>NC_142260.1:5917941-6221617 GCF_052056855.1 Sturnus vulgaris
TAGATATACCAGTGAGTAACCCTCTGCCCATAATTATCCAGCTGCAAACTAATGGGAGGAATTCTGAAATCTCTCCTAGCAACTGGAAGCTTCAAACAAGGCATTTCTCTCAGAAACTGTCGCTTCAGGGATTGGGGATGGGGGGAGAAAATCTTCAGAACCTCTTGGAGTGCTCGGTGGCTCCCATTAGATTGGCACTGGCAAGTCTGATGGGCAAGGGGAGGGGGAGGGAAGGAGCCCATTGCAAAGTCCCCGGGGCCAGGGCAGAGTGAGCGGTGGTGGCAGTGTTCTCTGAGTGGCCCGAGTCCCCCTTCCCTGGCCTTGTCGCTCTCAGAGGAAGAGGCTGGTTCTGTGCAAGGCAGGGATGGAGGCAGGCAGGCTGCAGTGGGTGATGAGTGCCTGCTTGCCTTCTGCAGGTGCCCAGTGCCTCCCCACGGCACCCCTCGGTGCATCCCGACAGCCGCCACTGGACTGCGCTCACCTTCGCCGTGTTACACGGCCACATCTCCGTGGTCCAGGTAAGATTCCGGCCAGGAATCCTTCCAGGAGACACAGGGGGCTGAAATGCAGCCCTGTGTGCCTCTCTCTCAGCCTTCCTGAGCCTCCTCAAAACCAGTGAAAAGAAACTTAAAACAAGGAGAGTGAAAATCGGTGACATAATTCTTAGGAAAGCCTTGATAACAAAACTCAGTGTGTTTGCATATTTTTCTGTGGTTTCAGTATTGCTCCAAGGCTCACTGCTTCCAAAACAGTGCTGCAATCATTTCTTTGGTTTTAAATAAAATAGTTTTTCCCCTGGAGTGGTTACAGGTTGGCTGTTTGATCAGGAGCTTTATAACAGTAGATATTAATTGGTTTATAAATTTACGTGTGCAAAAATCCAGTGTGTGCTGATTTCTGCTCTAATGGCAGCAAATAATCTGTTACTTCCCTCATAATCCTTGAGAATTGCATGAACAAGACTTAAGCTGTTGTGGGATTTGAGCCTGTGGCATCCTCCCTGCTCCCTTTTCTGTGGAATTATCTACAGGGGGCAGCAGGATGGGGTGGAGCCACAGAAATGTTACTCAAACTTCCAGGGGACTGAAAAACTGATCACAGTAGACAATCAATTGCTGTTGAATTTAATTTACCTTCTGCTCAAAGGGAAGGAATAAAAGAATATATATATATATAAAGTAAATGGAGGCTGCACACACTCATCTTTTGTTTGTGTACATTTGTACATAATTATAAAGATTAGATTCCACCTGGCAAACTGCCCGGGCAGCCTTTGGTATTCCAGAGGTTGGACAGCCTTAATTTATGTGTAATATACGAGTTTGATTCTCCCAGGAGATGAAGCCAAGTGTATCAAAGCTCCTGTTGTGTGCTGCAGTGCCCACAGCCGTGGAAGCACGGAATATCCTGGTGGATACACACGTACAGGGCTGGTCCTCCCTGCCAGCACTGCTCTGGGTGCTCCAGAGCCTTCTGCCAGCCCCACCTGGCCATAAAACATCCCCATCACCTTCTCCCCTTCCCCTGGCAGGGGGCTCAGTGGAAGCAGGTTCTGTGTGACAAATCCCTGCACTGCCAGCCCTCCCTGCACAGGCTCCCCGAGGTATGACCAGCCTGGTAATCCCTGGGGGAGCCCTGATTCCTGTGCACAGCATGGAGCTAAGATGGGCTTCCTGCTCCTACTGCAGAGCCCTTTGGGGTTGGGAGATCCCAACTGCACAGCCACGACCATAAAGGAGGTTAAGAAAGGAGGTTCTGCTCTCCAGATGGGCCCTTCGTGTGTCTGCCCTCCTCACTCTGAACCCACTGGTTCTCCTTTCTAACACCCAGCCCTGGCTGTTTGGTCCTTCTGAATAACTCTTTTCCCAACTCCCTGTCTTTCCTGTGCCCTTGCAGCTGCTCCTGGATGCTGGTGCCCACGTGGAGGGCTCTGCTGTGAACACTGGGGAGGACAACTATGCTGAGACCCCCCTCCAGCTGGCCTCAGCTGCAGGTGAGCTCCTTGTGGCCTCAGCACTCTCCACCTCTTCGTGCCACCAGCCTGATGGGCCCCAAGTGTCTGTTTTCCATCTTGCTCCATGCTTGCCTCCTCCCCAGAGCCCCCACAGCAGAGCTGATGGCACCAACTCTTTCACAAAGCACTGTCAAGGAACATAAACCAGCCTCTGTCTAGTCTGGGCATGTCTGTGGGCCTAAGCAACACCCAGATGTGAAAAATTAACAAGTTTCCATTCAGCCTGGGGAAAAATAACTGTTATATAAGGAAATTTGGTTTATTAGTTTATTAAAGGCAGGTAAAAATTCTGCATTTCTTCTAGCGGGCTGTCAGGAGTTGAGCATTCTCTGAACGAGTCTGTGCTGGCCTTGTTTGTCAACACTTCACCTCAAAGTGGTTTTAGATTTTTCCTTTTGGTTTTTTTTTTTTTTTTCTGTTATTTTTGTGCTTTTATGAAGATGAGTGGCTGGCGTGCTCTGCTCCAAGCTTTATGGAAGGGATAAAAAAGGCCTCCTCCCCTCCCAGTGCTGGATCTCCTGCCACCACTCCCTACTCCATCTAATGGGAGCAGAGCTAGCAATCCTGTGTTTTGTGCTTCCAAAGAGGGGACCATCCTGATGTTCCTGTCCTGTTTCTCCAGGGAATTACGAGCTGGTCAGCTTGCTGCTCAGCAGGGGTGCTGATCCACTCCTGAGCATGCTGGAAGTCAATGGGATGTCATCATCACTCCACGAGGACATGAACTGCTTCAGCCACTCGGCAGCACATGGCCACAGGTAGTGCTCTGTTCCTGCTCAGAACAGGGCCTTTGCACTCTAGGTGTTGCTGTGTGACTTTGTGACCCCAACCCCTGTGTGTGCAGCTCAGCAGATGGGGTTAGGACTCTCCTGGCTACAAAGAACAAAGATCTTTGTTTGCTATTTCTTATTCTTACACTTGCTGGTCTGGCTCTGCAGCACTGAGAGTGAGCTGGTTTTAGGCCCTACATCAGCAGAGCAAGTCCCACCTAAGGGTAGGTTATGAGGTCAGGGTTATGAGATCCTGGTTCATGCTCTGAGATGGAATCTAATCAGATTGAGGTGGCAGAAATAACCTACAGCAGAGCCTGGGTGTCTGCATCTCTGGTTTTTGGATGGCCATCCAAGAGGTGAATCATTAAACCAGCCAGCCTGGGCTCTCCAGCCCTGTTTTCAAGGCGGTTGTTCAGAAATAAGACATTACTTCCAAGCTTCTCCAGAAATCTCTGCGTTCCCAGAAAAGAACATTAGTGGGATTCAAGGCTTGTTCTGCCATAGGAGAGGATGGGGTGATCCTAAAGCTGGGTCCTTAAAGCAGCTGGGTTTAGCCCCCGGGAGTGGTGTGGGTGCAGGGAGAGCACTGGCTGGTGGCAGTGCAGCAGCACAGGGAGTGCTGGGTGGCCCTGCTGGGCTGGGGAATGTCTGGAGCAGCTGTCCCCAGCTGGCTGAGGGACACCAGTGATGCAAACTCCCCAAACAAGACACAAACAAGAAAGTCTCTTTCTTGCAACTGCCGTGTGAAATTCCAAACAAGCCCACCATGGGAGGAGTACAGGCCGTGTTTCTGCCCTTGCTGAGAGGCACCAGTTTCTAGGATGTGGGGTGGGGAATGACAACTGGTTTCCATGCTGCTCCACAGTGCCAGCTGTCTTTGGGAAAGAAATTATTGTTTACTGAGCTGGATCCCTAACCCCAAATCCCCACAGTCCTGTCTGAATTGTTGAAATTTCCTTTGGTGGTAAGTGAAAACCTCTGGTCCCTGCTCAGGAACGTCCTGCGCAAGCTGCTGACCCAGCCGCAGCAGGTGAAGGGGGATGTGCTGTCCCTGGAGGAGATTTTGGCCGAGGGGGTGGAGAGTGACACGTCCAGCCAGGGCAGCTCCAGCGAGGGGCAGGTGCGGCTGTGCAAGACCCGGATGAAGGCTCTGCAGGAGGCCATGTACTACAGCGCCGAGCACGGCTACGTGGACATCACCATGGAGCTCAGGGCGCTGGGTGAGCCCTTCCTTCTGTGCACATAAAATCCTGCCTTTTCTGCCCCTCTCACTTAGAAGAGCAACAACCCCAACTGCAAAGCTATCTGATCTAAATTTTAGAAGTGTTTTAGGCTCCTCGCAAGTTTATTTTTACGAATTCCTGCTGCTCTGGGATGTCCCTCACTCTTGGCTTAGATCCTCTGTTCCCATATATAAAAAGCAAGGGGCTTCTCTCCCTGTCAGATACTGACACCTAAAAATTCAGTGTTTATCAATGGTTTAAGGTGAAGGAACAAATCTGATCCCAAGCTAGGAGAGAGAAAAGCTTTGAAGCTTGTGTGTAACCAGGAGAAAAGACCTCACACCACAGTCGTGTGGCATTACATATCCTTACAGCTTCAGTTCACATTTATTTTGTGGTTCTGACTAACCATGAAGCTCGGAACAAAACAGGGAGTCTCTGATCCTTAAAAATCAGCAGAAATTTCCAATTTATGATTCTGGTGCCAGTCCTTTGTCATTTAATCTGTCAGTGACCCAGTTCAGTCACCTTTAATATAAAGATAAAAATCTATCTACTGTTAGGATGTAGGTAGAGCCAGTTCAGTGCTGCCAAGTGTTAGTAACAGAAGCAGGATAATCTCCTCACAGGCACTTGAGGAAATCATCTTTCACTGTCCCTTTTTCCTGTGGCTGCAGGAGTGCCCTGGAAGCTCCACGTGTGGATCGAGTCCCTGCGGACAACCTTCTCCCAGTCCCGCTACTCCGTGGTGCAGACCCTGCTGCGGGAGTTTGTCACCATCAAAGAGGAGGATTACAACGAGGAGCTGGTCACTGAGGGGCTGCAGCTCATGTTTGACATCCTCAAAACCAGCAAAGTAAGTCAGAGTTTTATAACAGTGTCAGAGCTGAGTGTTTTGGGGTTTTGTTGTTGTGCACAACAGGACCAAGGGAATGGCTGGGCAAAGTCCCTAGGAGTTATGGCATGGAAATGGCCCTGGAAGCATTTATCTAAATTCGTAAACAGCCCCGAGACAGTCCTCAAACACACACCTGGGGGTAGCTCTGCAGCTCTTTATGCCTCCATAACTCCACAGATACTGTAATTCTGCCTAAATTTAAAGCTTGTCCCTCTGTGGGGAGGTTACTCCTGTAGGGTGCAGTTGCTGTAAGCCCCAAGTGAGCCCTTCCAGCACATTTGGAACCTGCTTGATGCTGAGTTGCTGATCCCTGTTCCATCCTCCTCACAGAATGATTCCATCAACCAGCAGCTCGCCTCCATCTTCACCCACTGCTATGGCAGCAGCCCCATCCCCAGCATTCCTGAAATCCGAAAGACTCTGCCAGCTCGGCTGGGTAAGGTGCTCACCTGAGCAGTGAGCTTTTTCAGGTTGCTACTGGGTTGGGTTTTTTTTAAAAAATTAGTTTGTTTGTATTTTTTTCTGTAAAGCATGCACAGTTAAAAAAAAAAAAAGCTTTACCTTTTTTTTTGTCCCTTTACCCAACAGATCCTCACTTTCTGAACAATAAAGAAATGTCTGATGTAACTTTCTTAGTGGAAGGAAAGCTCTTTTATGCACACAAAGTCCTGCTGGTTACTGCATCTAACAGGTGAGCCACTGACCAGGGGCATAATTAATCCAGCCATGATTATCCCAGAAATGGTGTGTGGTAGTTGGAGTGTACATATCCATCCCCTGCCTTCCCCTTCCTCGTCCCAGAGTTTGCAGGGAGAGCTGCACATGCTCCAGCTTTCCTGGAGTCTCACACTGGCCTGGTGCATTTGCAGTTAGCAGTTTCTTTCTCTGTTCTTGTCATAGTAACAGGGTTTTCCACCTATCACAGGGTAGGATTAGATCAGATCCGGGAAATTTACAGTTTTAAATTGTCCCTGAACTAATCGTCATTCAGTTGAAGGAAATGTTTCGATTTTCAACATGTAAAGAACAAGGAGGGATCTTTGTTTTCCCCTTGCCGTTGGTGATGAGTGTGTGACACACTAATAGAGTTAAATTAAATCTTTTCAATTAAATCTGTTTAAAACTATTCCCAGGTTCAAGACACTAATGATCAATAAAACAGAGCACGATGGCCACGGCAGCAAGACTGTTGAAATCAGTGATATGAAATACAACATTTTCAAGGTATGGAACTTATTTCCACTTTTTCTTTATTCTTTTTCATCTACTCAACTACTTGGAAGCAAGACAAAACCAAGTAGTAATATCATAATCAGATAATAAGTAATACCATAATTAGATAATATTACAAGTAGAAATGGAGTATCTTTCAAGAGATCTGAATTCCAGGAGTTTTCTGAAATACCCTTTTTCCAAAGTTCCAGCTTTAAAACAGAATCCTCCAGTCTATATTCTTATTTTCTTAGGCAGCTGACTCCTCCATAATGCAGGAGAAACTAGTCTTCTACTGAAAGGTAGTTTTATACTTTTAACACACCATTTTCGTACTTTTTATGGCACCATTTTCATGCTTTGCTAAACAAAAAGTAACTTATTTACAGCAGGTGCATTGCCAGGCTTCATATTAATTCAAATCAGATGATCAGAAATCAATGGTGTCCCTGTCAAGAAATGCTCAGAACTGAGAACTGTGCTTTGCTTTTATGACATTTCCATATTTAGTGGAGGAACAGGGAGATGTGAAGTGCAGAATAAGTTGTGTAGCTGTTTCACTAAAGGGTTGAGGGTTTTTTTTCTCTTTTTATAAGCAAACAGACATGTTCTGTTGGTCAGCAGTGCTGTTATCTCACTAGAGGGAAGTAAGATGACCATGAGAACATCTTTGTTCTGCTTGTAAGGGGCTGTACAAGTTTTGTGTTGGATAGGTGACATCCAAATTTTGCAGCTGAAACTAGAACAACAGAGAAGAAAATGTAACTGAGTATTGAAACAAGTTTCCTGAACAGCATTTGTACATTAAAAGGTTTCTAAAGATAAACTTGTGCTTCAACGGAGAGAGACAAATGAGAAAGAACTGAAACAGGGAAGTATTTCTGTAAATACAGGCAGATGGGTTAAGGAGAGGCAGGTCAGGTGGGGTGGAAGATGCTGAGCCACCAGAGCTGTGTGTCCTGCTCAGGGCTCTGCTGGGAAGAGCTTTGCTCTCACGTAACTCTTACACAAATAAGGCACAAGGAGCAGCTTAGTTTTGTTCCCAGCCGTGTTAGGAATGGCAAACAGAGCTTGCAAGCCCCACGCAGCACCCAGGCCACTTCTGTTCCAACACCAGATCCATTCCCTCCCCTGACACTGCTAGGGCTGGGGGTGGGCACGTGTAGATCAAAGAGCAGGAGCTGCCTCTTGCTCTCCCTGCAAACAATTAATGCCTTTTCCTCCGGGCCTGGTGAGGGGCTGGAAGCTGATTAGAAGCCCAGCAGGGGAGGCAAGTGGCTGGGAGGTCCCCGGGCCACTCCTGCTGGGCTCGCTGGCAGCTCCGCGCGTGACCAGCCTGCCAGGCTGCACCAGCCCGGATCCGAGACAAGGACAGCTCAGAGACACTGTCACCCTCGGCCCAAAGTCCCCAGCAGGGCCCTTTTCAGGGCCCAAGAGAGAAAGCCCTGTTAGAAAGCAGCAAATTTGCCACGCTAGGGAGTGGGAAAAAAAGCCACCAGTGGAGGTGAGAGCCGGCCCAGGACACGATTCCCGTCTGCTCAGGAAGGGGAGCACAGCCATCAACAGCCCCTTGTGACTGCCGTGATAACTTCATGCCTGGCCTTCTTCCCATTCCAGATGCTGATGCAGTATTTATACTATGGAGGGACAGAATCCATGGAAATTCCCACCACTGATATCTTAGAGGTGAGAGAGCTTTTTCTTCCAAGTCTTGCCAAGTGCGCTGGGGCATAAAACAGAGTTGAAAGGCAAAATCTGTGAGCTAACAGCAGGCTCCCATTCAGTCCAGGAGCATACTTAATGCTTGGAAATGAGCTTAAAAGTTTCAGAATATCACTGCTTGGTGTTTCTGTGTCGTGGTGACTGAAAGGAGAGCAAATATGGTTGTGGCAGGAGCTTTTGCTAAGAGGGGGAATATGTCAGTCTGTCACTTCAGCATGGAGAGGCCCTTTTTGCTCTTTCATGAGGACTTCGCCATTAAAATAGAGTCAGGGACTCTTCAGAGAGGAAATCATCCGTCCTGTTTGCCTTCCCCAGGCCTTTCAAGCCTCATGATCTCAAATAGCCTCTCTCTTGTCCCCATAGCTGCTGTCGGCTGCCAGCCTGTTCCAGCTGGACGGCCTCCAGAGACACTGTGAAATCCTCTGTGCCCAGACCATCAGCATGGACAACTCTGTCAACATCTATAAATATGCAAAGGTAGATCCACCCCACCCTGGTTTGAGAATCCCAGTGAGCAGCCTGTGTGCTCCTGGTAGTAACTAAAAACCCCAGGTGAGCACCCTCCCTGCAGGTAACTGCCCCCCAGCCACGACACCAGTGACGTGATTCCCAGCTGCAAGCTGCAAAGTCCTGCACAGCCCCGGTGTGTTTTCTTGTCTGAAGCAATCATGGATGAAATAGATGGGGGATCCCTGCAGAGTAGGGGAGAGCTGTCTTAGCAGACTGATACAACAACATCAGCAAATCCTGAGGGATTCAAATCCTGGGAGCAGCGGGGGCAATTGATCACAGCAACTACAGCATAAACCCTTTCTGAGCACCCGTGCTGCTAGAAAATATTCTTTCCAGCTCCAAAAGGAGCATAAAGTCTGTTGTGTGACAGATACACACCTCTGTAGCACATAAACTAAATCGGAGAAATACTCTGCCCTTCCTGGAATTTTGCAGGATCAGATCTTTTAAAGAAAAGGAGAAAACTGCACAGAGGGCTAGTACTGATTTTTTGTTTACTGTGAGTGTAGTGTCCCTCTGATCCTTTTCAATTTCTCTCACATTGTCCTGGTTTCTTTCAGGCCTAAAATTTAAGAGTGTGCCGTGGTAAAAAGGGGAAACAGCATTCCCTACTGGCCATTATATACTTTCACTTAAATTATTATTTGCACAAAATTCCCAAGAAGAGGCTGCGTGTGCACAGAGCTTCTTAATATTGAACTTGAGTTTCATTGTTCTCATTACTGATCCTGAAGCAAAAGGAAATCACTTTGTGGTGGTTCAGGAGTGCAGCATCCCTGTTCTCCTGCCTTTAGCCCCTCGTTGTAGGGATGGAGCTGCCGTCCTGTGACCCGTGTCCTGATTGCCCCGAGCCCTGCTCGCCATCTGCCAGCACAGCAGCGTTGTTGTGTGTTGTGGCTCAGCCAAACAGGTACCTTGGCCACCTCATCAGCCAGCTGCTGTGCTGCACGAAGGGAAGGGGCTGGAGTGCAGGCCAGCAGCCCTGCCAACAGCAGGCCAGCAGGGGAAGGAATTAAAAAAGCCTGGATGCCCTCCTGTAAAAAACGCCAGGAGAAATTATCAAAGTCCTGCCCTGGGTGCTTTTCCGCTGTTACTCCTGTTGTTTTATGTTTTCTGAGAGACAGAAAGGAGAAAAGCATTAGGAATGAGAGGCTCAGGGATGTCATTTAGGTCTGTGATGTACAGAAGGGGTTAATAATCCTGCTGTCTTCCTCAGATTCACAACGCACCAGAACTGGCCTCTTTCTGCGAGGGTTTCTTCCTCAAGCACATGAGCTCCCTGCTGGAGCAGGACTCGTTCAAGCAGCTCATCTACGGCAGGAACAGCAAAGTGCAGGGCCTGGACCCTCTGCGGGACCTGCAGGCCGCGCTGGCCGGCCGCCTGCACTCCGTGTACGTCACGTCCCGGGTGTGAGCACGGCTTTGCCTCCTGCATCTCCTCCAGGTGCCCTGCACAGGCACCCCCCGTGTGAGGGAGGGGAGCTGGCTTCTCTGTGCTGCTGCTGCTGCCACAGGAACAGCGCTGCCACACCGACACCGCTGCCACGGCCCGGGCGCCGGCTGAGGGGCAAGGGGAGAACCCGGCCCGCAGAGATCGGCGCTGCCTTTCCACGAGCGCGGCGCCGGGCTGTGGAGAAACAGGCAATCGGACTGAGCCCAGCGCTAATACATGGGCTTAAGTTCACCCACACAGATGTTTTCCCTGTAAAAAGGCTGCCTAGAAGGAGTTTGCTGATCCTAAAGCCCATCCCACGAGCCATCTGTCTGCACACAAAGTACTTCCCCTCAGTAGTACCAGCGTCTGTACATGGCAACAGACAGACAAACTTCCCCCAAAACTGTTTGCACCTTGACAGAGAGGTTTTGTATGTTCAAAGCTGAGTAGAAACTAATACTAACACTGAAATTACTCACTCTTTAAGCCTAATGTGAAGAGCTGAGCTGGGGCAGGGAGGGAAGAGTTGGGGGTGTGAGTGTTTTTACAGTTTCACTGTGCCAGTTGTTAATCTGAATTTGTTTTGAGGAGAAAGAAGAAGACTGTCTGCCCTTTTGCTGTCAAGGTCCGATAGTGTCAGTCAGTCACTTTCACCTTAAAAGCCTCTTTCTGAACGTTACCTGTGAGACCTGACATCACAGAAGACACTTTGTAGAAGGTTCAGGTGTAGCAGGAGCTGGCACTAGGCTGAAAAACTGCCCAGTTGCAAAAATAGCAATAAAATCCTCCCCTGGCCTCCAAAGAAGATCCAGCTCAGTGGTTTGTTCTCTCTCTGGAGCTGGTTGGGATTAAGGAAGGACTTCCAGCTATTCCCACTGAGCTTTGCTAAGCACTCACCAAAAATCATTTGCCAGCTCACTTCCATTTGTTGTAGACAGGTGAACAAGAGGAAACCAAGCTTTGAGTGGAGAACTATTTATTCAACAATTTATTCCCATTCTATCTCAACACAGTGGAAGGAGGAGGCTCAGCTGTGCCCAGGCTCCAGAGCACAACACAGACACAGTTTAGATAAAGGGAAGGAGAAGGAACCACCAGCATCTCCCAGCAAATCCATCAAAATCTGACATGGCCTTGTTCCTAAAGGATTTACACAGAGGCAAATTGCATGCATGGATAAGGATTTTTAGTCAGCTGACAGACAGGTTGGTCAGGGCACACTCCCTTTGTGCTTTAGGTACACATCTGCTGAGCATCACCAGCTCCAATAACCCTATTTATTACAGAAAGCCATACAGGGGGGGTCAAAATTATCACTGAGAAATGCCACAGAAAGGCTTTATTTTGGAAAGTATTTTTAAGTAGCTGCTCCAGCTATCTGTACAAATATGTAGGTCCTCTTTTGTTGCTGTAATATTACAATGCTTTGTTTAATTGTACATTAATGTTGTCATTTATGTAAATGTACCAGGATTTTATTAACAACGTAATTTTAAAATACACAGGTGCTGTTATTTATTCTGTTCCTCTAACGGGCAAAAAAAAAAGATTTAAAGACACTTATGTGGAAAAGGCTGTTGCAGTTGAAACATCTTCAATTGGTTTTAGTGTAAATATACCTAATTTTAGGGATACAGAGGTATTCATTTCCCCTTCCTAGGCTCAGACATTTTTGTGAAGTTAAAAAGTTTACCTTGCATTTTTCCCTAGCTGGAATAAGATTACCTGCTTTCCAGCAGAAAGCAGCAAACGGTAGTGTCCAAAAAAAACCTTAATTCCAGGATTCTTTGCAGCAGGAAAAACAGTGAGGGTTAAAGCAAGTCTTATGCCAGAGGTATTAAAAAAAAAAAAAAGCAGATGATCCTTCCCTTCCATGTCACCTCAGGATCCCAAAGGCCAGACGGGCTCTGGTTGGTGCTCTGTGGGAGGATTGATGTCAGAGCACAGGACTCATCCAAGAGGTAAGAAGTGTAAAAGCTTAAGAGCAAGAATTTGACCCAGAATTATCTTTTTTTTTTTTCCTTATTTGGGAGCCTGCCAGCATAAACAGTGACTCGTTCTCAAGAATCATGGAACACAAACACCTCAGATTCCCTTTGGAGCACTTTAGTAAGTAGGCTAAACAGAAATTCCTTGTGAAAGCAGTGGTACTCGGCCTATATTTTATAGAGTGCTGCCCGGGGAGTCTGAGAAAGTACCAGAGCAGTTTGCCCAGCTTTGGGGAAGCACAGAACTTTGCTGGCCATAATGACATCATTCCAGGGAGCAGAGGAAATAAACATCTGCCTGAACAGGCTCGATGACTTCCAGCCTGAAATAAAGCCCTTTTTGCTCTCTAATAAGGCTTTGCACAGCAGGCAGGCTCTGGCTAATGCAGCACCACCTCTCACAGGCCCTTTGCCCTCACCAAATGCTGCCCAGGCGGGCAGACTGTGCTTCCTGCACCTGCCACAGCCACACAGCCGGGGGGACACGCTGGGAGAGGGCAGGAGACTCCCCTGAGGAGTGGGACAGCAGGCTGCTGTCACACTGCTTGTGGCACAGGAGAGGGCCCCAAAGCTGGATCTGCCTCCCCAAAGGGCAGGGCTGGAGCTTGAGGCATCCATTAATCCACTGAATGTTTGCTCAAGAGAAGGAAGGGAAGAAAAAAGATGTCTGGTGATCGTGATGAAAAATCACAGAGCAAGGAAAAAGGAGCGACAACCCAGAGCTGGAGTCACCTCAGTGCTGTCCCTATTCCTGCTGTTCTGGCACGGGGTTTCACCTGGTGATCCTCTCTCCATGCTTAGCTCGGGCTACTATGTCCCCTTTATACCTCTGTCCGTCCACAGCCCTCTCACCCACATGAAGCCCTGCCCAGAAACCACACACCAGGGACAGCCTGTGATTCCCAGGTGCACAGGCCAACAAAAATCCAGCTCTGGAAGCTAAAAACTCCCAAGGGAATATCACCAGGGCCAAATGGAAAGCACACACGTTCCTCCTGCCCCTTATCCAGTGTTTCCCAAACAGCTCCCTTCTCCCTCAGGCTGCTCTGGGATGTGAGACCTCTCCTGGCAGCGCTTCCAGCTCACAGCAGCCTCAGCTTCCCTGGTCCTGCTTCCTCCCAGGACATGGCAGGGGTCAGCTGGCTCCAGCTGTCACAAGAGCTCAGGGCTCTCCGAGCAGGCAGGATGATTCCAGTGACAAGTAGGTCACATCTCGAGGCCACCTGCAGGGAGCTGCTCAGCCAGACGTGGCTGCCACATTTGCCTCCAATTAGCCACAAGACCCCATCGCTGCGGGCAAATTCTGGGCATGGGAGAGGAGGGAGAGATCCTGCAGCACGGGGATCCGCGGTCTGGAACGGCCAGACACCGACTGGAGGGTGTGGGACGGGCCGGGGTGATGCACCGGGGTGCTGGGATGTGCAGAGACCTGTCCTGTCCCCGCGCTGGGCCGGGCTCACACGGCTGAGCTGGTTTAGGCCGGGATTAAAGGCACGCTCTGCAATTAGAGGCACGCCCGGCTCCTTCCGGCATTCCCAGCCCCATCTGCGCAGGGTTTGGACAGAGGGAATGGTGAGTGTGTTCGTCCCTACTCTCCCAGGCCACTTCTCTGCTTGTCATTCCTTCGAATAACAAAAAAATCCATTCCCTAATGCATCAGGATGTTTCCATCCCTTTTTTGGGGAGTGAAATACACCTAGAAATTGTAGGATCATAAGGATTTCCAGGAAAATAAAACAAGGACAGAGATGAGGGAATAGGCTTCCAATTAATTATGATTTGATGGATGTAGGAATGATTCTTGTACCGTTTACAAACCCTGTTTTATTCCTGGAATAATTTTAGAATTTTTTTTTCCCTTTAACAAATCATCTACATTTGAGAGGGAACGGTGCAAAATTAATGCAGGGAGAGATCATGGAATCATCATGGGATGTTTTGGGTTGGAAGCCTCATCTCTGAGCCTGTCCTGGGCTGGCTCCTGGCCTTTGGCTACTGCTTGCAGGTGGACATGGAAGTGATGGAGAAGTTCAGGGAATGCTGGCTGGTCTTCCCTGCCTCTGGCAATCTGGTCATTAAAAAGACTCCTAATTGACCTCTTCCAGCAGGGAGACATTTAAACAAGAGGTGGCAAAACAACTGGAGCTTCTGCACAATGAAATCTTCAAGAATTCAACTTAAAATCCCCCCCTGGAGTCACAGGTGCAACTTCCACGCACCACTCCTGGTCACCTTGGCCAGGAGTGTCCAATCCTGCTGGAAATGCACTGGACCAGGATGTCATCTTCATTTTATGCAGGTAAAAAGCCTCTGGGTGACCCCCAGTCACTGGAAGGACCGGACTGGGCTCCCAGGGCACCAGTTCTAGTTTTTGGGAATAGCACAGGAGCCTTTCCCTTGCCCTCTGAGACAAAGAAGGTGGAAACACGCTGGGTCAGGACGAGGGCTTGCAGGAAGAGGGGCATCCATGGGGAAGGGAGAATTCTCCATGGAGTTCCCATGTCCCTGCAGGCACAGGTGATCCCGAACCAGGACAAAGCGACGCTCCAGCGCATCCCGGGGCGAGCGATCCCAAACGGGGCGGGGGGATTTAAAGCCCCGGGAATGGCCCCGGCCCTTTCCTCGTTCAGCGCTCCGTGCGGGCGGCAGCGGCCGGGCCGGGCTCCTCCGGAGGGGCCCAGGGGAGGCAAGGGGACCCTCGGGGTCCCATCCTGTGCCTTCCTCCTACCCTTATTCCCTCCTTCCTTCCCCCCTTCTCTCTCCCCTCCTCATTTCCCCTATCCCCCCTCCTCTCCCTCTTTCCCCGCAGCCGCAGGGCTTGGGCTGCCGGAGAATAAAGCCCAGAGGGCCGGAGCCCGGAGCCCCCGCCCTGGCTGGAGCCCCACAGGGGACCGAGCCCCTCGGCGGGGCCCCCTGTGCGGTTCACAAGGATCGCCCGACACCGCCGGGGCTCCGGCTTCCCCCACATCGCACTTGGGGCTCCCCGAAGGATGTCGGGGCAAGTCCTGCGAGTCCCAGCTCAGAAATAAAATTCGAATTTTTTTCTGGGACCAAACTCAGGAACGCCGTGGCAGAACTAGGGGAGCAGCGGGGCCGGGCAGGGGGCACCGGCTGAGCCGGGCTCGGAGGTGAGCGGGGAACGGGGACAGCCCCGATTGTGCAATGGGGACAGCCCTGAGAGGGGAATGGGGACAGCCCCGAGCGGGGAACGGGGGCCGAGGGAAATCGGAGTCCCGGCACGGGGATGGGTGTCCCAGTACAGGGGTCGCAGTCCCGGTACAGGGATCGCTGTCCCATCCCGGGACACGGAGCGGGAAGGCGGCAGCAGCGGGAGCTGCGGGCCGGGGGCACCGGAGCTTCTTCGGCCGAGCGGGGCCCGGGGCGTCGCTCTGGGGCGGATTCTGTAGGGGCCAAAATGAACATTTTGGGGTAAAATCTGAATTACTGTGCAGAGGAGAGAATGCACAGTTTGGACTAAGAATGAGGTGATCGGTGCTCTCCGGAAGGACCAGCTCGGACTGGCTCTGTGTCACTGTGAATTATTTGCTTTATGGAACGAGACACCTGAGAGTGCCGCGGGAATCCAAGGGTGGAGCCGGGAAGGAAACCTGGTCTGACTGCGGGAATGGGAGCGGGGATCAGGAGGGGCTTCCGTCGGTCCCTGGAGCCGCCGCCGTGAAGGTGAAGTGTGACGATGTGCAGCGAGATGTGAGGGACATTGATTGCAGGATTACCGATACCGATAATATCGGTTCTATAGAACGAGCGTGTTACGAGATATGGATAAAAAACCCTCCCTCGTCATCCTTCTCCCAGACCCGCCGTGTTTTCAGGATCTTGGGGGAAGAGTTTGGGTCTGGACGAGGCTCTCGGGCACAGGCTCTCGCAGCCCAGCCGGGTCAGGAAGGGTTAAAGCCGCAGCTGCCCCAGGACACCGGGACCGGCCGGGATACCTGGACACTGGGACACCGGGACACCTGGAAATCGGGATACCTGGACACGGGGACACCGGGACCGGGAGGGGCTGCTCGCGCCCGGTGCTGCCGCCCCGTGGGAGCGCCCGGCACTGCAGCCCGGGACGGCGTCCAAGGGAATGCTGAGACATCCCGGGAATTCTGGGGCGTCCCAGGGAATGCGGAGAAATCCCAGCGAAAGCCGAGGTGTCCCAGGGAATGCTGAGGCATTCCCTGCCCGGGGCACTCGGCAGCACATCCCTGATGTGGTGAAGAAAAAGAAAAGTTCTGGGTTAGGGAGTGGATGTTTCTGGAATGGAATTGGGATAGGTGCTGATCATTCCATGGAATCATGGGGGGGTTGGCCTGGAAAGGACCACAAAGATCATTTACAGGCTGTGTCTGATTCCACGGCAAAGAATATCCCAAAGTGCCTCTTCATCCTCACGGACAGCACTTCTAGGGGCTCTGAACCGGAGGGACTGGAGCAGTTTTGGGGCTCACAAAGAGAGAGCCAGTGCTGTGTTTTGGGGGTGATAAATCAAGCTTAAAAAATCCGAGCTTAAAAGCAGAAAGTAAATCGAGCATTTTGGAGTCCTGAGAGCAGGCTCATCTGGCTGGAGCCGGGGCTCAGAAACAGGGAGTCAATGCTGTGTTTGCAGGGCTTGAGGAAGAGACCAAGCGCTGAGTGTTTGGGCTCACCAAGAGAAACTGAAGTGCAGCGTTTTGTTGGTCGTGAATGAAAGCCCAGATGCCGTGTTCTGGTGCTCCAAGCGGGCTCTTTCGGCCAGGGCGGGTCCGTGTCTCTGAGCTCCGAGTCCTGCCTTAGGCACAGCCCAAAGCCGGGCTCCCCCGGCGCCACTGAGAGCTCCGAAGAAGCGACTCAATGTGCTTGGATTGTCGGGGTGGGGATGGGGCAGCACAGGGAGAATCCAGGCTTTTCCTGGACTGCTTAGAATGGCATTGGCTGTCATAGGCTGGAATATTATAGGCTGGAAGCACAGATTGTCACCCATAACATGAAACCATCCAAATCTTTGAAAGATCAGGACTGGGTATGCTGTCACTTGCTTGGGCAGGGGACTTCCCTCAGTGTTCGGAGGGTGGTGTGATCAGTGTCAGCCAGACACAGTTCAAGAGGTGTTTGAACAATGCTGTCGGGCACATGATGTGACTCTTGGGGTGTCCTGTGCAGGGCTGAGAGCAGGACTTGATGATCCTTGTGGATCCCTTCCTAGTCGGCAGATTCTGTGATTCCCCTGGATTCTTGCAGGCAAACTTCATAGAATCCTGGAATGGTTTGGGTTGGAAAGGTTCTTAAAGCTCATCTTGTTCCACACCCCTGCCATGAGCAGGAGCACCTTCCACTAGACTGGATTGCTCCAACCTGACCTTGAACACTTCCAGGGATGGGACAGGTGAGTCTAAGGAATTTAGAATGGGTAGAAAGGTGTTTCATTATCTCTGGTGACTGGAACTGCTGATGGATACTGGCTCCCATGGGACTGTGGCCCACTAGTGAGATCCCTGTCAGCTTCTTGGTGTCATAAGGCCAAACATGGCATTTGTAGAACTGAAAACTTCTGAAATGCTCAAAAATTGGATACAACAGGTGAGGTTTTGCACTGTGTTTGCTCTGGGCAGTCCCCAAAACTCTGTGGCTTACTCAAGGTGAGATCATCTCCTCTGTGTAATCATCTCCAAACTCAGAAGCTCAGAGAAGAGATAACAACCTGCTTTGGGCTTTGTCACTCTCCTGGGGCTTCAAGAGCCTCTAAATCCCTAAATTACATGGAAAATTGTCTTTGTTTATGGAGGTATATATTTAAATTCACCTGCAGAGCACCTTAATATCCACCTTGAAGAGCATCAGGAGGGAAGCAGGGAGAGTGCAGAGATGTAGGGGGGGATCATCCTGGAGAACCAGGAGCAAGGACAGTGCGTGCTGAGCCACTCATCTCCTGTCGTTTTCTCTTGCAAAGAAGAAACAGCTTCAGTCTTAATCTCAGCTCCTACCTGGAGGCTCCTGGGCTCCAGTTCCCCATCATACTCTGGGCTTAGCAGCAAATCCAGGTGATCTGCAGCAGGTGTGTGGTGAGGACACCCCATTGGAACACCTGCTCTGGGTACTTCTCACTGACCACAAAGGGCTCCTGGATGAGGACTGGAAGCCTTCCTGTAAGGAACACTTATGGATCTTACTATTGCTGATATAAGGCACATCCAAAAGGTGATTTTAATTTTTTTTTCCCCCAGAAGAAATATTTTCAGGAGGAATTGCTCAGCTTTGGGTGTTGCGTGTTTTTGTTTGAGGACTTCAGGAGCAGTTGGAAAATCTTTTAGAGTCAGACTACTGCATCAGAAGGGAGAGGAGACTTCATAGTCAGGAAGTTTTGGATGCCCCTACTCTAGAAGTGTTCTAGACCATGCTGAACGGGGCTTGGAACAATCTGGTCTAGTGGAAAGTGTCCCTTCCCGTGGCATGGGGTGCAATGAGATGATCTTCAAGATCCCTTCCAACCCAAACCCTTCCAGGATCTATGGAGAAGACAGACAAAGCAGGTGGTTGGTAGATGCCAACACAAGGATGAATAATCAATTCTGTGCTGTCTTTTACAGCTTTTATTTGGTTTCTGCATGTCTCAGGTTGTGCTGGATGATTTCAAAGTCCCAGACTGAGCACACACAGGGGATAAAAGGCAGCAGCAAGGTAAAGGGTTGTGTAACCTGCAGCTTCTCCCTACCCATGCCATGATTTCCACCCAGCATTGTCTAATCAGTCTGTGCCTAAACTCTTGTTTTAGATCTTGGAGGATTGTCTCCAAGCAGATCCCACTGCAAAGATGGAAGAAACCTCCAGCAAGGAGTTCACACAGACAACACACTTTGAAGAAATGCCAGGAAGCAATTGCACCCAGGCAACTGAGTTCAGCTTGGCAGGATTCACCAAGGACCCTGCAACTCAGGTCACCCTCTTCCTGCTATTCCTGCTCACCTACCTTGTCACCATCCTGGGGAACTTGGGGATGATCACCTTGATCAGAGCCAGCCCCCTGCTCCACTCCCCCATGTATTATTTCCTGAGCAACCTGGCTTTTGTGAACCTCTGCACTTCCACCATTATCACCCCCCGGATGTTGGTTGGGGTTTTGTTGGGGAGGAAGGGAATGTCCTATGCTGGGTGCACGACTCAGGTGTTCACTATTGGCCTGTTTCTGATCACTGAGTGCTTCCTGCTGGCTACAATGGCCTATGACAGGTATGTGGCTGTTTGTCACCCCTTGTTCTATCCCCTTGTCATGTCCCGAGAGCGCTGCTCCCGGCTGGTGGCCGGGTCCTACCTCCTGGGGCTGGCCAATGGTGTGGGACAAACCCTTGGCATGTCCAGCTTGTCCTTCTGCAGCTCCAGCACCATCAATCTGTTCTTCTGTGACATTTCCCTGCTGATCTCGCTCTCCACCTCTGACACCACCCTCAGCCTCGTCATCCTGAGGACTGCTTCATGTTTGCTCGGTGTTCCCACCATCCTGGTGGTCCTGGTGTCCTACGTGGCCATCATCCTCACTATCCTGAGCATCAGCCCAGCCCAGGGCAAGCACAAAGCTTTCTCCACCTGTGCCTCCCACCTCACCACTGTCAGCGCCTTCTATGGGGCTTTGATTTTCATGTACTTAGTCCCCAGGTCAGACTCCTCCAGGGGAGCAGATAAATGGGCTGCTGTGCTCTACACTGTGGTGACACCCATGCTGAACCCCTTGATCTATAGCCTGAGGAACCAGGAGGTAAAGGAGGCTTGGAAGAGACTCAGGAAAATAAAATGAGCTGGGAAGTTTTAGCTTTGTGGCCAGATACAATGGAGATGTGGGTGATACCCTGGGATTTTTGTGAAATATGTCATACAGACATTTTTGGGGCCTTCTGCACTTTGATTTAGATGATATGCTGGCTGATTCAATATCAGATGAAAATAACAATTTCATTCCAGATTTGGTGTTTGGATGAGGCTTGGAGAAACCTGGTCTAGTGGAAGGTGTCCCTGCCCACAGCAGGAGGTTGTAACTCAATGAGCTTTGAGGATCCTTCCAACCCAAACCATTCCAGAATACTGTGACATTTTTGGTGTTAATATTTTGGTGCACAAGCATTGCATATGTGAAAAACCCCAAACCCTCCAGTCAATGCATTACCTCACCCTGTGCCAGGTCCATGGGGAAATCCAGAGTGATGGAGCTCTCCTAGAGACATGGATTAACTTGGCATGGAGAAGAAGCTGCTCAGTTGGATTAAATCAAGGCCGGATCAAGGTAGTTTGCTGATTTATTGATGACACAAAACTCACAGGGTCACTCAACTGAATCCAAATCTTGCTGATAATTCCCTGGTTATTATTTAGTCCAGCTGCCTGGATCAATCCCCCTGAGCTGTTTATGCTCCTGTCCTCTCTTATCAGCTGTGCTGAACCCCCATGGCAGGGACCCCAAAGGTCCTCAACTCACACATCCACAGATGTGGAGACAACATCCTCAAGTTGCACCAGGGGAGGTTTTGGTTGGATAGAGGGAAAATTCTTCCATGGAGAAGGCTGTCCAGCCCTAGATCAGGCTGCCCAGGGCAGTGCTGGAGTCCCCATCCCTGGAGGGATTTAAAAAAGCCACGTGGATGTGGCACCTGGGGACATGGATTAGTGGTGATCTTGGCACTGCTGTGGGAATGGGTGGACTTTGATGATCCTAGAGGATTTTTCCAACCCAACCAATTCCATGACTATGATCAGGACCATGAACTGGTTACTCCTTATGTAACTCCTGCTGTTTTCACAACCTTCTGCTCCTCCCTGCCACCCTCTGGTCTTTGCTTAATTTAGGTGCAGAAAATATTGTAAAATTTTTCTTTAAATAGGACTAAAGATTATTTTAAATGTTTTATTTAAGACATTAACCCCCATAATTACTTAATAAACATTAAGGTTATTAAGAATAAACATTATGAAATAAAATCATTAAAAAAAAATTAAATAAATGTTAAGGCATTTAAGACATAAGCCCCAGAGCAACTCTTTTTTCCTCCCAGGCCTTACAACTATTGTTTGTCAATAGAAAAAAATACTTGAAAAAATTCAATATTTGAATAATAGTTTGAGAAACCATTCAATGACTTTGTCCAGCTGGTCTTGCCTTGACCATCACCCGCCCTTTAAACAAGACCATGAGCCCATAGTGAATAAAGCCCTGAGTCTGTGGCCATGGCACTGTCACTGTGTGTGTTGTGGCTTCCTGCTCGAGCTGCTGCTCTCAACACCAAAAGGTTTTGGGTGGTTGTGCAAGTGGGGACTGGGGAAATGAGGGTGACCTGTGTCCAATTTGTGGGAACAGCACCTGCTCATGAGAGAGCAGGAGCCACTGCATGGGAAGGAGATGGAATGTCCAGCACTGAGGTTTGCTCCTGATGGACACACCCCCCTCAGGGGTCATCCTGTGTCCCTGCCCATGGCAGGGAGTTGGAATGGGATGAGCTTTAAGGTCCCTTCCAACCCAGCCATTCCAGGATTCTCTGGCTGGTGCAGTTTACTCCCCATGAGTCTTCTGAACCCATTCTGAAGCACAAATTGCAAAATGTCTTTTGAAAATGAGCTTTCCTGGTCAAAAAGGGGCAGATAGGAACCATATAAGCTTGGAAAAGGGAAAATGCTGAGCATTGCCCATGGGGAATAATTGTCCCAGCCACTGGGACAGGAGAGCAGCTGTGGAGGTTGTGGTGGCCACCAAGATGGAGATGAGCCATCAATACCTCCTGGGGGCAAGGACATCCACCAGCAGCTGGAGAAAAGCATTAACAGCCACTCAGGTGATTTCTGCAATGAACCTCTGACTGAGAGCTGGAGCAACAGGGAAGGAAAAGCTTCTTTGGGAGGGTGAGGGGAGAAGATAAATATGGAATTAGAGAAAAAATTAAAAATCTTTCCAATTCAAGCCTTTAGCAAAAATCCTTGCTTTGGTGTTTCCTCTTGACAGCGTTGTGTTCACAAATGGCATTGCTCAGGCTCTGCAGGCATCAATTCTGATGTGCTGTGGGCATCCCATGCCTAAAACTCCAGGGAGGAACCTCGGGATGGATCCCAGGGACTCTGGGGAAGGCTCATTCTGTGTTCAGGTGCCTCAGAGAGCCTGTGGTAATTGGTCGCATGAGGATGGGGTAAAACTTAAATATTCCAGCCACGTCAGAGGATGGAAATGGAAAATTTCCTCATTTTGGCCAGATCGATGGAGCTTGTGGACTTCAACTCAAGGACCTGTGAGTATCTTATCACTCAGAGAGGGTGAAATTTTAAGTGGTTTTGAGGCAATTTTTTCCTGAGTGGGGAAAATTTTCCTTCCCAAGTGTTTGCAGAAGCAGGAGGCTCTCCATGAAGGTTTTTATGGAATATAATAACAAATAACTCCAGGAAATTGCAAAGGTCCTTCCTGATGGCAAAACATGTACTCCAGTACATCTGAACCTTCATGCCTAACTCAAATTTTGGATGAATATTCCTCATATCAGCAGAATTAGGAGGCACACTCTGGGAAAATTGACTGAAGGGTCAGTTTGAGCTTAAAAGTCTTAAATTCAGCTCATCATTATCACCAGAAAAGGCAAAAATAAATTGCAGCAGGAGAGTTCCTGTGGAGTTTTCTTTTCATTCAGATTAGCAATTGCAACCCATCTCCAAACCCTGGGCTGTCTCTCAGTCCCTGAATCTCAATTTCTTACACCAGTTATTTTTAATTCCCTGTGATCCCAGGAAATTATTTATATATTCCAAGAGATAAATTTAAATATATATAAAATTCGAATATATAAAATTATATATTATATATAAAATAAAATAATATATTAGGAAAATATTTATATGTGTTTAGTAATTATATCTGTAACTGCATATATAAAATAAAACAAAACTCTATATTAACTTTATGTGTATTAAAATGTTCATATTTTTAATTTTATTTCTATACATATATAAATATATATATATATATATATATATATATATATATATAGTGGGAAATAAATCCTCAAGCTGCCATTTAAGTCCCTGAAACTAATTGAGTTGATTTTATCTAATTATGTTTATTTACCGGTGCAGGTCTCCTCCTTAAAGAGCTTCCACAGTCATCCATTCCCAAGGGAATTTCCTTCCTCCAGGGCTGGGCAGTGACAAACCCCTCGGTGTTCCTGTGAATGAAGACTACAAACAGCAGGATTTTTGATGCTCTTTGTGAGGGTAAATTATTCCTGTCTTCCACACTAATACTGGCAGAAATCTGGGTTTATTTCTCCCTGGAAATTTTGGTCTGGGAGATAAAATCTGATCAAGAAAAAAGGGCCCTGAGATGTGAGGAAACGTGAGTTTTACCCATAATAAGGCTGCAAGGAGTTGATCTGTTGCAAGGAGAGGGTTTGAGGTGGGAGCCTGTTCTCACAACAAATAATCATCCAGGCTCAGGGTCTCTGAGGTGAAACCCAGGAATTTATCATGGAATCCATGGTTTGGGTTGGAAGGGACCCTATGGGTCCTCCAGTGGTGATCCATGGGCAGGGACCTTGCACTAGCCCAGGTTGTTCCCAAGCCCTGTCCAACCTGGCCTTGAAGATCAATCATTTCGTAGCAGCACTACCTGGATTATTTCCCAAATTACATCTATTTATTTATATTTATTTGAACTGTATTATCTTAATTAATCCCCCAGTTCGTCATGGTACCACAGCATTTTTGGGGCCTCCAGACTTTTAAAACCCTTTTCTTTCTCCACACTTCTCACAGGAATGACACAAGTATCACCATATTTAAAGGGGTTTTTAATACAAACACCCTGTTTGAATCTGAATTTTAGTTTCACAGGAAGGAAGGGAAGAAATTAGTTTTATTTTTATTTGTTCTGACTCTCCTAAAAAAAATTTTAAAGATGTCCTGATCTCTCACCAGTGTTTTGTCTCCTTTGGATCTTCTAAACCAATGAGGTTTGGGGTTATTTTTGTTGTTTTCAGTTTGTTTTTTAGATTGATAACGGTTTCTAAAGTCAGGATAAATTACTGGAGTTTAATGCTTTGAATGTGATTAGTAACAACCCCCTTAACTTCTTCAGGAGATGGAATTAACCTTCCACTGTGCAAAGTGATGTATCAAACCAAATTGGTGGCTAAACCAGACTAAAACTATTGAAAACAAACCTGGTAGTCAACTTTGGCTGCTTTAAAATGTATTTTGAACCAAACAGTAAATTCTGCAGTTCCTGCATCTCCAGGCTGTGTTTGCTGATAAAAACATAGGCGTTCATAACATGTTTGTGCAGAAAGCTGGAATACCCTGACTCTGCATCTCTGCTTTCCCACAGCACCTGTGCTAGGATGGCAGCTGAAGGAAATGGAACCCCCAGTGCTCACTTTGTCCTGCTGGGATTCTCTGAGCTGGGCAATGTCCAGGTTGCCCTCTTTGTGCTCTTCCTGGTGATGTATGTGATCACCGTGCTGGGGAACGTGGGGCTGCTGCTGTTGATCCGGCTGCTTGCCCAGCTCCACACGCCCATGTACTTCTTCCTGAGCAGCCTGTCCTTGCTTGACCTCTGCTATTCCTCCTGCATCACTCCCAGGCTGCTGCGGGATCTCCTGGCTGAGGACAAGGCCATTTCTCACGCCGCGTGCCTCACGCAGTTCTGTTTCTACGTGGCCTTCGCCACCACCGAGTGCTACCTCCTGGCTGCCATGGCCTACGACCGCTACGTGGCCATCTGCCAGCCCCTGCTCTACCCCCTCTCCATGTCCCCAAGGATCTGTGTGCTCCTGGTGGCCGGCTCGTGCCTGGCTGGGGTCACCAACGCCGCCCTGCACACGGGCCTGGCCCTCAGGCTGAGCTTCTGCGGCCCCAACGCCATCGACCACTTCTACTGTGAGGCTCCCCCGCTCTTCGCCCTGTCCTGCACGGACCCCGCTCCCAACGAGCTGGGCATGTTCCTCATGGCTGGCTTCAACCTGGCTGCCACCATCCTGGCCATCCTCGTCTCCTACGCCTCCATCCTGGCCGCCGTGCTGGGCGCGCGCTCGGCCGCGGGGACGCGCAAGGCCCTCTCCACCTGCGCGTCCCACCTGGCCGCCGTGCTGCTCTTCTACGGATCCCTCCTGTCCATGTACTCCCAGCGCAGCTCCAGGAGCTCCCGGCTCCGGGACAAGGTGGCCTCTGTGTTCTACACCATGGTGACGCCCATGCTGAACCCCTTCATCTACAGCCTGAGGAACCAGGATGTGAAGGCCGGCCTCTGGAGGCTGATGGGGAGCAAACATTCAGCTGGAAAATAGTATTTCCTTTTTTTGTGTTTGCTGCCTGGTGATATTCTAATTTCAGGAATTCAAGCCCTTCTTGACCACTTGTAGAGCTTGAGGACCAGGGACTCTATTCTGATTACAGCTACTGTGACCACTCCCTTCTTTTAGAATGTAAAAAAAGATAAATTTTTCTTTTTTCAATAATAAACATGGTTGTGATACCTGGATCTGACTCTCTGGGTTGTTAGACATCATGATATCCCAGATGATGTAAAAATAAAATGCAGCAGGAGAGTTTCTAAAGTGTATTCCCTTCTTCCCAATTAGCAGTTGCAGCTCTTCTCTGAATTCCAAGCTGTTTCCCAAACCCCGACTCTCCATTCTCCAGTTCTTTTTACTTCCCTGTGATGCCAAGAAGCCAATTACATATTTCAAGGTCAAATTTTTATATATTTAAAGTTATATCTATTTTATGGAAAAACATATAAAGAAATTCTATAAACAAACTTCCTTTATATACATAAAGAAATCTATATTAAGATCTTTATACATATAAATAAATATATTTATGTGTGTGTATATATATATATATAAAGAAGTGAGACATAAACCCTCAGAACCTTCAGCTTCTGTTGAACTTAGTGGAACTGATGGTGTTTGCTTACCAGTGCAAGTCTCCTGCTGAAGGAGCTGCTTCCAAAGTCATCCATTCCAAGGGGCATTTCCTGATGGTGGGAATTTCCCACCATCACAGGGTGGACAGTGACCCAGCTCAAGGCCCAAGCTTTCTCAGAGAGAAGAGAGCTCTCATCTGGCATCTCCTATGGATCATGGTGGAATTAAAACTGTTGCTCCCTATTCTGGCATTTTGTGAATATTTTGGTTTTATTGCTACATTAGTTTTGCTTACTTTGGGGCAATTGTGTGATTTCCCCTCTAAAGTAAACCATGAGCCACAGAGGAAGGAAAAATAAACTCTGGGAACTACAGTGAACCTGAGCACAGAAGGAGAGGCAGGAATGCTGACCAGAAACAAACATGGGGTAGAAACAGTTACAGAATCCCAGAATCCTTTAGGTTGGAAAAGCCCTCTAAGATCATGGAACCCAGCTGTTAACCCAGCTCTGCCAAGGCCAGCACTAACCCCAGGCTGAGCTCAGTCTGTAAAGGAGAGACCTGAGAGCCCCTTCCAGAGCCTAAAGGGGCTCCTGGAGAGCTGCAGAGGGACTGAGCAAGGGCCTGGAGTGGCAGGACAAGGGGGAATGGCTTTACAGTGACAGCATTTAGGTCGGATATGGGGAAGAAATCCTTCCCTGTGAGGGTGCTGAGGCCCTGGCACAGGATACCCAGAGAAGCTGTGGCTGCCCCATCCCTGGAAGTGTCCAAGGCCAGGTTGGATGGGCATTGGAGCAGCCTGGGATAGTGGAAGGTGTCCCTGCCCATGGCAAGGGGTGGCACTGGATGAGGTTTAAGGTCTCTTAACATGGTCCATGCCAACACATTGACCCTCCAGTTTTTTTGTTCCAGAGCCTGGATCTGACAAACAAAGCAGCTGGAGAAGTTTACTTTGTCTTTAACAAGGAAGAAAGTTTCTTCCTTGTTTTCCTTTGCTAATTAGTCTCTCATGGCTCATTAAGAAGAATGAAAGAAGTTGTTGAAAAGCCCTCTGAGAAGTTCCATGATGATGATTAAGAAACTTTTGTGTCAAAGCCCAGAAGATCTTGTTAAGCTGGTGATCCCTGGAAGGGTGGTTGGTCTCCCAGGATCACTTCTTGCTCTGGGAATGGGAGCAGCATCTATTGTGGTGGAAATAGCTGTGAGCACCTGTCTGCTGGGACCTGGAGCTTAGACCTGCTCAATTCTTCATTTAAACTTGAAAATCTTGAATGGAAGGAATGGGTTTACACCGGATATAGGAAAGAAATACTTCCCTGGGAGGGTGCTGAGGCCCTGGCACAGGGTGCCCAGAGAAGTTGTGGCTGCCCCATTCCTGGAAGTGTCCAAGGCCAGGTTGGACAGGGCTTGGTCTACTGGGAGGTGGCCCTGCCCATGGCAGGGGGTTGGAATGGGATGAGCTTTAAAGTCCCTTCCCACCCAACTTCGATATCAAAATCTTTGTCTTGCCAAGCCCTTGATCATTTAATTATATCAATTCCAACTTCTTCATCCACGTCCAAATCCACCTTTCCCATTTTCCCCTAGACCTAAAACATCTCTTCTCCCGCTCTTTTTTTCCCAGAGAACAAGGAGACTACTCACCTTCCATTTACTTTTCAAATGGAAGTGAATTCTCATGTAAGTCCTCAGAACACAACATCTACACAACACAACACCAAAAAGTTTTCTGCTTCCACCTTTCCCTGCCCCAGCCAAGGCTTATCCCTCTGCAGAGTCTGAACTCATCCCATCCCCAAAGGTGTCAACAGGTGAGGGACAACCAAAATGAGGGGTGTGGAGAAGAGGAGGAAGAGGAGGAAGAGGAGGAAGAGGAGGAAGAGGAGGAAGAGGAGGAAGAGGAGGAAATGTCTGCTGAGTTTATGCAGACCACCTGAATTGTGAAAGAAATTGCACTCAGTGCAATTGTGCAGCATTGCACTCAGTTTGCCCTCAAAAAACCAAAAAACAAAAAACCAAATATCCTTTGGAATTCGCTAAGATGAGCAGAAAGTAGGAGGGTTTTTCCATTATAAGTGCCTGCCTGGAAAAGATGAAGGATTGCTCCCAGTGTTGTGGCTGTCCCTGTACCTTTTTTATTGAGCCATGATTTGGAGAACTGTTGGTTTTGGGGTATTTTAGGGCCTTTTCCAGACCCAAACAATTCCCAAATATGCATAGATCAGGTGTTAAGGATTCTTTCACTCATGGAAGCCAGACATGTGCTTAAATTTTGGGTGGAACACTTGTTAGGTTTTCATGCTGTGTTTTTGCACTTGGACACTCACATTCCCCTTGATATTCCAAGGTGTATCTTGGGGTCCTGACTTGCATTAGCTTTTTTTCCTTCTAAGTCAGGAAAAAATGCATTTTTAAGCCTTTTATCTTGTTTTTTAACCAATCAAATTTAAAAATACTCTTACCCTTCCCAAATGTTCTCTCCCACCCAAACAACTTGACTCTGGTAGCTATGAAAAATTTTATTGGAGTTTAGGGATAAAGACAATAATCTTGCAAGAAACTTACATATTCATAATTGGAAAAATAAGTTACAAATCAACAAAATCGTAATTTATGCTTCCCAAGAGAAAGAGAGGAATAATTGGAGCAATACTCTAGAATCATTCTGAGTGATTTCTTCTGACAGCCTTGTGGCTCTAAAAGAAATTCAGGTTTGAGGCTCCCACTCCCGTTTCCTTCCAAGGAATAAGTGACTTTGGGGTCTATTTCTCCAGGATAAATATGTAATTGAGTTTTGTGAGAAACTGTAGAAGAACCTATATAAAATTTTAAGGATCAGGAGAAAATCCAATTATTTTTATTTTTTTATTCTTGCTTTAGGGGAACAGTTTACTTCCACAAGGGCATGGAGTGGCAGGACAACAGGGAATGGCTTTAAGCTGTGAGTAGGTTTAGATGGGATTCTGGGAAGAAATTTTTCCCCACGAGGGTGGGGAGGCCCTGGCACAGGCTGCCCAGAGAAGCTGTGGCTGCCCCATCCCTGGAAGAATTCCAGGCCGGGTTGGATGGGTTTGGAGCTGCCTGGTCTAGTGGAAGGTGAGTGTAGGATGGAGTGTAGGACCAGATGATCTTTAAGGTCCCTTCCAACCCAAAGCATTCCAGGATTCCCTGATGCCACGAGCTGTACCTCTCTGATGCCGGCAGAGGTTTAACATCCTCCTCCTGCACTTCCCCAGCGCTGCCCTCACCTCCGTGTTCCTCAGGCTGTAGATGAAAGGGTTGAGCACGGGGCTGACCACGGTGTAGAAGACAGAGGCCACCTTGTCATGGCCTCCGTGCCAGGACACCGGCTGCAGGTACATGAAGAAGAGGCTGCCGTAGAACACGGACACGGAGGCCAGGTGTGAGGCGCAGGTGCGGAAGGCCCTGGCCCTGCCGGGCGCCGAGCGCGTCCCCAGCATGGCGCGGAGGACGCGGCCGTAGGAGAGCACGATGGCGGCGCCGGTGCCCAGCCCGTTGGCGGCGGCCAGGCCGAAGATGGCGAGCTCGCGGCCGCGCGTGTCGGAGCACGCCAGCCTCAGCAGCGGGCCGGCGTCGCAGAAGAAGTGGTCGACACGGAGGGGCCCGCAGAAGGAGCCCCCAAAGGTGCAGCCGGTGTAGAGGAGGGCGCTGAGGGAGGCCACCAGGTAGGAGCAGGCCACCAGGCGCCGGCAGGAGCGGGGGGACACGAGCAGGACGTACCTCAGGGGGTGGCAGATGGCCACGTGCCGGTCGTAGGCCATGGCGGCCAGCAGGTGACACTCGGCCGTGACAAAGAGAGCAAAGAGGTGGAATTGGGCCACGCAGCCGGCCCAGGAAATGGTTTTGTCCCCAAATAGCAGATCCGTGAGCATTTTGGGGGAGATGACGGTGGAATAGCAGATGTCAGCCAGGGAGAAGTGGGCGAGGAAGAAATACATGGGGGTGTGGAGGCTGGGAGCCACCCAAACCAAGCCCACCAGCCCCATGTTCCCTGCCAAAGTGACGATGTAAATCAACAGAAAAAGCCCAAAAAGAGGGGCCTGTGCCCAGGGAGTGTCTGTAATTCCCAGGAGGATAAATTTGGGCTGTGTGTAGTTTCCTCCCATGGTCAGGTGTTACCTGCTGAGGCAAAGGGAAGAAATACATCAAAACCCAGAATTTTGCTTTTGGGTCATATTTAACTCCAATCAATCACTATTTTAATTGCCATACTTTGGAATATTCCATATATTTTCCAAACATAAATTCTATACTTTTTTATTTATCAGTTGAGGTGCCTATAAAAGAACACAGAGCTTGAAGAAACACAAATGGCAAATTTGCTTTTCTGTGCTTGGATAGCTAAAATTATGGATTTATTCTGGCAATTAATGTTAATTAAGAATGAAGAAAAAAATCAGATATTTATTCCCTTTTGGTTTGAAGGAAATTTGTTTCAGAAGACACCCTGGAGGGATCTCATTGGAGATAATGTAAACCTGGAGAGGAAGAAAGTCCCAGTGCTAGTGAAATCCCAGATCACACCACATTAAGAACATTTTTCCTTGGCTTTTAATTATTAATCGAGTCCATCAAACTGTTATATAATATATCATTCACACTGGATAAAAATCACATGGATAAATTAATGTTTTATACCTTTCTGAGCTCCAGCAGGCTGAAACATCCAAAAATCATGGGAGTTGAGATAAAACTTACTTGGAATGGGAATGAATTTTAAAACAATCCAGTTCCAGAGGCTGATTTGTTAACAACTGCATTCTGCCGACAATTCTTTATAACTAAATAAGTCTTGTCTTTAACACTTCCATAAATATATTTATCTTGCTTAGCTGCCTAAGGAAAACCAAAACCAATTTGCAGAAGCCATTACTCCCATTTATTATAAAAAATTCCTACTTTTGGAAGGCTGTTTTCCAACACAACCCCAAAAAAAGAAGATGTGAGGACATGAAGAACTAATTCAACTTCTTTCTCTTGGATTTACAGCTCCTCCTGTGCCCCCACTGTGATGGTGGGAGCCAAGGATTTATCCAAAATGCAGCAGGCTGATGTGGAGAGGGATGTGCTCCTACTCTGACTCTGAGCCTGTGGGTGACAGGGATGTAAATATGTTCCCTCTGCTCTCCTGGGACAAAACCCTCAGGGCAAATGAAGAAAACAGAGGGCAAAAAAGGGGTAGAATGGAATTCTGAAATCCATTGTGCTTCAGGGATCTCAAATCCATCAGGTGGTGTCACATGGACGTGGCAGCAGCAATGACTGATGGTCAGAGGGTCCCCAAGTGTCACACAAAGCACCTCCAGCTCTGGAGCTGCTAAAGTCCCTCTGTGGACACCAGACAGGCCAGTTTTCCTTCCAGGATGGGATTATCCACATTGAGGTACTGCAGCCCAGATGTCCACACCTGAGCAAGTGGCTCTGGGCACATTCAGACACTGATTAATTGTCCCAGGGTGAAAAATCTGCATTATTCACCCCATCTGGGGGCTCCATCCACACCTTGACCCTCAAACTCTATTAAGCTCAGCCCAAGGAGGTTTTTCTCCTCTGGAGTTATCCTGGAGAAGTCCTGGTTGCCAGTTCCACATGTGCACATCCTTGGATTCCTTTAATCTGCACCTTGTCTTGATCACTGATCCAGCCCTGACCAGGGATTGAGTTGGTTTGGGGATGTTTCAGCCTGCTGGAGCTCATAAAAGTATAAACATGAATTTATCAGTGTGAAATTTATCCAGTGTGAATGATATGTAACAGTTTGATAGACAGGATTCATAATTAAAATAAATAACAGATAAATTTTAAAATACAGAATTTATGTCAGCCATGGACCTGCCTCATTGTCACCAGCTGGTGGTTTGGAATCTTGGCTCAGAGAAATCAGGAGGCCTGGAATAGATCTGGTTCTGATTTATGAAGCAAGATGGAAGGTGGAAAAATAAGGTTTTTGGGAAAGTCAGTGGTGATTTGGTGCAATACAGTCCTGGAAAAAGATAAAATAGATCTGATTTGGGTCAATGCCAAAGAAATGGTGTAGAAATGGTCATGAAAGCTAAACTTGCCATTTTTCTTGGAAAATTCACAAAGGCAGAGAGGCAGGATTTAGTGATAAACAGTTCAAAGGTTTATACTCAATTACCCAATAATTTATTTAACTTCTTTAACAAGTTGTTTTGCCTTCTTTTCTAAGTATGAAAAGTTTCCCCTAGAAATAACTGGATTTCCTGGTTTTATTTATTGTTTTGAGAAAAAAGGAGGTGTTTGAAGTTGTGCCTGGAGGATTGGGAGTAAAGCAGGAACTAATGGGAGTCAGTAGTGAAATTTTAGTATGGAAAATCACCAAATTCCAACACTGATGTTAAAATGTTTTTGCTTGCAGAGCCACACCCAACCAAACCATCAGCATGAGCTGGATAATCTTTAGGGCCCCCTCCAACCCAAACCATTCCAGGATTCTGTGACCCTGCCTGGGCCTCCTTTGGACATGGCACATCCTCTTCCAGCCTGGAGTCTCTTGATCCCTCTAATTCTACCTAAGATATCCCAGGATGTGCTTAATGTTATTGATAACTGACAGATAAATCCCATCTGTGGGTCCAAACTGTACTTTGTGGTACAGCTGAGTTTTCCTGGGAATGCCTGGAGCAGAATAAGAAGGTTTAATGGACTCTGGATCATGTTCTGACAGGTGGGTCCTGCACAGACCTCCCAGTGCTAAATCAGGAGTTGCCTGGAAGCCTTTTGGGTTCATTCATTGGGGTCATTACCTGGAGGCTTGGATCAGCCCTCACCCCCTGAAATCCCAGCTGGCTGCTCCAGGCATCCATGGATACCTGGAGCAAACCCACCCACTGACCCTGAAGTAAAATTATATTCACTGTAAAAATTAAATAGTATTTCTATTAAAACATGTTTTGCTGTTTGAGAGTTCCTCAACGAACCCTCTGATCCCGATGCTCCTCTGGTGAGGTAAGAATTGGGTTTTTATCTTTAATCCTTTTATTCTGATTTGTTGTGTTATTAGGGACTGGGAATTCTGTCTGGCTCCTTTTTCCCCTCCCTCATGCCAGGGCTCTCATCCATACCTTATTTTCAGCTGGAAATTAAATGAAATTCATGGACTTTTGTGAGGGAAAAGAAAATCCAGTAACATCTGGGTGTTGGTGCACACATTTAACACAAGAATGTTTTGCATTTTTTGTATAAATATATGGGATCATGTACATTTGATATTGGATTTTAATATATATTTATAATTTTGGATCAGAAAGGACAGACATCTAGGAGATCCCTGGCCCAAGGACAGCAAGTTATAAATTTATATCCATATGTATTTATGGATATGAGGCTTGGAGCCCCCTGGGCTAGTGGAAGGTGGCCCTGCCCATGGCAGTGGGGTGGAACTGGATGATCCTTAAGGTCCCTCCCATCCCAAACCATTCCAGGATTCCATGAAAGGTGTCAGGACCCTTGTGTAAAGGTTATGTGGGTTTAACACAGGATACATTCCAGACTTCTGGGATTTCTGGGCTGGATCAGGGAGGCAGCTCCCATGAAAAGCCCTTTGTAGGAAAGATGGAAACACAACATTCTAAATGGATTAATTTGCAGTTTTAATGCAGTTTGAAGATAATAAGATGTCCTCCATAGGTCAAGTGAATTATTAATTAATTAATTAATAACTCCCTATTTGAAACCAGGATAAATTTCCAGGTTCGGTTTCAGTCACCTTTGCCCTGTCCTTTTTCCACCCTCAATTTCTGCCTTTCAAAGTATTCAAACAAAGCTTTAATTAGTTTTCCACTTTATGTCCCTAGTGGTTTGCTAAAAACAAAGTTAGGAATATTATCCAGAGATTTGAACTTTGGCAGTGGGGAGAAGGGACTGAAAAATAACAAAGCAAAGCAAGAAAAAACGTGAACAACCTGAAATAAAAAATGAAGGCTGATAATTATTTTTAAAGTCTCTTACTTAGGCATGAAATAACTCCTGAGAGAAATTGCAGCTCCCTCATTTCTCCACATTCTGGATGAAAACTTGGTGCTGGCAAGGATGAGAAATCAGCCTGGTTTTTAGATGTCCTTTCCTTGTCCAAAGTTGCATTGCATCTACTTGTGAATGAAATTAATCCCTGTTTTTACAGGAACGACTCATTTTTGCTCCTTTAGTGCACCATGGTGCTCTGCTGTCAATCCCAAGGGATGCTAAAGAGCCATAAAAAATCTTTTAAGGTATGAAATGGAGAACTGGAAGGGGAAAAAGGCTAAAAAATATCCATCAGTGTTTCCTGTATGTCACCACCATCTATTGGACATTGCTGGGGACATCATCTCCTTTTTATTTTACATAAAACCTCCCTTTTTCCTGTAAGCCTTGAGTAGCAAAGTGTCTTGTTCCTGCTGAGGAAACTGAGAAATAGGAAATAAATAAAACAGTGGCATCATGTGGCTGATCCCACCTGGATATTTTATTTTCCAAGCATCAGCTCCTGACCCTGTTGAAAATATTGGGTGTTTGAAGTTATCCTCACATTTGGAAATGATGCTTTAAACTGCACTTTATTTTTGTCTTAGGGTAATTTTCAGCTGATGCTTCAGATTGTCTGAATCCTTCAGGTGGAGTTAGATGGGATGGGGAAGAAAGTCTTCCCTGAGTTGAGGCCATGGAGTGGATTTCCCAGAGAAGCTGTGGCTGCCCCATTCCTGGAAGTGTCCAAGGCCAGGCTGGACGGGGTGATCTTGGTGAATCCTAGGGCAGCTCATTGGAAGTCAGAAGAAAATGAAGACAAGCCACTAACGAGGTGGTGCAGTCTCCCCATGTACAAGCCCGTTTGCCTACAGAAATCCTGGATCCTCTCTGCCTGCTCCATCCGTGGGCAGCTGAGAGGAGGTGACAACCCTGCTGTGCTGAGTGAGGGGTGTAAGATTTTGGACCCTCAGGAAGAGGAGCTGGATGGGATGAGGGAAGGGATGAGACATCTCCTGGCATTGTCTGGAGCTCGGGAACAGAGTGGGAGATGAGGCACCATCCTCAGGGACACTCCCTGTGCTGCAGGACAGGAGCTGGGGACGCTCCAACCCTGTAGGGGGCTGCCCTGCCCTCCCTTAACTTTCCCCCCTTTTTTTTGGAGGATGTCCATGAGCTTTATGGGAGCACCGAGCTGCTGCCCAGGGCACTTGGACTCGTTTTGTGATGGTGTCATTTAGGACACTCCAATGTCTGCAGAGGGGGAGCAGATGAGTGAGGGATGAGAGGCGTCAGGCAGGGTCCCCCCAAAACCCAAGGGAGGTTATAGCCCAAAAAATGCCTGAAAATTCTTGAGGCATTTGTGCATAAAATTCCTAAAACTGCAAAGATTTTCATTTTCTAGATATTGAGAAATAATATTAACTTATATATAAATTTATTTTAAAACAACCTCCCATATCTGCTGTGTTATAGGCAGGATTTTAGACTGTAAGAAATTCTTTATATGGATGTGTGGGGTTTGAAAATACAAATACAACGTTTGTGTACACAAATGAAACAATAAAGGGCTTGAAAAGGTAAGACAAGACGATCTGTATGAAGGCCCCAGAAACAGCTCTGGGTATGTGGAGTTCCTTGTCCTTCCTCCAGCTGGAACACGCGGAATCCGGGCCCTGGATGGGCTGGAACTGGGATCTATTGGCGCCTCCGTGCTGCCGCCTTGTGGACACACCCGGTACTGCACCGGGAAAAATGAACATTTTGGGGTAAAATCTGAGTTAATGTGCGGGGCAGAGAATGAGTGTTCGGAGGTAAAAGTGAGGCAACCATTAGTGGAGGTGGGGAAAGTCCCAGGTGGGATTAAATGGATTTAAAAAAACATGCGTGGAATTAGAGCTGTTCCATCAGCTTTCCTTCCCAGTGCTGCCCAGGTGTTTTCTTTGTTTTCTGAGTTTCAGGAGGGAACCCAGTTTGGGATGACACAGCTTTGGAGAGTTCTGAGTTTTCCTGAACTGTGCAGAGATGTCAGGATCTGGAGGCACTCCCATTTCCCTGAAGGAGGGTGCTCTGGGGAATGTCCCTGCACGGGATTTGGCTCCCAGGATGAGCTGTGGTGCACTCGGATCCTGCCCTGGTCTCTCTGTGCCTGCCCAGCAGAGTCAGATCCTAGGGCAAAGGTCTGCCCTGGGTTGAAGCCTCTGGAATCTGACAGGCAGCAGACCCAGAGTCACAGCAAGGCCCAGCTCCAGACTGGCACACAGTTATTGCCAAGCTGCTGGAAATTCAGTGCTTGGCTGCTCAGCTGGCCCCTGAGGACAAAGCAATCACACAACCAGGTTTTGGTACAACAGTGCTGATTTCTGGCAACCTGAACACAAAACTTTCCACCAAAGCCAAGGGGCAGCTCTAGGACAGCAAGGAGACAGAGAGAGTGTGCAGTGATCAGCCAGCCCCAAAAACAAAGTGCATAAAACCCCCCTCAAGCTCCAAAGGACCAGCAGAACCAGCAGCTGCAGAGATCAAGGTGTGCTGCAGTGCTAAGGCAGTCACATTTCTGTCCTTTGGTGTCCAAACTCTTGTTTAATAAACCACAGAACCATTAAGATGCAGGAAGTTTACAGACTGATCTTGGAATGGGTAGGCTGTAGCTGCTCAAGCACCTTCATAACATCCCAGTGCATTGCAGTTCCTCACTCACACTTGATATAAAAATCTTCACACTAACACTTGAACACTGCTCTTCCCACAATACAAACACTTGAAAAATGCCTCTAAGGATTTTTCTTCCCTCCAAAATAGTCTCTTGCTTTAGAGGAGAACAGGACTCCTTAAGTACAGACCCAACACTTGCTCATTCAAGTTCATTAATTGGCTTTTAAGTTATTTCTTCCTCTTCTGCTTTAGATCTTTAGTCTTTTTAAATTTCTTCTGTTGCTTGGGTCCTCGTGCTGTTTCTAGTTTTCTTTTCTTCTCACTGGAAAACAGGAACAAAACATTTGTTAAAAGTACACTGGATTGCCATCCAGCAGGGAAATTTTTATTGTAAAATAGGAGCAAGAGAGAAAATTTAAACTTGGTGCTAGAAAAAGCACAAAAAAAGCCTGACTTAGATTTTATATGTCCTGAGATTCTCTAACCCAGAAGGATCTTGATTTTTAGCTCGTCTTTGCTTTTCAAAACTTTATCTGTCCTAAATAGGGCATATGGAATTCAGAGTACCTAGAAGAGAAACTACCACTGATAGTTTCAAACATTCAGTTTTGTCCCTGCACTGGATTCTGACTCAAGAAAACACAACAGAATTCCAAGCTCTGATCTTTATAAGCAGCTACTAAGACTCTCTCCTTCCTGGAAGGCTTTTGGAAAGGTACAACTTCCAGCATTCATGGATAAAAAACATGAAAGGCTGGAATAGACATTCCCAAGGAAAAATCTGGGAAGATTACATGCTGGGCAAGGCAGAAGAAAGAAGATGAATGAAAATTAAAGAATTGCAGAAACACAGACATTTTCCAGGCTCAAGCTCACATTTGAAAGAATTCTTCTTCCCTGAATTTGCATTTTCTCCAATGGCACCTCCAGGGGCTCCCACTCAGTGTTAGATCCCAAAGCAAATGGGGCAGTCAGGTGGAATGAGAGACCCAAGGGAGGACCCAGCTTGTGTGTGGGATCAGGGTCAGATCATCAGCAATAAAATCAGAATTAAACAAGTTAACGAAGAGAGGACTATCCTTAGAGCAACACAGAAACATGGGGTAGTAGAGCTCCAAGCTGCTCACACCCCAATTCCCCCAGGGAAAACTGAGGCTCTATCCAGGACACTGAGTTCACTTAACCCTTAGGCTTCACTCTTTAGGAAAACATTTTAACAAAGCCAGCAGGAAAGCCCAGAGAGATGTCTGGGATATTTCCACTTCCTTTACCTTTTCAAGCTGACGATGGAAGCGTTCTGTCCTGCTTTGCTCAGCACCTCGTTCCACTCCTCATCATCCCCCCGGATAATGTACCTAAGTGGGAAAGGAGGAGGGAAAGTCAAGTCAAATTGTTCAGCACAAAGGAAAAAAAAGCATAAAAACAAGGTGTTTCCACTGTCAGGCATTGTCATGCTACTCTGCAAACAAAGCCACTGTGGCAGCACCCAACCACATCGGATTTGGGAAACACACACAAAGCCAGGCTGGCCAAGCTGGCGTGGAATAAATCAGTCTGGGAAAAATTAAAGAGCTGCAGCTTGCTTTTGATAAGAGAAATAAAGACAAAAATTGCCACTCAGATAAGCTCTTGTCTTGTGCCCCTTGTCTGGGTGTTTGAGCACCCTGGAAATGACACCCAGATTTAAAGAGGCAAAGCAATTGTGCAGCAAAATGGAGTCACTGCTCTCCACCTCAAGTTCCTGGAGATTTGGAATAGATAAGGCTTTGTCCACAAAGCTGAACAATGCTGGACAAAGCCTTAAAGGTTTTCTATAACCTGCATTGAAAAGTATTCAAAATAGATTTTTGTCTCTCTCTCCTCATGGAGGAGAAAAAAAAATCTATTTCTGGCTGAGGAAAAAAAAAAAAAGGAAACACAGTCCAAAATGGCAAGACCAATCTTGTTATCAATGCTACAAAATAGAATTATCAATATCAATGCTACAAAATGGAATTAATTTTAAAACATTCTGGTTTTATTATTTTCCTTATGTGACTGACTTGCAAGTCACATCCACTCTTGTCCTTTCTTCAAACATGACAAGCAAAGATTCAAAGTAGCTTTTATTCCTTTTGTCAGATTTAACAGAGATCAGTTTGGAGCCAAGCCAGACAACTTTGGGGACATCAGCACAGTGAACAGTGCTTATAAGACAAAAAGTGGGAGGGGAGAGAGAAGAGAGACAATCAGTGACTCCTGTTGGTCCAGAAAGACAGAAATCTGCTGACACTTAAGTAAAAGCTCTGGTTGGTTGCTCTTTTTGTGTTGATTTGGGGTTTTTTATGTTTTACCCACTGCTGACAATACACATTAGCTCTCATTTATTGGTGGCTTAGTGCACCTACAGCCTTGTGCACAAATCCCAGGAAGACCCAGCATTCCACCCAGGAAAATCTGGATTTGAGACCCAAGCAGATGAATTCTTACTGTGTAAGGTCCATTTCCTTCAGCTTCATCACTTCTTGCTTGTGCTTTTCTTGGAATTCCTTTGCAGCCTCTTCCTGCAACAGGACAGCACAAGGTGCATTAGGTCCTGAGGGCAACAATGAGTTTGTAATGGGAGGAAAATGCCTTTTCCCACAGATAAATCCCCTAAAAAATACCAGTTGGTCCTGAATAGTTTCTCTCTTCTATCTAATTGCATTTTTACATTATTTGTACACACAAACTTGTAATTTTCTGTGAAAACCCCAGATTGCAGCTTAAAGCACAACTCCAGGTACACAAAATGCAAACCTGTCAGGTTTTAACTCCCTTACAGTGCCAGATGTGGTGTGGAATCCTTTCCATCCAAGAAAATTTAATGTTTCTGCCCTCAAGAAAACTCCCTGAAGTGTTTACATATGAACCAGGAATAAAGTTTGTAATTACCAAATCGTCATTTAAAGATTTCAGTGTTGGCTCCATCACAACATCCTTTGTTGCTGCCATCTGCTCCTCCACAGCTTTTTCCTGGACTGTGTTGAACAGCTGAAAATAAAATAATCCAGCACATGTAAGACTTGGTTTTTAAAACACCATTTTTCACCTCCACAATGAACTCCTAATGCCAGACTTCAGGAGCTTTGCTATCCTTAACCTTAGAAAGAAAGAAGCCAGGAATCAGATCCAAAACTTTCCAATTATTGCATTGAATGTCAAGTCTACTTCTAAATAACACTGGAAAATAATTTTATTTTTTTCCAAGGAAAGCTGAGATGCCACCAATGCTCTGAACAATGACTCAAGCAGCAAGGATTGTCTGCTCAGCATTCTGGTCCGGGCACTTCAACATGGAAAGCCGTAAGATAAGCACTCTTAGCTGGGAAATCAGTACACAGAATCACAAAGTGGTTTGGGTTGGAAGGGACCTTAAAGATCATGCAGTTCCAAACCCCCTGCCATGAACATTAAATCACTGTCACACATTTTCCAGCTGGGATCTTCCCCACCTTGCCATGAAGTTTATGGTCAGTAGCTGAGGATGTGTTAAGGATGCCCAGCTCTGCTCCAGCTCTCTCTTAGTGCTGTATTTTCTGTTAATACTGGAATGATGGTCCCATGTGACCAAGCCTTGTCCTGCTGTCCCACCTGCACAACTTTGCGGATGATCCTGTTGAAGAGTCCCATCAATTGACTGCTGGGCAGCTCCAGCTCCTTTTCCAGCTGGTCCAGAGATTTATGCTGCAGGCCAATCCCTAGGAAAAGGGCCTGAGGAAAAGACAGGTATTTCAGTCACACAGGCAACACAGACACACATTCCCCACTGCATTCCCGGGGTTTTCCCCAAATCCTGGCCCCACCCTGTCCATACACACCGACTGTGCAGCAGAGAGGGAGATGTCTCCCATCTGGCTGAGGAAGAACATCCTGGCAATGGTGGGAACCATGTCCATGATGAGGTGATAGTCCACCATGTTGCGGGAGTACATCTCCAGCCTCTTCAGGTCGTAGGGGATGAACACTGACTCCAGCTCAGCACGGCTGATGGCTGGTGGGGAGGAGGAAAAGACAGAAGTGTTCTCCAGAGCTAACCAGGATCTCAGTGTTTAGCATTCATTCAGGTATCTAATATTTTTCCTTTGCCTTTAACAATTCACATTGGTTTTGCTGTAAAAGAGGTTTGTTCCCTTGCTGCAGCAGAAAAACCCTCTAACCAACACCAACACTGAAATTCCACAAGACACAGGTACCAAGTTCTCCTCCAGCCACGCTCTGTCATGCCCTTACAGTTGTCCCAGTGAGGGTACTCACCTGCTTGGGGCTGCTGTTTGATATTTTTGTTCTGTAGAATGTTCAGTGCCAAGGAGGGAGAGAAGGTGCTGAACTGGTAGGAAAGCAGAGAAAGGAAGCGCCTCCTAAAATCTACAGGGAGAGAAGACAAGATAAATTACCAAGATAAATTACCCCAGTGCACCTCTAGAATCATAAATAGCCCAGAGGGTTCTTGCAGAGTCAGCAGGATCAGAGTTACCTTTCCAGAAAGCAGTGAGCCAAGGTTCCTGCTCAGACTCCTCTTCATTGAGCATCTTCAGCATGATGCAGGAATGCTCCCCTGTCAGGTCATTCTGATAAATAAGATACAGTTCTGTGATTTTATGAGGGATTTCCCATCACCCCTATGAACCCTTCACACTCTGTGCTCAGCTGGGAAAGGGAAATATCTTCTAAATGAACAACAACAAATACATCAACTGCTACTGACCACCTCCACCTAATAGAAAACCTATGAATTTGGTAATTTGGTAAATCTCAGCTATTTTACCAATAACCACATTAATAGCCCTTGACAGCTCTAAATTTTTATGTGCAAACTACTTGGAGGCCCATATTCACAGCTCTAAAACTCTATTCCTTATCTACAGGCCCAAAGAACAAAAATGAACATAAACCCAGCCCTAAAAGCAGCCTCATCCAACCTTCCTGCCCCAAACCCCTTCTCACAGAATCCACTGGAATACACGCCCAGGGATTCCAGCAGGGCAGGATTTTCTCTCAGGAACAGTGTGGTACTTACAGGGGTCTGCCTCAGATAAACTGGCACAAATCCAGCACGCTTCCAAAACCTGGGAGAAAGAGGGAACACACTGAGAATTATGGAGCTGTTGACCACACAGTAATAAATTGTGGTTAAATGCAATTTATCTGCTGTACAAGGACAGCTGGTGAGGACAAAGCACAGGTCTCTAAGACACCCCAACAATCAGTGCAAATGAACACTGACACAAAGCAGGAGCAGCACCCACCTGACTGAGGGTCCAGCTCAGGGGAGTGAAAAATTATGACTGTGATGTCAAAAAATGCAAAAACTTCCAAGGTGCTGTGAAAGGCATTTACATCAGTCAGAAAAACAAGCACCAGGTCTGAATCAGCAGCACCTCAAGTTTCTACAGGTCACAGGGATTAGAATTGAAACACCCTCTACATATCACAGGCTGTTCTTACTTCTACACCCTGGAAAAACTGGGCAAGTAAAGCTCTTTATCTCTTTGAGAAGGGCAAGATATAACTGGGAAATAGAATCCTGTCCTACTTGAGCAATCTGGGTGTCAGGCCATAAGACACCCCGAGGTAGTCCAGGTGCTCAGCTTGTCTCTCACTCAGTTTGAGCAGCAAAGGAGGCAAATCCTTCCGAGGTGTCACAACCTCTTCTAATAAACCAACAGTCTGGAAAAGAAAGTGGGAATGGGTTAGCAGCAATCCCCACAGATAGCTGAAATTAAAGCTCTTCTTCTGTATGAAAATCAAATCTGAGTATTTCCTCCCTACAGAGTGGAGACTCACAGGGGAAATTACGCAGCTTAGCAGAAAATAAAAAATTTTACCATACCTCACTGCTCACAGTTGTGATTTCTTTTGGCTTTTGAACTGTTTCCTCTTCCAAACATGGGAATTTACCTTCGTAGTACATCTGCAGCAAAGTCAGAGCTCTGCTGCCATAGCCCATCTGTGAAGAAGCAACACATTGTAAGCAAGCAAAACAAGGTCTCTGATTTTTAATATCGGGCAACAATGCTCTGCCCTTAAAACCCATTACCAGTCAGCAGTGCAGACATCACTCAGTCACTGCAAAAATATTTTTTTTGGTCACATGGCAGCTCCACGGAGAAGAACAGTACAGAACCAGGGTGTCTGAAATCATTATCAACCCTGGTAGTTCAGGGCTGTGTAACAATTCTTGGGGCTTAACTCTGGCACTCAGAAAATGCCAAAAACTTGGTGTTGTCACAGTAAATATTCCTGGATCTGGATTGTGTACAGTGGCTTGGGATGCTCCCATGCTGCCTAGGAATGACAGGAGCACTCGTTTGGTGTCCTGAGCTTAAAATGCTAAAAACTGGAAGAACTGCAGTGTTTGCCCTGCTCCTGAGCTCTGCCTGGAGAGCCATTTCCACAGCACCACGACAGCTGGGCCCCTCCCAGGTACGTTACCCCCTGGTAATCCGGGTGAACCGCGATGCGAACGACGCGCCCGCCGGACAGGCCCCCAAAATCCGGGTCCTGGAACTGCACAAGGGACAAAAAACCCATTTAAAGGATACAGCTGGGCACTCTGGAAACACAAAATACATGAAATACACCCTGGGTGCAGCGCCCAGCCAAATCACCCACCTGCTCTGAAATGGTCCAGGGAATGAGATCACCAGAGGCTTTCTTTCCCCTGGAGAGGCTGTTCATGATGGACTGGCGGGAGATCTCTCCCTCCATGCACACCTGCCAGGAAAGACACAAAACATGAACACACACAAAATGTTTTCTCCTACTCTACCAGGATCAAAACTGACACTCAAGTCGTTCTCTTACCTGAACAACAGCCAAGACTTCTGGTAATGAATTCTGGGTGGGTGGAACAGGCGGCAAAAGGCAAAAGAGGTGATGGGCAGGGGCATCAGAGAGCATCTGGAGGTCATTGGGGGAGTTCTGGAGGGTGAAGACACCAGAAAGATGAAAAACTGTCCAGAGAATCACAGAATACTCTGAGTTGGAAGGGACCCATCAGGATTGAGTCCAGCTCCTAGCCCTGCACAGGCCAACCCCAAGAATGCCACAAACGTGCCTGAGAGTGTTACCCAAATGGTTATTCCATGAAGAGAGCTTCAAAATCCAGCTGATTTCTAAACAATCCCTCTATTTTCCAAATTTAGAGCTATTAAGAAATTTGGAACTCATACAATGCTGAGAGATGGAGCTCCCAGGCCAGCTCATGGCTGTCACACCCCCAGACAACCTCTGTTTTCCTCAAGGGAAATCTTGTGCTCTAATATGTATGAACCTGAACTTCCTATTTTCACACAGCTCCTTACCTCCTGAGTACCAAATCCTAATTTTTTTTAAAGCCTCAGATTTTTAGAACTCAGTAGTTCAGCACTTCTGGACCTCCCCACTCACATTTACAGATCACCCCTGGTCTTGAAACCTTGAGATAAATTATTCCTCTTTTCAGTCTCATAATGGTGCTTCCCTTGATGAACTTGAGGCCACCAGAACATGGTAAAGAAAACTGTAAATGAGGTTCTGCACTGATAAAATCCTGACAAGCTTGGAGGCTCATTTTGAATTTCAGTCTCTCCGTTTTCTCAAGGCAAAAATACTCCAGACTATCTGGAAATCCAGTATGTACAGCCAGGATCAAGGCAGAGATCTCAAAGAAAGGAGAATACAGCTTTGAACACAACAAGAAGCAACAGAAGCTGTTGAGAAATCTCAATCAGGCGGTAAGCACTGCTGTCCCCAGAAAATTCCACACTGAGACTGGGAATGAAATGGGATGGTAGAAGCCCAAGCCCTACCTTGTAGTGTGAAGCCACATAGAGGGCCATCAGCCTCTGCAGGAAAACTTCTGATGCTCTGTGGTAACAAAAGAGTGTGTCTCTATTTACATAGTATCTAGAACAGGGATTAAGGAAAAAACCTCCTTGGAAAACAGGAAAAAGCTTCCTGTTAGTTTATTTTCAATATCTGGGCCATAAACTGGCTTGTCCTCTTAGACTCTACAATCTAGTCTTAATCTACAAGAATGAATTATGTTGGCAGTGTTTGCAGCTTTCACACCCTTCATCTGTAAAGATAAACCTTATCACTCCAACAAGGGCTTCTCTTCATGCAACCCTTCCCTGAGGTTGTCTCTGCAGCAAAACTGGGGTTTGGTGATATCCTGGCAGCACACACCACCAGTGCCATGAGAGCTTAACTCCAGGAGTGAGGTCTTAGGGAAAAGATCGTGTGCTGAGCTTCTCCCATCAGCTACAGCACCAGCCAACAACCAGGCTGAGACACATTCAGCGAGGATACAGGTCACAGGTGTCTGGCAGAGGGCAGCCAGAGATGATCCTGGTGATGTTGAGGCAGTCCAAGCACAGGAGATCGTTCAGCCACTTCTCCACAGGGTCCCCAGGGGCGTATCTGATGGACTCGTGCAGGGACACTTCGTGCAACGTGCGAGCTGCAAGGGTTGGCAAGGACATTCAGTGCTGGAAGCCACAGCCAGACAAGCATCCCACAGGATTCCTGTGCTCTCAAGGGCTCCCAGATTAGAAAACTGTCAGGTGCTGATTTTTCACCTGTTAAAAGCCTTCCACCTGAAACTTGTGAGGGAAAGCCAGCAGAGTTCCACAAGCCCTTTCCCACAGCTGCAAAGCACGTGGATGTGTGGGACAGCAGCTGACAGCAGCCCCAGCCATGGGGACACCCAGCCCAGAGGTGCTGTACCTGAGGTGAGCTTGGCAGTGGCTGTGGATTTGTTCTCTGCTGTCAGGGTCACCTGGCTCTGGGCACTCTGCTGGCGGAGCTGCTGGATGAGCTTCAGGGACAGCGAGCGACCCGTGCCCTCGTACCTGGAAAGCAGGACACAGAGAGCCTGAAGCAAGGAACCAGCAGCCATGCAGAGCTCCGGGGGAGCCCCAGCATGCAGGGCTTACCCATTGATGGTGGAAGCCATGAACACCAGGTAAGGGCCCAGCAGGTTCTTCACCAGGGGCAGAGGAATGGCAGCAGCTTCGTCGATCACCACGAGCTCGGCCTGGCCCAGCTTCACAGAATCAGCAGGGTGGATGTACTGAAAGGAGAGGACACTGTCACTGCCAGCAGCAGCCTGCCTGCAATCAGGGAAACATCACAGCTCACAAAGCTGGAGCCCTCTTTGCTGTCCCTGCTCTCCTCAAACACCAAGCCAGAGACAGAGATGTGGAAAAACAGAAAGTCAGGAGAGGGTTTGTGCTGCCCTAACAAGGACTGGCTCACACATCCACAATTCCACATCAGCTCATCTGCAGAGGTGAGGAAAATAAAGGAAATCTAATCACTGAAAGCTCTTCCTGCACTGCTCCTTTCACCTTCCTTTGCTTTTGTTGTGAGAGAAATCCATGAGGGAGCTTTGTAATCTACAAGTTATTTCCTGAAAGAGAGAAGGTATTTTGAGGAAGTCACTCCCTAGAGATCTGCCTTACAGCGAAACCCACCAGGGTAGTTACACATCACATAAAGTGAACATGCTTAGAATCAAAACAACTTCAACACTGGCAAAAACAACAGCCAGGAACAAGAATTGGAAAGGCAAGAATGTCAATTACCTGGATGGTCTGCCTGTGCTCCTTGAACACGTTCACTCTGACCACTGCCTTGTTGAACTCTGGATTTAAGGACTGAACAATCTCATAGTCCAGGTGCTCCTGGAAAATAACATTTTTAAACAATATAAAAAACCAAGATCCAAGAAAAAAATAATTTACCATCATCATCCTCAAAATAAGCTCAGACACTGTTATTTCAGATTCTCATAAAAAATTCTTATAAAAGCTTCGAAGGCCTGAGAATTGGGAAGTTATTTACTGATGTTAAAACTTACTTCACAAAGAAACTGGTTTACCCTGCCTAAAAAGAGAGGAAGAAACATAACTCTATCATTATTCCTTTTTTTGCAGAACAAGGCTGGTAGCAAATGTATGTAGTCAAAAGCACAGATGAGGTGTAAAACCTGCTGGGCAGGTATGCTTTGAAAAATACTGTAAAATAGTCTGCTCCACTCACCTGATACTGCAGTGCATCAAAGCCTTTAAATATGAACTCAAAGAGAGTGTGAAGGTTGTCAGGGCTGGGAGATGTGACAAAGATATTGGAGTAACTGCAGAGACAAAAACAAAGTAAGAGTTGAATGATTCTTCTAACAGATTTTACTACATAATTACAAAACAGGATGGGTTTTTAATAGGAGGGGTTGACTTTACCTGATAACCAAAACACAGCAGATTCCTATAGACACTTATCTCGATTTATTTGTGATTATTTTAAGAAAAATTTGACCAACAGTGTATGCAGCAATCAAAAGATACAAGACTGAAAATGAGGGATTTAAGACTAGAAATTACAAATGCATTCAGATCCTGTCATCTTGATTTTGTTTGTTGGGTTTTTTTTAAACTGAGAGATGCAAGTAATGGAGGATTGCAGCGGGGGATCACTCACCCAAAAGCTACTGCTCCAGCAATGGCCAGCCCCAAAGCAGCAGACTTCCCTCGTCCCCTGGCTGCTGTTAATGCCACAGTGCTCCTCAGGGTCTTCTCAGAAATGGCTTCAATGAATTTTAGAACTGCTTTTGCCTGAGGATTAGAAAACGCCCAGAAAACAGCGTTTGAGTTTCTCTCACACCATGACCTGCCATGCCCAAAGAAGCTCGGCTTTGGCCAGCACACCAACCTGATCCAGGGTTTTGCAGCCATCCACCAGCACTCCCACAGGCTGTGTGTCCTGCAGGCTCTCCTTCAGCTCCCTCAGCTCCAAGTCCTGGGGCTGCAGGCTCTCCTCCTGTGGGCACACAACAGGATGAGCCAAGCACATGTCAGCACAATTCTACCTTTGTGGTGTCCTCTGACACCTTTGGTCAGGCACAGAAAGGGATCTGGAAGGAAAAGTTACCAACTTTTCAATACAAGAATGTATTCTCCAAAAACATGAGAATTTACATGGACAGACATGTATTTAACACTAAAATTTCCAGGCATCTTCAGGAGAATGGTCACAAAGAGGTTCTCCAATCCTGACTTCCCCAGGCTTGGAAGTAAAAAAAAGGGAAGGATTTTGCAGTACATAGTAATTAGAAAATGGCATTGCTAGGAAAAACAGATTACAGAAAGTGTTCTGAATAATTTAATTCCTTTTTCAGTCTTTGGAAATTAATATTCTTTGTTACACCTGTCACATGAAGTGTCCATGCAGGGGGAAGAACTACTGCAGCACCAATACCAAAATAATACCAAAACTTTCAGAGCCAAACAATAAACCTGGACACAACCAATTTTAGATGGGAATGGAGGCTGATTTTCCTCATTGTCACTTAAAATTCTCAAGGCACCAGCTTCTCCAGCCAACAGATAAGCATTTGTGCTGCTGTCAGTGTTGTTCTAATGATAAAAACACGTTGTTTTATTACTATTTTTTTTAATCAATGCCTTATTAAAATGTTTTTACCATCTCTGACAGAACCTGTGTTGGTTATTCTTTAGGCCACACAGCACAGTTCAAATGCTTCAAGATTTGTTTAAAACTGGTCCCACTTTACTGCAGTCTACAACTGGAAGGGATAAAAGGATACATTTCTAAGAGTGCAAATATGTGTCTGGATTATCCTCAGGGAATTTCTCCTGGAATGTGACACATGTAACTCAGAAATTGAAACAACTGCCATGGCTTCCAGCTGTGTCCTGAGCCTGCAATATACTTATTTCCAAAGTGCTCTCCTACCCTCCAACTGCCAGTAATGTATTTTTATTGGTCTTGTCCCATCTGTCCACCAGCTTGAAACCCCTCCATGTAACCATAATCAAGCTCCACCTCACTGGGCTGAGCAGCAGTACAGGAAAATTTATAAACATGGGCAAGCACAAAAAGAGATGGGACAGAAAATTTAAAAAAGTAAGCAGAATATAGAAAAAAACAGCTCCTCAAGCTTCACCCACATAATTTTAGCAGAATGTTCTGCTTCCTCTCTGCAATGCCATCCTTTGATGTAAATCAGGGTGAAATAAAAACATTCCCTGTTTTTAAATCTTTAACACCCCATGGCCAACAGAGAGGGATTTCTGCCAGGGGAAAGGGCTGGGATCCCTCACTGACCTGGGACTGTGGAGGGACAGGAGTGATGTTGGCAGCATGGCTGGAGATGGGCAGGATGTTCAGCTGGTCATCAATCACCAGGCAGGTCTTGCACGAGGCCAGGGACAGAATGAACCTGAGCAGGCAGAGAAAACTCAGTAAAAACACCAGCACCAGTCCCTGGTGGTTCATCTGAACTCTCTTCTAAACACAGAGCATTTACAGCTACCCACAGCTGAGCTGCAACTTCAGCTTCCAAAAAAGGCCTGTTCCAATGCAAACCTGTGGGATGTTTTCCTATCAGGAATACCCAGTGCTGTTCCTGGTGCTTTCCTTGGGCAGAGAGCTCAGATCCTTTGCACTCTGAGTCACTCACCTCTCATTGAACCTCCCCACTACATCCTGGTGAGCCTCTGTCCTGTACCGAGAGTGAACGTCCTGAAAGGAAAGAAAACAGAAAGAAAATGTCAATCTGGAGAAGGGCACCAGTGACAGTGACATTTACAGGATTGTGACCCCTTTTTTCCCACTCTTGTCTCTCCATTTCCAGCCACAGCACATCCCAGACATGATTCTGACTTTGCTGTGAAACACCCACCTCTGCAGCATTTCAGAAATGCCTGAGTGTAACAAATCCCATCACAGATAAATGAAGGAGCAGGAAAGATGATGGAAGGAAGATAACAGCCCATAAAAAATCAATAAATCCCCACTCAGCATCATCTCCAGGCAGCTGCTGGTAGAGAATAGACTGTGCTGCACATACCATGGTCATTGTATAGAGCTGCTTCAGGGAGTTCATGGTTCTCAGCAGAATCACCACAATTCCACCACCTTCCACTGTCTCCACAGTTCTGGCCAACAGGTTTGGAGTCAAGGCTTCAAAATCCTGGGGAGTGAAAAGAACTTCAGAGCTGCCCAGAGTCCAGCAGTGCAGCTGGCTCCTACTGAAAGGCACAGCAAACCTAAAAACTTTATTCCTCAAAGTTTAATTCACACTTGAATTTGCAGTGTCCTGTCACAACCCTTACCAACAAGGCCGCCTCACCCTCACACAACTCATCAGGGATAAGCAAGGCCACCAAAACTGAAGTGACAGAAGCAACACATCCTATTCCTGCAACATTCCAACTGATTATTGCAATGCCCTTTTGGGAGCCAAGTAATTCCTCACCTGAAGCACACACATCCCAAAGGTGTTCCCCAGGATCTTATGGGTTTCATTGTAGTAGCAGTAGCGGATGTTTGTGGCTGCTATGAACAGCTCAAAGGGATCATCATCCTTGACGTTCAAAGTTCCACTCTTGATCTTCTTCTGGAGCTGCCTCATCCTCTTCTTCCGGTGGCTGGGGGGAAAAAAATCATACAGGAGTTTTCTTGGGAAAGGGTTTGACAAAAGTGTGATCAGGCTGAGTCTGGAAATCAGAGCTCAGTCCTAAATATGACTGAGGTTAAACAGCTGAGGAACCCAAGTTTTGAAGTTAAAGAGGTGAGGGGGAGTTTGGTCCAGGCCAGCACAGTCAGTGTTAGAGCTACAGGAGAAAAAACAGAGGTACTTTCTGCTGGTGTCAACTCTATTATGGAAGCCAAACTTCAGTCCTGGAAGAGCAAACTTCCCCCAGCTCCTCCAGGAACAAACCTGGCTTCCCCACACACCCAAATCCCTCAGCCTACAGCGCTGGCTCCCCAGAGCAGGAAGACACCGCGGGGATCTCTCACCTGCTGAAGCCCAGCTCCTTCTTGTAGCACCACAGCACAGAGGGCCTGGCCTTCACCGTGGCCTTGGACAACATGTGGTGAAGGATAACGACCTGCCAGAGCACACGACAATCATAAACAGCTCTCAGGGGAACGTCAAAAAGCAAAGTGTTTTTCCAAATTTAATTTTACAGCTGTATTTCCGCTGTGGAGAACAGAGGGATCCCTTGGCACGAAGCAAAGCTGTGTCTGTGCCTTCTCCAGGGCTGCAGGACACTGCATTTGACCTCCTGTTTCCTTGGTTCCCTTCTCTGGCATTACTAACACTAATAATTCCAAGCTAAACACAGCTCCTAGTGTCTTTGTCTCTTATGGAAAATCCATTCACATGGATTTTCCACAGAGTCTTTCAGTGAAAAACACTGAACACAACCAGACCTGAGAGATGCCAGAACCCCTCAGTAAATAATGCCAACATTCCTGTACTGCCACCTGAATAACTCGTTCTTTTCCCAGTTTTTTAATAATTAGTTTATTTTATTTACCCACAAACTGGAGGTAAATGAATTATCAGTTATACAGCAGTTAGAACAGAACAGTAGCAGGACCAGGGCAGTGATTGTTCTTCTCTGTTCAGCATTGGGGAGGCCACACCTCAAAGCCTGGGCTCAGTTTTGGGCCCTCACTGCAAGAAAAACACTGAGGGGCTGGAGCATGTCCAGGGAAGGGAGTGGAGCTGGGGAAGGGTCTGGAGGACCAGGAGTGGCTGAGGGAGCTGGGAAGGAGGCTCAGCCTGGAGAAAAGGGGGCTCAGGGGAGACCTTATTGCTCTCCACAAATCCCTGACAGGAAAGGGCAGTCAGGTCAGGCTCTGCTCCCAGGAATAAGAGGAGAAGAAACGGTCTCAAGCCGTGCCAGGGGAGGTTTAGGCTGCATATAAGGCAAAATTTCTTCCCTGAGGGGGCTGTCCTCACCCCTGTAGGAATTTAAAAGCCACGTAGATGTGGCACTTGGGGATGCGGATGAGTGGCTGGTTTGGCCTTGCTGGACTCAGTGATCTGGGACGGCTGTTCCACCCTGAACAATTCTGGGATTCTGTGAATTGACTTATCCTAAAACATCACGGGTTTGCCGTGCTGCTCTTCCCCTCCTCACTCGAAAAACACAAGGCAAGAGTCACTGAAGGAAAACGAGTTTAGCAGTTAATTTCCTGCACACAGCTTCACCGAGTAGGTTCATCTGCGAGACAACTCAAAGCCCACTCGGAGACAGAAACCATCACAGCTCAGGGCACTGAGAGGAAAAACCTCCAGCTGGCCAGAAAATGCAATATCCTTTGCCCCAGTTTAAAAAAACCCAAACAAAGCACACGAACTCCAGGCTATCCTGAGACTGATTTGATGTTCACGAGCTTCCCAGACAGGAGCAGCCTAAGGGAGATCTCACACACCATTTTCAACTGAGGGGGCCTGACTTCCCTCCCCCTCAGGATCCATTGCACTGCCTGGGGCTGTGAGGGTTTAATTCCTGCTGGAGGCAGAGAGGAGCAGGGACTGAAGGACTGCGGCAGGCTCGGGTGGGTCTCAGCACCCGCAGCCCCGCACCCTCCGGGACGGCGTTACCTGGTCCTTGCCGCGGTCGCCCACCACCACGAACAGGCTGCGCTGCCGCTCCGCCACGCCATTCTCGATGAGGACGCGGATACGGTTGTCCACCTTGCGGCGCTGCATGGCTGCGGCTCCCGGAGCCTCTCCCGCTGCTCCCGGAGCCTCTCCCGCGGCCCCGCTCCCGCAGCACCACGTGGGGGCCACGTGGGGCCGGGCGCGGGCGCCGCGCAGCGTGGGAGGACCCCGGGGCTGCCCGCGCCGGCCGCCTGAGCGACAGAACACACAGAGATCTAGTTCTAAGTATTTCTGTATAAATACACATTTCTCTGCAGATCGAGCTTTCAAGCAGAATAACTGAAAGTAGCTTTGCACATGGGAAAGGACTTCTGTGTCCAGCCAGCTCCCACGATCCCTGCGAGATCCAGAGCAGCCCCTACTTCCCACAGCTTGCTTCACTTTTTCTCTTTTCTTTTCCTTCCTTTTTTCCCCTTTTCCTTTCCTTCCTTTTTGTTTCTTTTACTTTCTTTGTCTTTCTCTGTCCTTCCTTCCTCCCCTCCGGCAACACCGATTTAATTTTTTTAAAAACGCTTTGTTCTAACAAAATCCTGCCTGCGAGCCCTCCAGGTGCATGGGCAGAAAGAGCAGGCCTCTGATTTTATAAAAGTAATTCCAGTTCCACACCAGCAAACTCTGAGTCTGGGTGGCCTTTGTTCCTGGGGGGAGACACGACAAAAACAAGTATGTATCAAAAAAGGGCATTTGGAGCCAGTTTTCCCGAGGAAACAAGACTACACAGAGAAAAGAGAACGCATCCAGAAAATAACAAACCTTTAGGATTCAATATTACAGGATGCTAAATGAAACCCCAGGAAATATTAGGAATCCCGCTCCTCAGTAGGAATAGGGAGCTTTAACATTTCAGCTCTGCTTCTTAATAAATCCACAAGAGCTGTCTGAAAGTTTTCCATACAAAATCCAAAGCTGCACAACCATGGAGCAGTAACAAGAAAATGATTTATCAGCCTGACCTGAAATTCCAGTGAGATTTCAGAAACACGGAATTTTATTCTCAAACTGACAGTAAAGCTATTCCTAACCTTTCAATACCAAAGTTCAGCCGAGCTATTTGCATAGATATATTTATTCTTAGCTTTTAATACTGCCAATTTTTTTTAAACTTGAACATTCAAACAATGAAATATTTAAAACCAGGTGACGGCATAGGAAAAATGTGTTTAATACCACTGGATGTATTTGGAGTTGCTTTAAAGTATAACAAAAACATGATAAAAATATTGAATTAATAATCATAAAGGCTGTAGAACAATTTTTTTAGGTGAACCCAGTTAAACCCAGTCACTGAGACAAAACCACCAATGCAACAGAAGTGTAGCAAGACAATCCCTTTAGGTAAGAAATACTTGCTTAAAAGGGAAGGACATAAAACATTTAAATAGATTTATTTTTCAAGTGTTTACATAAGCCATGGACCAATTTGTTTCCAATGTTGAGTTAAAGAACTGCAGACATATATACAGGTATGTTTAAGGCCATCAGAAAATTTAAACCTGACAACAAACTAAAAATTCTCAACACTTATTTTATGTGCTAGAAGCATTACTAAAATTCATTCTAAAATCCAAGAGCTTCAAAAGAGGAAATACATTTTCATTTAATAAAAGTCTAATGGATTTTTCCTAAAATTTAGCTTGAGACCAAAATTCCAGGTGTCTTCTTGATCCGCTGTTGGGTACGAATGGGCCAGCAGAGTTGGAACCGAGCTAGTTACACCCTTCTGACTCTTTTATGAGGATTAAAGAGGGGAAAAGAATCTGTTTTTTAATATAACTGCAGCAAGAGCAAAAAAAAATATCAATTCATAACCAAATGCCAAGTTAGGTTCTAGTTTTCCTAATGCAGTTCTCCTACGTGCTGCTCCAAGTGGCTTTTAGGAAGCGGATTTTGGAAAACAGATTTCCTTCCCTCCCTTAAGGCTGGATTCAGAGAGCCACGAATTTTAATACCATTATATTCAAAAAGCCTCTAAAAGTGGTTAATAGAATAGCACCTCTTCCCTTAGATGAACAGTCTACAAAAGGAAGTTTCTCATCACACTCTGCCACATCACATCAAAAATAAATGTTTGAGGGACCTTCCTACCTCCTTCCCTCTGCAAAAACGAATTGGCCAACAGAAAAATGTTACAGTTTAAGCAATTAGCCCTCTCCACGACTGTGAGCTGTGCTGACAAAAATAAGAGAATGTTCCCAAAGTTCCCTTATTTTTGTCAGTCACAAGCTCCTTCCCTGAAGTTGTGCCACTGACTCCACGACAGCCAAGATCAGTCCCAGACCAATGGAGTGCTCAGATACATTTTAACAAATCCTGTCATTTCAGGAAAAACACCATGAGAAGGGAGCTGCACAGTGTTGCAATGTGGGAGCTTCCAGCAAAGTTCCAGACAATAATCATAAATATATGTAAAGCCAGATTTAAATAGGGAAATTGTCCTCTAAGTTCAAGAGGAATTTTGTTGTTTGGGTTCATTTCCTGCTTGCTCTTCAGATGTTCTGGTCCATCAGTGAGGGACACCTGCACCTTGCCAGCACTTCCATGCAAGTTCAGTGGTTCCAGTTCAAGTGATGGGAAACTTTTTAGTCCCATCCAGTGCAGATGGAAAATTGGAGGAACAGGTGCCCAGATTTTAGAAACTAAACCAGTCTCCTTCACACAGTGACAAACCTCAGATCCAGCTTGTACCTTGACAATACTTTAACCAAGAACAGTTTCACATCAGCAAGAGGGATGGTCTGGATGTCCCAGGATGTGACTGCAGCCTCATGAATAGGGCAGAGGGAACATCAAGATTCCTCCAACCAACTGGTTCTGTATCTTGCTCTGCTGGTCCACAAAGATTTTGCCTTATTTGTTCTTAATCATATGAATTTTACAACTTTTTCAGTATCATGTATCATCTTTGCAGTATTTATCTGCAGTTACAGCCTCTTCAGTAACTTCTCTCTACTCAAATGCCATTTGGGAGAAAGAGGGAAGCTTGATGCTTTCTCCAAAGACCTGTAACACAACCAATCTTCCTAAAAACTTAAGGTTAGCAGAACATTTTGAGAAGACACATTTTTAAGGGCATGAGGTTCTCTGAGAGTTAAGTCCCAGCAGGATACATTGCCTGGTTAAGTAACAAGAAGCCGACAATCCTTGCTCTGCCTGATGAATCAGACTGCTGTATACAAAATACAGGGTCTGGGGAAGAAAACAGTGGTTAAGTGAAGTTCAGAACCCTCTCCACAGCAAAATCCCTAAGCTGCACTGGTGAACTGTTGTTAGAAAACAGCCTGTACACAGCAAAAACATAGGAGTAAAATCCAGGAGCAGGCTGGTCTCAGGTATAATACAACAGCTCATGATTTCTGGGTAAGTTTTCAAGTAGGAGGACGTCAAGGAAGCAGTTTCCCCAGACACAGTAACAATATGTACCAACATCTGAAATACTTGAGGAATTTATAAATTACTTGTTCAGGAACTCTTGAATTACAGCCAAAAGGAACAAGAGGCTGAAGGCAGAAGTTTGGTTTTGAACAGGCTGAGACACAGCCCCGCCCCACGCTCTTCTTCCAGCCACAGGATCAGACTCCAGCTGCCCATGGAATGAACAGCTCATCCCTACAGCCAGAAGGGGCTCAGCACCAGAGCCAGCCCCAAACTGCCCCAGCTTGGCTTCAACATCAACTTCTGCTAATAGTCTTGGGCTGTGCTACACGGTGACTCCAGGCTGATGTCTCAGGACACTTCATTACACCACGGAAGGAGATCAAAGGGGTCTGTGCACAGTCCCAGCTCACACCTCAGGGACTTGTTCCACCTCTCCCTCCATCAGGAATCAGCAGGGCAGCTGCTCTAAAGGCCATTGTCACACAGGAGAAGGTTTACAAACTTGTCTCTCAGTGAAGAGGCCCAGTGTTTTATTAGTAAATTCAAGTTGGAAAAAAACTCCAAACCAACCCCCCAAACTCAAAGTGGAATGTTTTGATCTGTTCAGAGATCTCGAAATGAGTATGGTGCACATTTACTGACAAACTACAATTAGTTCCTTAAGGAGCATTTGGTGTGCAGTGGAAAAGCTGAGCAGCTTGTGTTCTACCAACCATTTTAAAAGCTGATGAAGAAAAGTAACATAATTAAAAGAATTCACTGTTTTCCTACATCAGTTCAACATTAAAAGGTTTGTCTTTTTATTTTTTTTTCCAGTTAAAAAACAGTTGGGACTATTATCTCAGTAATAGCTTCCTAAAAAAGACACAGAACAGCAACTTCTCACCGGACTGCAGTTTAGGAATGTTCTAGGCCTTGACTCAAACTGCTGCTTCCAGACATCAGCCCCGTTTCAGGATGCCTGGTGTGGAATATGGTCTTCACAAGCTTATCACTTCCCGCAGTGAAAACGTTTTTCATTTGTGCTCTTCACACAGGACATGGAAAAGTGATATCCCACCTATTGGTATGGAGTTCCAGACTGTTTCACAAGAAGTCAAAAGTATCTGACTGCAAGTTCTGAAAGTTCAGTTGTGATACAAAGTAGAAATGACCCTCTGAGTGAAAACAACCTTCAGTTTCGTACAGAACAGTTAAACACCACACAGCTGTTCCTTAATTTCATCTTTCCACAGGTAGGAATTATTTGATGAGCAATACTTAACATAGAATATAGCACTTTTCTTCTTGCACGTGCTATAGAATGCAACAGAACTACCAACACCTCTATGGAGGCAGCTATCAAAATATTCTCCCCACTGCAGAGAGAGTGCATGTGCGCAAAAGGCAGGCACAAGTGATTTTTCCAAAGATTATACCACAAGGATGCAGTAAAACTTGAATAAGACTTGGTATTTTCCAGCTCCTAGGCTTATGCCATTTCTTTTATACATCGCTGCCTTGATGAAAAAAAAAAAGGAAAAGTCCATCAAAAAGAAAAGTTTCCCAGAAGTCACAGCTAGTAGAATAAAACCAGAAAAAAAACGAGGAGGGTTTACATCTAGTCAGGAAAAAGAGACTATTGGGAAAAAAACAGAGAACGAAAAAAAGAACCTTATGAAATGTCACCCCATCACATCTGTTTCAGCCGTTGAAAACCAGTGTTCCAGGATGCAATTTTTATAAACATGTTTTATTTATCTTGCTTATACCATTAGAATTGTAACTGCTGGCTGTCATTTCCCTGAAAAGGGGAAATCAACTCAAACACAGACTGGTGCTTTTCAAAAGATAGCAATTGGAAGGGCAGCAGCAGCGGGCATTTGAGATTTCTTAAAACCTTCAAGGCTGCAGGAAAGACAAAAGGACATGTGACCAAAAGTGTTATGATTATCCATTAGGGATTTCCATCAGTACCGGTATCAGTTATTTAGGTGATAATACAGCAAGGTCAAGTATTAGTGACAGACAATGTGCAAGTCATAAGGAATGATAGAGAATACCAATCCTTACAAAAGTCATTGCTATCAAAGAAACTTAAAAGTGTTTCAAAGAGATATCTAAATACTTCACATCAAATATACAGTGGCCATCCAGATTATAGCTCAGGATTTGTTGCAAAATTTTGTCCAAGTGCCAAATCAAAGCTTTTTTTTTTGTTTTTCACCTTGTCTCCTAAAAAAAAATAATTACACAGTTACATTAGCAGTTATGCAAGCGCTCTTAAATCCTTAGCCACAGGAATCAGGGCCCGGGTGACGAGGAGTGCTGCAGCTAAGGGTGTCTCTTCTTTGTCACAAACTGCCTCTAAGCCCACCTGTCTATTTAGGGCAAATGCATCACTACACATCTTGAACTGTTCAGTGCTTCGATTTAATAAGAAAAGGCTGAAATGCAGTTGTTCTACCAAGCCACACTTCACCTTTTCCATCATCCTTTCATGGGAACATTTAAGTTTTGTCAATTGCCATCACAGTAAATCTTTATGGATTTGCAGATTTTATCTGAATTTTGTTAAATCACTTTTAAATGTCAGAAGTGAGTCTTTGCTTTTTCCTGCCACTTCAGTTAACCATGGAGATTGGATCACCCTGAAAATTGCCGTTTTTTGCTTTATTCTTAGCAAGGGTGAGGAATCTGAATCTCATGTGCAAGGCTCAAGATGATGCTTAGGACAGAACATGCAGAGTAAACGTTGTTTCGTTCCTTTCAATATCCAGGGAATATAAAGCTGGCAACTGTAGTCCTGTCATTATGGGTAATGAAAATAGTCCCTTTACAACAAACTTCCTGTAAGGGAGAACAAATAGATAATAACTCTTCTGGTAACATGTATTGTACACTGGCCAGCGTGTTTTTGGCGTTGAACGGAATCCTGTGAACGTGTTTAATTCACTTGCTGAGCGTTCATCTGAGGCATCCCTCTGTTTGGTCTGGGGGGCCCTCCACGACCTAGGAAACACAAAAAGGGGGTTGAATTCTGCAGGAAATTTGGTTAGTTTAAAAATAGTCCTAAATCTTCTGGTCTGAACTCAGTCAGACTTTGTTGTGCTTCCTACAACACACTCTTGGCTTCGCCACAGCCCAATGTTGCACTGAATTCCAGAGGCCTCAGCTCAACACCTCAGGGCTTTCTCCAACTGAAACTGAACTCCAACAACCCTTCCAAACTGAACTACCACGTGGGGTTTTACAGATGCAGGGTACAGGCTCAAACTGTCCTCACTGCCACGGCACTCATGGCAATGTCTGTATTGAGACAGAACACAGATTCATCACCAAAAATAAACTCAAAAAAAAGACCTGAGAAAATAGTGATGAAAATAGAATTTAGAAGCTTAACAACAGCCTTATTATGTCTGTTGGGCTAGTTTCCTAAGGCTTTTATTAATAAAAGACAGTTAAGTAGTTCTAATGTCAACAGCAATTGCTGTTTAAACTTCTTTTCCAAGAATTCCTCATTTTACGGTCAACTAAACTTCTACCACCAGTCCACAGGATCCCAGTAATTCAAGTCAGCAAGATCACCTACGAGGTCAGAGGAAAGTCAGCTTATTCTCAATGGTGAGCTGCTGAGTAAGGAGTGAGGTTGCTTTTAAAGTGCAGAACTTTCAAAGTTGGCTCAGAAACTTCCACTCAACCCAGTTCAAGTATTTGCTACTCAGGAAATTACCTCTAGGAGCTCCCCGAGGTCCACTTTGTCCAGATCCACGTTTGAAATTTTGTTGATAGCCATCCTGAAGCAAAGAAATTTAAAAAGTTACAACATAAAACCTGGGCATTCTGCTATTAATTGCCAGCAGAGTAAGGACCTTTTAGAACAATATGCACTGACAAAAGACCTGTAACTTCAACATGCAACACTTTATTAGTTTAAAATAAACTTCAAAAAATAAATTCTTACTTCCACTAGTGCCTAGCAGCAGTAATAAAATGTGCAGTGACAAATGCTCTCTCCAGTTACAGGATGTGTTGCTCAATGTAACTAAGAAATATAAATAGATACATTTAGGGTTCGACTTTTCCAAACTACACAGAGGCAGTTTGTCTTCCCGAGCAATAAGAAGGTCCCAGAGGAAGTTGTCCCTAACAGCTCTGAGTGCTTTTGACAGGTATTTCCCTCCCCACTGGTAGCTTACCCTCTGGTAGTTTGAGTAATCCCGAGGAGCATTGAACTGGGGCTGTGTGTAGCCACTGTTTGGAGTGTTGGAAAAGGAAGGACGGTAGCCATCGTATCCCCCTAAGGAACAGGGCACAAGTCTTTCACTTGGAAAGCAAAATTGCACTTAATACTTGACCTTCTGCTACTACAGGAAGAAAAGCAGTACCAGCATTTTACCTAAACCTTAAAATCCCATCCCTTTAGGGCTGTTTACCTCAAGTCAAGCAAATACCTCCAACATCAGGGCTAATATATTACAGGAAATGAGAATGAACCCCTGGTACGGACTGGGAGGAGGCAGTGTTCAGCACATTTCTCAGAGTAACCCAAGGTTTGATTTACAGAACATTCAGTCCAGAGCTGAACTTGATCCTAGGTAGGATCTAAATGTCCCAGCTGTGATTACTGCATTCACACTCCCATCAGCTGTGTTTTCATTACACAGGTTTCTTCTTTACTCCCCAGCCACAGGAAGGGAAGTGAACATGGAATACCTGTGTCCATAAGCAGTCCTGGAACACCTGACAAGGAAATCTCTGTCCTACTCTAACATAAACTTCTTTGTAACACTGACAGCCACACCTCTAAGGTCCAGGAATCGTGAACATTTTCTTATCTATCCAGAACTACAGTATCATTCTTCCACTCCTGTTAATTCCCTTGGCCTAGTGACTTTTGGACTCTTGTGTTCTTCTACATAAGCTAGCCTATTCTCATTCTGATAAAACACAGAACTATAAAATACACTGTGGAAACAAAAAGCATTTTTGAAATATCAACTGGCATCCAAATTCCTTGCTTGATGGGTGGGTATTTCTGCATTTGTTTATACTTGCAGTAGACGCTTAATTATTGTATTCTAGCAGAGATCCAAACACACACCTAAAATTTGTTTATCTACAACCAGTAAGATTTTTACTACCTGTTTCACTGTCTCCCAGGGATACCACCCCAGTCTCCCAACATTAGGTCAGTGTAACAGTTCTGTCCTGAGCTGGCGTTCCCCCAGGTGCAAGCAGAGGTCAGGGAGTGTTTTGAGCGCTGCTCACCTCTGAATCCGTTTGCTGGGCCCCTGTAACCGTTCATGAGGCCCCGGGCCCCGCGGGATCCCCCCCGGGACACCCCTCGGCTGTTGTAGTAAGGCTGGCTGTTCCTGGGGAACCCAGTGCTCTGCTGGGGAGCCTGCTGGTGGTTTCCTGCCACTTGGTGACTCTGGTCCGGGGAACCGTGGTAGGTACCAACCACTGCAAGGGAATCAGGGGAAAAAAGAAGTATAAAAGGCTGGATTTCTGTATGTTCCCACATGTCTCTCCTTAAACCAAACATTCTGTTACAGAGGAAAAGGATGAGGCTCTTTCTCCTTATTCCCCATCCAGTATTTGTTAGCACTTCAGTGGAAAGTGAAGGCAGTGCTCAGAGAGAAACAGCTCTGGACTTATTTTTTCAAGCTGCTAACCTGGAAAGCATTTTGCCTTCTGAATTCAAACCATATCTCACCGATTTCAGATTTCAAGATTCCAGGCCTTTGTGACCTTACATCAACTGTGAGAAGCAATCCATATTTGCTCTCATTTCTGATTTACAGTTTTCATTACAGAATGCCACCTGAAACTGCACTGGTTTTTTTTAAAGCAACCTTAACATCAGCAGAGCCAGTACTTCACTCTAGTGCTTGCATCTTCAGAATAATCACATTTTTTTTAAAACCCATATAAACCTCAGCCAAGTGGCTTAACAGTTGGAGACAGATATACTAAATTTCACTCCCTGCTGGATATTCAAACCCAGAGACAGTAACAAAAACTGGTATTGCTCAGGGGAAAGATTTGCAAGGGAACCTGTGACATGCTTTGCTCCATCATCTAGGACTCCACAGACTGCTCTACCAAGGCCACAAGAATTTACCTGTCTGGAGTTGTTCTTGCTGGAGATCTGATTGTTCTACTTGGTGAGGTTGATTGGAGAAACTCTGGTTGTAACTGGCCTGGTACTGGTTTTGCTGCTTAAGGGTTTCTGGCTCATTCACAGGAGGAACAGGTGCATTCATGTTGAATACCTGAAAGAGTAGAAATTCAGTTTTACAGCTCTGTAAAGAATCACCAAAATCTTAGCAATGTGAATAAGTAAAGACTATTCTATGTAGGTACATGAGTGATTCCACCACAAGCAATGAGTACCCAACCAAAGGGATGCAGCATTGATTTCCTACTCACTGTTTGCATGGACTGGAATGGAGCTGCATTGACGTTGATTCCGCTGCTATGCAAAGGCTTGCTGGACCCAGCCTGGAACACCTGTGGCTGGGATGCAGTGGGAAGTGATGATGAGGATGGGGTCTGGTCTGCATTCAGGGACATGGAAGCCTAATAATTAAAACAAACAACACTTTAGCAACTCCTGAGGTACCAAATATCTAACTTCAAAAACTCTGCTTAAAAAGAGTGGCAATGCCTCAGCTTAACCTCTACTAATGACTGTTTTCTACTTCAGCTCAACAGCCTCATTCACAACAGCTTAATGAGAGGAAAAACCTGACCATCTTCTCCCTCATTAGCTTGAAACACAACCAGAAAAAGAGGGGGGAAATGAAGAAGTTTCCTGGCTAACTGCTGTGAAAACATAAATCCCATTTCCTAAGCCAACAACACTGATGCTCCCATGCTGATGTTGGCATGCTGCATCCAGCTAAACAAACAAGCTTCCAAAAGAAAAGTCTTGATGTGGAGGACTTACTGGTCACAGAAAGGCTCAGAATTTTGAAATTAAACGGAACTGAAGCACCCCTATCAACTAAAAATAACATAAGAAACATAGACTAACATTTGATGCCACCTGCAATCAGAGTTCTTCCCACCCCTGTGAAACCTGACTTGCCTGAATCTGGTCAATTGATTCTTTCTGTGGCCGTTGCTCTGCTGTGTGAGAAGGCTGATACATGGGTTGGGAAGCTGTATATCCCTCACTTGTAGAAGAAACCAAAGGAACCTGACAAAATAAACCCCAAAGCCCCCAAAAGTCAGCTGATGCTCACACAGTTTTGTAAAAAGTATCAGAGAACTCTGGAGTCTGTGAGCCAGCAGATCTTCAAACCAGTACAAATAATTACTTTTTAACCACCAATATTCTAATATGACACAGCTCCAAGCTCAAACACAAGTGGACAAGGGCTGGCTTCCAATGGCCTGAATTTTACATTTTACAAGCTCTGCTCCCACACAGAGAGCCCAGGGAAAAGTCCAGCCAGCAAAGCAGAGCACCTTGCATTAAAGGCTGTACTGGGCAGTTTAAGAGGCAATGGATAATAACTGATGGGAGTGTTCACATCATACTGGAATGTTCCAAAGCCAAGACTAAGTTTAGCTACTGCTTGCAAGATCCTTCAGAGAATCACTGGCAGCAGTGGTTGAGGTAAAGGAAATAAGAAAAAAAATCCATTGGATTGGGTCAGACATCCCCTAACAGTAAAATTAAAACTTAGTGCAGAGAAAATCCTCTGCCCAAAAATATTAGTCTACTCCTACAAGACAACAAAACTATGGAGAGCACCAGCACTTCAGGAGGTACATATAGAGGAAACTCAAGAAATAATTCCCTCACTCCTGTTTCTATATAAATGAGTGACTTTAACCTTGCAGACCTAATCTGGACAAGCCAAAGGAAGCAATTTATACTGCCTGTACTGTGAGATCCATCATCCACCTAGATTTTATTTTTTTGTTTCCAAATACCTACAGGGATCAGACCCATTACTGAGACCAGCAGAGCCCTCAGAGATGCCACACATGCTTAATACAAAATTAGGAACTCCTTTAATCACCAGACAACTGAAACATCTTAACAAGAAAGTGACTACTTCATTTATGCAGTGCAGAAGCAAGTTCAGGAGATCCTACTTAAAGCTCAACTGGAAACAGCATTCAACTCACGCTGACTGCTCTACAGCTCCAGGATAAAATTCCAACCCAAGCAAGCAACTGGGAATAATGAAACAGAACACAAACTGTGTATAGCTAATGCATGAAATCTACTTGTGCCCTGACACTCACTTGAATAGACACAGGCTGCCCTGTAACCAAGTGGTTTTGGCATTTCTGTTGCAAATAAGTAACAAACTAAACTACCTGCTTCCCATTACTGGAAATTTGCAATGTCTGCAGAGAATGAAACTAGGAACTAGTAATGCTTGTAAGCCACAATGGAGATCACCAATTTCCCAAAATTGGAACTTCAGCTTTTTCTTAAGAGTTTCTCATGTAGTTAGGAAATCAATCCTTTTATAACTCCTATCAGGTCTAATATCAAACTCAAATCCAAACCAGAATTTACTAAACATTTTACCTGTGTAGCTTCTGGTTGCACAGGAACTTGGGTAGGCTGGGCAAGTCTTGACTCAGCATGAACTGCAGGAAAATAATTTCATTTATTACATAGTAAAATCAAACCTTTCAAAGAACAGCATTATTATCTTCTCTGAGCACTTGTATGAAAACTGATCACCATGAAGATGATGAAGCCTTAAACATGACAAAGCTATACTCAAATTACCAACTCCTGTTTCCATGCAAAGAACATTTTTTCTACTTGTCCAAAATAATTCAAAGCAAAATCAAAGAAGCTTTGGATGTTCCATATTTCCAAGCAAAATCTATAAGCAACTGAAAATTGGAAGTCTAAAAACAGTACAATCACATTTCTGAGAAAACACACTGTAACAGGATTGCAGTATTACTTGTGGTGACCTTTTTATTATGCAGCAGTAACTGAAGCATTTCTAAGAGAGGACTTCCCCATTATTTCTGTTTAGGATTTACCATTACAAACCTGGAGGGCAAACCATTTGGGGCATGTCCAAACTCTGTGCTGGGTTCATGGGCTGTGCAGATACAATGGCAGGATCAAGTGTTTGGTTCTCAAATTCCAGCATCGAGTCCTGGGGAGAAAAAAAAAATCAAAAATCATAAAAATGAAATCCACACTGCTGTGGGTTAAACACACGAATGTTTAGAGTACAGAAATACCTGCATGAAGTTGTAGGGACCCTGCATCTGTGCCATGAGGTCCTGTACTCGCTGTCTCCTCACCAGGGGGTCTGCCTGAGCCACAGCAGTGAGCGTGTGAGGTTCCGGGACAGGAGGAGATGTCGCCTGTGTCTGTTGCTGCAGGGAATTTACAACCTAACAAGAGACAACAACCAACTGCAATTTCAGCTCAAGGCAGCACTGCACTCAAGTGACTCAGGAGCTCTTGGCATTTCTGGCTATTGCCTAACTGGTTATAGATGATGAAATTGCTGTAGTGGTGTTGAAGGACAGTACGACATCCTACAGACAAGTACTGGTGGCCAGCTACTCATCTGAGCACCCAGGATTAGAGTTCACACTCTGCCCTTTTTCTCTCCATCTACTCTCTTCCCCATGAAAAAAGTATCTGTTCAATACTACATGGAGTTTCTGAGAGAAGGATTTGAGACAGCAATTTATCATCATTTGGGAATTTAAAGGAAGAGGAGAAAGAGTAAGCTCCAGAAATATGCACAAATGGGGAACAATTATTTTCTCATAGCTTTCTGGTAAATATAAGTGGAGTCATGAATTTTTTGGTCTTTCTTAAGACCTCATAATGCCCAATTTTCACAGCCACTGTTATCCCAGCTTCCTGATTTACTGTCTCAGGAACAGCAGGCAGCATTGCATGACAAGGATTGCCAGACAGCACTGTGAGGGGACACCAGAAGCCCAGAAGCAGAAGCACAGATCAGGGAGGGCAAGAAAACTCAAGATTTACCAAACATATCCCAAAGTGGCAAACATCAACAAAGTAACAAACTGCAGTAGGCTTTCAGATAACACCTGATCAGACAGCAGAGCAACCAGCAAAACTGAACATGGGCACCTCAAACATCCATCAGCAAGTCGTTTGAAAACAGACAGCAACAAAGATGGCCGAGCTGCACTTTGATGGCCCTGACCAGTCCCTAACCTGCTCTTTAGGCAGCTCCCATAATCCAGAAGAGCCATTTCCAATGTCAACAAATTTCCTTTAAAATATCATTGTCTCTTATCATTACTTCTCTATTTCAATGAGCTTCTAATATTGCTAACATTCCAGATAAACAGTTAAGCCTTAAAACTTACATAGGACGTAAATTAGCATACAGGCACCTGAAAGTTCAAAATATTGATGTAAAATACCTGATTTCTTATTAGAACTGCAGAGACAGATTTCTGTACACCAGCCATGACAATTCACAAACCAGTCCTATAACAAAAGTCTGAACTTTAAACCTCACATTGCCACTATCCACCCTCAAAGCCTGCAGATTTAATTTCTCAAAGAAACCTACAGCATCTTCCAGCATTCCTACTGCTTGCCCAGATTTCCAAATCTTGTTTGTCCATAGCATTCTGCACATGCAGCTGCCTCACCAACTGCAACAGCCTGTTCCTTGAGCAAATCTCAAACAGAAAATCTGAACAAAATTAAAAGCCAACCACAACCTACAGTCCTTTTTGAGATCCCCTTCAGACCCAAATCAGTACTGGTAGCAATTTGACAATTCCTACGAAAAATACACCCTGAGGAAGTCAACACTAGAAACCAAGCACAACTCTGGTCTATCAAACAGTCCCTGAATTTCACATTATGGGCTGTTTCCAAATTAAGAATTAAGCCCTGTGAATGGAAAAAAATATCTAGAGCACATATACAGACCTCTTTGCACATTACAATGTTTAAAAATTGAAGAAAAAGTGCAAGCCAGATCATCAGGTGAAACTTGAGTGGTAAAACCAGCAGTTACTCATCTCCTGCATCATTGTTACCAAAAGTGCTCTCAATTTATTTGAGCACTACGACTCAACTTATGGAATCCAAGTCACCCACAACAATTCAGTATCTTCAAGAAGAAAAAAACATATGAGTCAATGGAATCATCAAGAGCACACAACCGTGACAAAAATATCCAATGTTTTCCTTTTTCACAAATAATATAGCAGTAACTCCACATTGTATTTCATATTTTACATTATCTTTTTCAATACTCCTTTTCTGATATCAAAAGAAACAGTTTAGGACCTGTTCCTTCAGCCTTATTAGCACTACCAGGTACTCTGACTGAGTATAACCACACTAGATGAAACAACTGAACAAATTTCAAGTTGTGTAAGGCAAGTTAAGCTTGTCAGCAGGCAGAGCTGCCAGACACAATGCAAGGAAACTGACAGGAGACAGGGAAAAAAGAGGAGGAAAGGTAAAACCACAATTAATGACACCACAAACCAACAGAATGAACTTGTATTTTGTCACTCTGAGAACAGTTTTGAATTCTACACAAAATCCATCCAACCAAAGCTCCACAACCTAAGCGACAGGGAACTTCGTGTACAACCTGGCTCAGGCACTAATTACAGAAGAAGTAGTTAAAAAAAATTGAAACCCCACAAAACAACAATAAAAAAACTTCCGTAAATACTATTACCCATAAAGGACATCTTCACCAAAACTGGAACATCATATAATGCAAATACACTTGGAAAATTCACATGCAAATTATTTAGTTTAAGACTTAAGGAAGGACCATAAAAAACATCCTTGTGAAGACATCATCACTTCCTAAACTAGAAATGCACCACAGAAATCCTGGCTGTATCACATCTACTTGAGAGTTACTGAAAAAGAGAGTTTATGATCTTCTCCTCCGTTGTGAAAAGTTATGGAGATGATCTGAGCAGATATTCTCTTTCAGATCTCAAAATTCACAGCCATCAGTGTACATTCTGTGTTATGATCTTACCAAAGCACAGTTCAGCTGCATTCTCCTGAGAAAGGAGATCGTGGTGCCAGCAAGAGTAATTTTACTAGCAGATATTCTCAATTTCCCTTTTTTATGTTATAGCTGAGAAAATAAAATTATTTATTATAAGGAAACAGGCTACAACTTTCATTTTTTCTGAATTTTTCCTATCATGTCCAAGATATTGGGACAGAAAGGGCAACTAAAGCACAGATTCTTCGTATTGTCCTATGAAAACAAAGTTGATCCAATTCCAGATTCAGCTTACTAGGAAATTATGAGTTTCTGGAATCTGTCTGATACCAACTACAACCTGAATTACATCTTCATCCATACTCCTTATATGACGAACTACAGAGAACTGAACCATTCTGGATACCTGGTAGAAACACAGATGTAAAATGGGTATAATTGAAGCCAATCAATCATTAATTTTGAAATGCTGTGCCTTCTCAGAATACTCCAACCAAGCATGACTTTAATATGTGGGTTTGGGGGGCTTCTTCAGATTTTTAAGATAATTCTTAAAGCACATTCAGCAGCAGTGACAATATAAGTTTTTTAAGTAAGGAAATGAAATACTATGACAAGGAACTACCAAACTCCTTCACATACATGGCAAAGCTGTCTACTTAGTTTTAGAAGCCTCACACCCATCCTCAGTATTATTGCATCTCTTAGTAGTATTCAACACTGTAAAACAGGAATTTCAGCCAGACTCAATGTAGAATCAGCCAGATTAATTTATCAGATTAAAACAGCTGTTCTGTTTTTTCAGCACTTCACAAGATGATGAATTATTCCACTCCTAAACTTAAACACACTTAAAAACAGCCCAAAGGCACCAAGAAAGTCTAAAACAGACCATCTGCAATTTGCTGCTGCAGAAGGCTAAAATCCATCAAGAATTAACTCTCCAGCACCCTTGAAAGAAGCTGCTCATACTAATTTTTAACAGACAGACATCTCAAGCTCCAACAAACCAAACGGGGGGGCCTTGTCCTTTCCCCGTGCACCAATTCCAGTGCAAGAAAACCATGGACTTGTACACACAGCAAAGTCTGAGTGCAAACCACCAAACTGGGAATGGATCCCAACACCAGTGCACCACAAACACCACAAGTGAACAGCCACTCAAGTGCAAAGTAGTAACAAGTGAGATACTTAAGAACTGTAGTTCTGAGAAGCAGAGACGTACGGACATATACAAGCATATTTTCACATCAAATGATGCACACAAGCAATCTGGAATAGGTATTAGTTGAGTTACTCATCTTCAGCTCCCTCTCCAGGGACCTGCTTAATGAAAGCACAACTACACCACACTGTCAGCAGCTGGGTAGATACAACCTTCAAGTTCTACATTTGTAGCTAAGCTCTTCCAAAAGAAAAAAAAAAGACTTCAAAAAAAGTCTTTAAAGTATTTTTAAGCACAAGACTTTTAAGCCCTGTTTTCCCAAGCAAGCCACTAATGACGAAAAGCAAGTTCTCTACAAACTTAGCCACACTAAATAGGTTTTATTTCTTTTTATTTTAGGTACTCCTGACCTAAGTATGTAATTAAAGAATCGAGTAGTGAGTCCAAGCCTACTTAAATATACGTATTCTTTCATATATTGGGGGAGCAGGGATGCAATACTAAAACCTATCATGAATTGTGAGCCAGCAGAAACAGGGATTGCAATTTTACCTGCAGTACACAAGATCTTACCTCAACCGTTTCAACTGTCCACTCATCTACCTGTTCCTTCTCACTACTGCTGAACTGAGTCTCTGCCATGAATTGTCTGTTTACATACTAAAATAAAAATAAGAAAGGGTATGAAAGTAAAAGTAAGTGGCATTGAAGGTATACAAAATGACAGTCTTTCAGTGAGTAATACCTCAGTTGATTCAACTTCAGTTGGTTCAGTAAATTCTTCTGCTGGATCAGGTTCTGGAGAAAAAAGAAATAAACCATTTATGTGGGAAAAACCAAATAAACAAAACCCAAACCAACAACAATAAAGACCCCAACCACCCTCATGTTACAGACCTAGAAGATACAAAGTTAGATGAGAAAATCTTGTGTCTGAATATAGAATAAAGAAGAAATGTAACGGGAACTAACAGAGAATTAATAACAAATACTTTGAGAGTTTTGAATTGAAAAGAAAAAAAAAACCCATTAAATTCTTCCTAGGGAGAGTTTATGTTCAGCTATGCTTTCTCCACAGAAGGAAAACACATCCTGAGCTTTCTTAAAATTGGATACAACATTCCCAAGTTTCTTAAGTATGTAATCACACTGTCTGCTTCAGAAACAGCTCCCTTCTAACACAGTTTAAACTGGTGGGAACCACTGAAAAATGGGAAAAGCCTCAGGCAGCCAGAACTTTCATCTTAGATGCTTTCAGTACTAGAGATGAACACGGCATTTGCAATTTAATCACTCTGAGGACTGCAGAGACAAGACAGAACACCACAGAATGTCAGTCACAAATCATCTTCCCCTACTCACCAGCCTCTGCTGCAGTGTCTTCTACTGCAGGTGCAGGTGTTGCCTCCTCTTCCTCACACAGCCCATTCTGATGGTTGTGGGTGCTGTCAAAGTAACTGGTCTGAAGAATCCGTTCAACAACCTCCTTCAGTGCTTTATCTGGGAAAATGGAACAGGGAAACATCAGCACCACCTCAGTCCTCATCACCTTCTCTTTCCTTCCTTCCTAAAGATCCCTTTTGCTGGAAAGATGTTGCTGTCCCAAGCCAGTCTGTGACTACTACTGCTCCAGGATTTCTTCTCTTACTGGGTCACATTCAATACATCCAGGAATAACCTACTGTCATTCAGAAAAATCTGAAGGCTGAGAAGGATTTTAAGAGTACTTATAATCCTTCAGAAGCTTTGTGGAGCACGTCACAGTGAGGTCAAGTTTACGAATTTAATTGCTAGACTTTTATTGTTATTTAAAACCATACTGTAAGACAATTTCTTCCAAAACAATTGTCAATAAAAATAAATCTACACAGGTACCACCTGATTCATGAAGGCTCTTCCCCTGAGGTGAAGTGGCTCAAGAGAACCTTTGTAAGCAAAGAACACTTGCCCTCAGTGCCTCAGATGAATGCTGGGGCATCTTAACCCAAAACACATCAGCCCCATTGGCAAAGCAGCATTACTGGCTGCCTAGGCCAGGTATTTGAAAATTATTTCTATAAAAAAGTAGTCTGGCTGGCATGGCCACAGCCTGATTTGCAGTTAATCAATGAAGACAGGGAAAAACCACAACACTTTTTGCAGGAACTCAGGGGGAGTGAACATCCCACTAAGGAAGGCCACGCCAGTGTATGTATTACACTGTCACCTTGTTCACACCCAAGTCTGCAGAAAACAAAGAACTGTTACTGAGCACCAGCAGCAGCAGAGTACAGCTGAAATAGCAAGAACAGAATGAGCTTCAATACTGAGTAATGCTGAGCCAGTATAAAAAAAATGCACCAGACAGTGAGTATAAACTTCACAAGTCACTGTTACAGTCCAGCTAAGAGCTGAGAAAAAGTAGCTCCTCTAAGAACTCAGAGATAATTAACTGCCCAAGTTCTCTTACATCAGATGTGTGTTTTAGTTCAGGCACAAATTCAGTATGCTTCTCTTCATGCAGAGACTGTACTTACAGGTTGTTCCACAAACTGGTTTTTCCTTCCCTTCCAGTAAGTCCCACAGGTGAACAGATGCTTGCTCATACTGCTCATTCAACCTTAAAAATTAATTAAAAAGAGTTAATTTCTTACAGAGTCTTTAAATTACCATACTAAATACATTGTTAACTGACTGGCAATTAGAAAGAGGAGCATTTTGCTGTAACCCTACCTCATGTTCATGTCTCGTTCAGGGTAAACCAGCTTATAAAACTCATCCAGCATTGTCAGTTCCTCCTCTGTCAGCACTGGCACCCCGTTGGATCCTTGTTTGAGGTCACTGCGCACTTCATCATCCCCCAGCTTCTCCAGAATAAACTGCAGCTCCAGCACAGTCTTTAAACGCTTCTGCTCAGCCTCCTCTCGCATCAGCTGCTCCCTACGAGCTGTCTTCTTTATTGTTTTCTGGATCTGGAATGGACCCAAGGGAAAACCAGTTTGGAAACGTCTTTAATTGCTAAGAAAAAGTACAGAGGAAGGCAAGGGAAAAGCCAGAGTGTTGAGTTCTTCCACTGGGCAAGAGCAGAGCCCAAGTGTTGGGCTCTTCCATTTGGAAAGGCTTGGGTGATCCAGATTTTTCACACTGGCCACAGAGAGAGCAGGAACAGAGAGGTTATTCACCATATCCCATAACAGTAGGAAGCATTCATTGGAACTACCAGGAGATCAGCTTGAAACAGATAAACAAAAGCACTCTGTTTTTTCACACACCATGGGAGGGAACTCATGGAATGTTTCGCCATGAAAGGCTGGGGAGGTAGACAGGATCAGCAAGTTCAAAAAGGGATTTCAACAAATTCCTGGACATGAGATCCCTAGTGGGAACAAGCATGTACATCCACTGCAGCATTTCCAGTGTGAGGATGACACATCAGCAGCAGCCTTGTGCTCTGCACTGAACCTTCCACAAGACAGATCTAAATGCAGCACCACTCTGAACCTGAAGGATGTTTCTACCACTCTTCATGCATCCAGCATCCCAAGTTCAGCTGGTTCACTTTGGAAATTCAATACTCTCTTCCAAAAAATCTATCGTGATGGTAACTCCTCACTTGAAACATCTACATTTCATTTTTAAAAATCGAAGACATATCTTAAAATCAACTAAGTCCAGTCAGGAAAAACTGCAACCATGTTTGAAAGCAGAGCACCAGTCTGGTACTCCAGAATTCACTGGGCTCTTTTAGCAGTCAGCTGACCAGGGAAACACTTCAGAACACACTTGTCCAGAAAAAGACATTCTCCATTTCTAACATTCCATAAACACAGATGGAATTGTGATGCCAGAAAATAAACAGGTTGGCTCAGTCCTACAAATTAATTTAAAGCCACAGCCAATATAAAAAGAAGTTTATAACACAGGGATGCTGTTGCCCTTCGAATTATCCCAGCCTGTTCACAAGCTAACTACACTCCTCAGAGCAGTCAGCTGTATTGACATCCACTACTCAACCAATTCCTCCAATGCTGCTGCTCTTTCCAGAACTCCCAAATTTTAGAATTTAATTCTCAATCACAGTATTATTCTGCATCCTTGATAAAACATCAACCCAAAAGATTACCTATTTTGTAGTATCCAGTTAAATTTACCCTTTACAAAAATAATAATTGTCCCATAATGTAGCTTTAGATTGTATTATGAAGAAATGAAAACCCTATGAAATCCATTTATGAAAATGCTAGCAGTAGCATCTGTGACCATCTGGTATGTGACCATCTTTAATACTGCATGACAGACCTGGTTCTGTGATCACTGTTTTCCACACTTGTGTGGTGTCAGAAAACTACATTTTTCTTGTTTCCATACATTTATATAGTACATCAGATATTCTTTAGAAAACCTGACATCAACTAATACAAAGAACAGAAGAAAACAGTCAAACATGCAAGAAATCAAGGGCAATTCATCCTTGTAAACTGAGGTGGCTACTGCCTCAGTGAAGAGTTTAAAGTGTTTGGATAACCCACACGGCCATGCTTGATCTTTACTTACATCTTGACTCAGAGCCATAAAACTCCTCTGCAGTTCCTTAGCAAATTCCAGATTATTTGTCACTTCCTGGTATTTTGACACTGCATCCTGAAAAAAACCCAGAAAGACCACAAATGGACATCATCAGCAACAGAACAGAATATATACTTCCAATAAATAAATTCCCACATTTTTTAGTTCTGACGTGAGACACAGCATCCCTGAATGGGACTGCAACTATGTTAAGACAAATTTAGATTTTCACAGCCCAGATATCAAAGGCTTGTGTATGTCCTTGGGGCCTCCAGTTTCTTTAGATATGCTAAACATATATAAAAATAGGTCTTTATGTGCACACATGGATGATGGACTGGTTTCATGTCTGACTGCAGTCAGTTCCAGACAAAAACTCAGAACTGCTCAAGAGTCTGAGAATTAATGCGTTGTTATCTCCAGTCATATCCAGAATCAGAATATACAGAGCATAATGTCCCCTTCTCCAGAAACCTTTGCTTTTCCTATCTTCTTCAGCCTAATACTCTGATCTGCACCAAAGCAAACCAAATTGCTCAACCCATTTGGTAGTAGTGAGAAATTACACCAAATCAGGGGTACACAGCTGAGACATTTACATTCCTGCTGTGGAAAAATAACGGGTTTCTTTAAACTATGAAGATTTTTATCAAGCCTGGTAGCCAGGCTTCATAAAAACCATGAGCTTCCCTCCTCAACATGATGTCAGTTCTCTTTTGTGGTTTATCTTCACAACAGACCATTACAAAATAAAAATACACAGCTCTGTGATATTTCAGTTTTCAGCTGGCACAGAACCACCAAAGTGAAGATGAAATCATCCAAGGGACCAAGGGAAGCAGCTCGTTCTTTGAAGTGTCAACAGCTGCAATAGTTGGAGGGTACATTTTTTTCCCTTCACTTTCTCAGTGCAAAAAATCATCAACAAAACACTGTTGATTACGGAGCATCTGGTAATCTCTTGAAGTATCAATGTGTATGTTTGCACCATACAACTGAATTTAAATTGATACTTGCTTTTTATTTACTACAACTGCAAAACTGCTGCTGAATCCAGCTCCACAATAACCTACTTTAAGAACCAGCCCCAACAAGGAGCCAGGCAGCACAAAACTCCTCACCACCAAGATGACAAAACAATTTAACAGAGATCTGATTAGGATTTTTGTTGTTGTTTTTACCAGTTGATCTTGATTCAGACGTTCTCCCTTGTTCATTCGTTCCTGGTAATCATCAAGTTTGCTCTGAAACAAAAGAAAATTGCTATTATGAAGAGGGTAAAAATCAGTTTAAAGCTTTCTTTCTACTTGTGCTAACAAAATTATGCACTGTAATATTACACTACACAGACTGTAACACTTTACACAAGCACATAACCGTCCTGTAGAAGAGTACATGAGAAAAACTGTCTTCTGGGTTAAAATGTAAATATTTTCCCAAGAGGTAAATATTTTTATCTTGGTTATTTGGCTATTACAATGTCTTCATGGCTAGTTGGAATTTCCAAAGAAATTCACATTTCTTCTAAGGGGAAAAGCACTCTCAATGCACATATCCTTCAGTCCAAGCACCAAGAGCTGAGGCAGAGCTTATCACCACTTTATCGCTACAATATCAAAAACCTGACTGCAAACCCCCACTGTCAATGCTATTAAGATTCAGAACTGTAATTCTCCTTAGCTCCATCACTTAAGATAGTTGTAAAGAATTTTAAACAGTTTCTAATCCTATGTGCAAGAATGCCCACCAACACAATTCGTATTAATAGCTCTAAAATAGTTTTGTTCAAGAGCATTAGGATTTTTTTTCCACAGGAAGAAACTGAAAAAAGAATCATTAGGCTACTTCTCAGCAGGATCAGTTTTCTCATCTGCTCAAACAGAAAACCATGCAGAAGAGTGGCATCAGCCAAAAGCAAAAGAAGTTTACCTTGATCTAACTTAAAGTTATTAACATGAATCCTTAACAATTATCTTCCCCATCTAGGGGAAACAAAACATGAAAAGCAAGACAACACTTTACTCTGAATGTCTAAGAATCAAACCCCTGATGCCACCACTGTCTCAGGGTTTTATTTGCCACTGAGTGACACCTTGTTCAGCTGCTGTTGTTCTTTGTTCCAGACTTTACGGTTAAAATATTTTACTGATATTTTTCTAGTTAATTGAACTTCTCTATGCTCAGTCCCAGACTTTTGGAAAGATCATAGTCTGTGGAACAAGCAAGCTCCTCCTCTGAAGTATTTGATGCCCATCATTACTTCCTGAAACCCAATCACCCCTGTGAGGCTTGGTCCTTTTGATGTCATTTTTGGTGCTGCATCTTTTCAAGTCCTCCAGGTCAGGCAGAACATTTAACTACTTCACCTTCCAATGTATCAGAGCCAGCAATAGCTTAGGCAAAGTCAAAGCAAGAACTTACAGAGCTCCAAAAATATTTTACTGGGAATTTCATGCTGGGGACAGAAACGACATGGTAACAGTTGTTATATGCAGCAGCCACAGTTCATAACAGATCAAAAAAGTAGCCCTGGAGAGCATTTGGCACACTGCAAATCTATCTCAACAGGAAGTAAGGTCAGGTTACTCTTTGCCATCCTGATCTCAGAGCAGATGATGACACGCTTGGACAATCACAGGACAGTCTCTTGATTTGGGAGCGGGTGGCTGAGTGGTAAAGCTAAAAGGGAGCCAGGTCAACTCACACCTCTGATGGTTGAAATCCTAAAAGCAAAGTGGCTTTTCAGACCAGCAAATTCCAAAGGAAGTTCCTACTTGCTTAAGTCACTGGCTCCCCTGCTGCAGATTACAATTCCCTTGGTCACCCTGATGCAATTGTTTGTGAGGCTGCTCAGTAAACAGACTACAAACATGAGCCAGCTTGAACAGGGTCTACAAAAATGCAGTAAAACAAATTTTGTGATCCAGTTTCCAACACAAACCCATAACCAACAACAGTAAAACAAACTGGGTGGAACACTGTATTCCAGAACACTACTTTGTTTGACTTTGTTGAATAAAATATATATTTCAAAATTACACTGTGAAACACTCGTAGAAACCATTTTGGTGGCTCAGGGCATAAGGGAGGGAAGAGACAAAAATATCCTAAACAACTACAATTTTTTCTGTATACTTTTTTCATGCATGGTTGGTCATTTCAGATGAAGATACTGCAGTAACATACTGAACAATGTACAAGATTTTTCTTGAATGGTCAAATATTCTTACATCTAATGTAAATGCTTTGCTTATTTTTATTCAACTAAAAAGCCAACGGTATTACGTCTCTTTCTCATCGGAATAGAAAAAAAATTACTTGTCTTCACATTTACTTCTTTTAAAATACTCCAATTGGGAAGGTAAAAACAGAGGAAGGAAAGCCTGTCAGCTGCAATGCAGAGGACAAGCCAATGTGCATTTAGTTAAATGTTACCACAAAGATTTCGACTGCCAAGTAAGCATTTTTCTATCATCGCAAAGACACTGTTAAGATCCAAAGCTGCATTACACAGAAATATTAAGTAAAATGCCTTCCTTTTTAATCTGCACTGTCAACTAACAGCAATCCAAGAGCAGCATTAGAGCTGTAAAACAACTGCAGTGAAATTCCTGCTCAGGAACCTACTGCAGAGCCTGCAAGAGGGGGACATTCTCTTCGTCTTATCCCCCCTTACAGAACTTCACCCTCACTCTTCACAGAGCATGAAAACCAAACCAGCAGGAAAAAAAATAATCCAGTGGCAAAGTGAGCACATGAATTGTGTATTGAGCAGCTCATGAGTCAGCAGCTCTCAGTTCTGCAGGCAGCAAGCCACCCTGCTTCAGCTTTTTCCACAGAGATACCTGAAGTATTTTGGAGTTTCCTGGCAAAAAGCACCACGAACAGGCTCCTGGGGCTGTGGTGTTCATTGCTTAAGTATGCCCTGGACTTGACTTTAATAGGAATCCAGAACTGAGTTACTTTATTGTAGTAATAGATCTCTTCACCTCCTCTGAATTGTCTCAAAAATGTCACCCTGAAGTGGAAACAAAAAATGCAGTTACAGGGCATTACCCTCCAAACCAACACTGGTTTTAGAAATGCCTGACCACTGAGCTGCCACTTCCAGTGCTGTGCTACAAACTAGATCACTGGAATCATCAGATTAAAAATAACCCTTAAAAAAGGGGGTCAGGAGCAGGAGGGAGGCTCTATATTTAACCAGATAATTTCAGTGCTATGGTTCTACCAATTACAAGCTCACAAGTGCACAAAACAAACTGCAAGGGGACAAGGTAACCTCTGTGAACATCTGGAGTAAACCTTTAGTAATTCCAACTCTACTACAAGGTAAGAAAAGATGGGAAGGACATTTCAAGTCTGTTTCCTCAGGTATCTAAAAAATTGAATGTTTCTGCCAGCACAAAAGCAATTGAGATAATCCAAAATTTAAAATAGCTGTGTAATATAGTTGGCATTGAACCCATATAAATGCCAAGTTACAAATCAGAGGTTTATTAACTTGTTTTACATCTCTGCATTGTAATTTGTTTGCCTTCCACCATCACTTCCACACTCATTCAAGGCTTTGCAGCAAAAACTGCCCAGAAATGACCAAAAAACCCCAGAAACCAAAACCAGTCTATTATTTTCTCAAAAAAGGGCAAAAAAAAAATCAAAAAGGTAAAACACTTAACACGGAAGTTCAGAACCTCTCAAAACCCACATATTCTGAGAAGCTGTTTTAGTCCTGAGCTGGAACCAGGAAGATGGAAGGATACACGAAACATCTACAGGTCTTCTGTTTAAACAGAATTTACTTTTGGAATAACAGTTGTAGATATTCTGGTAGGTGGGTTTTCCCCACAGTCTGGGAAGTTTGATGGTTTAGAAGAAATATCTACATAATGTATTAGTTTTTCAACAAATGACAAGGACACATCAATTCTGAGACTGCAGTTTCATGATCAGTTAACCCCAGAGGGAAAAAAGCTTCTTCAGTAACCAGAATTAAGTCACAGAAGAATGGAACCCCAAGTTGTGGTGACTGCATAGAGATTTCTTTCCAAATCACCACCATACAGGATTTCCTACAGAAACATTCTGAATTTACAGGGAAGTTGACTACACTGTAGGAGACGTGGATTTTGCTCTATACATCGTTTTTGTTCAGGAAGTTACTTTTACAAGTGAATTCTAGAACACAAACGTGTCTCACCCAACACATTTTGTGTGCCCTTTTCTTCTGAAACAAAAGCTATGATCCAAATCCCAAAGCAGCATCTGAAAAACTGAAACTAGAAGATGTTTCACAGCTCCCTGGACTCATCATGCATCCAGTTAACTGAACTCACTGTGAGACAATCCCTATTCTACAATAACCAGTTTAAACCAAAACAGACGAGGCTTAAACCTCAAAGCACCAACCACCAAATGATTTCACAGATAAACTGCTTGGGTTTTCAGACCTGAAGCTTGACATCCAAAATTCCTACTAAAAGAGGTTCCAAAGAAAGAATTAGGCTTTTAATACACTGTCAATTTGTTCCAAAATCATGTTAAATATCCCAAGATAAATTTCAAACCAAGTCTCACAAGGAGAGGTTCTGGAGCCACTGACAAGCCTGGAACATCCAAGTGACCCAAATCATGAACAAAAGCACTGAGAGAGCTGCCACCAATGGGCAGCTTCAAACTTCCTGCTACCAGAATGGAAAACTGATCCCAGCTTTTACTATAGGTTCCTGTTTCCCATGGGAAATCCAACGTTTTACTGAACCAAGTCACATCAACTTCAGATGTCCACCTGCTGTTCCGTGAGAGCTCTTGTGCAGCAAGGACAGCAGCACCTGTGAACTGCTCATTCTGCACCCCAGCCAGGGTTACACCCAGGAGGAAACTCAGACAAGCTGATGAAGTGACAGCAGCTCAAGTTACCAGGCACAGGCAGTATGTGCCATCTTCCCAACTCCAAGCTCACACCAAGGCTTTAAGCTCACATGTTACCCTGTGAACATCTGCCCATTCCCTAACCCACGTGTTAGCAAATGAATTATTTTGCCCCTTTGGCAGAACATTTGTTTGATGAACTGTTCTTACATGGCTCATGCTCTATTACACAAGTTGAATGCAAAAATAACTGGGGTTATTTTCATTCAGCCCTGAAACAAAAACAGAGTTTGATCTACATTCAATTGGCTTAAAATTTGGAAAGGATTTTCCCCTCTAAAAACAAAAACCAGAAGAGTCAGGGATAAGGAGAAATTTAAGGTGCAATATTGTCTCCTAGGGAACGTGGAGAGCTGGCAGGATTCTAACCCCAGACACCTGACAAACACCTGGAGGCAACTTTTAAATTAACTGAGCTTGTCAACATAAACTCAAGTTGCACATCTGAAGGTCCTGGAGAGAAAATACCCCTTTAATTACCCCCTTCCATGCACACACAAATATCTTGTCATCTAAGAACAGAGGACAGCATTCCTATCTTTTCCAAATACAAAGAGATGAGGGAACACAGACATTTTCAGGCCATGTTTTCACATCCATTTCTGAACACCAATTCAATTTATCCTTTCAACAAAAGCAATACTCATTCTTTCAAACGAGGTCACGTTTAGGAAAAGAAAATGAAAGTGTAACTAATGATCCAGTGTTTTTACTTTATCTAGAAACATTCAAAATAGTATAGACCAAAATCATAAATATGATTTCAATTTGTATTTTGGTAGTTACATTATTTTATTCTCTGTGTCTAGAGGTAAACATGACTAAAACTTCACTTTGAAAATTCAAATTTCTTTATGAAGAGTGACCTTTCCTCTACTAAAAGCTGCACACTCCTTTTGTTTAAAACCTAAGATGGTACCTCTTCCAGAGCAGTCAATTTTCATCCTTCAGAAACATGTGTCTAAGTATATTTTTGTGTTTATTCTATGACAAAAGCTCTGAAAATCATCTCTACTGGCCTTCGTTAGCAGTTGCTGACAAAGAAAGGATTAACTGTCCAACTAAGCACAAGCTCCCACTGAGATTTACTGCATTTCTCATCCACTCCTGTCTGTGCAGTATCCAGCACAATTTTACTTTCTGGATGGCTGGAAAAATTAGAAATATATTACTGTACAAAGATATAAACTATAAGGAAATCCTGATGTGTACAATGAGCTTTGTTTTAAGACACAAAGCATGTAATGCTCTCTTCATTATTTACTACAGAACTCTTGATTCCTCTACCAAGGTGAGAGGCTCAAGCCCACAGATTAGTTACTCTGCTTTAATACAGCAAAATCCATTTCTCTTATGACTTTTGTAGTGCTTATGAGTCCTCCTTCAAGAAGTTTCAGAACTTCAGCCCATTAAGACTCAGGAATCTTTGAACTTTAATTCATCAGTGAGAGACAACACGGAGCTTCTCCTTTTTAAGCTCCAGTCCCTGCATTTTCTTTAAGCCCACATTGCTCAGCACAGAGTATTCAAGAAATAAATGCTTTCAGTAATTGTCATGGAACATCTTCCAACAAAAGCCATGTCCAGAGAAAAAAAAGGGCACTTTGTCCCCTCTATTCACTTGGTAGAACGCTAAAACTCCACTCAAATAGAATGGAATGGCCAAGGCAAGTGTAAATTAGGTGTACATGATTTAAAGGTAAATAAAAACACTGCTCCCAAGGAAAGCTAACTCTCACACCAGTAACACTGTGCTTTATCCTCTTGATTACCCCCAAATACAGAACAGGTCAAAACGTTCACCTGCAAATTTTGATTTTTAAAATACACATTTTTAACATAATTAAAAGTACTTTCAGAGGGTTTTAGTGTATGTTGGGTACAACAGTTAAATTTCAATATTTTTTTTGTATTCAAAAAGAGACAGAAAGATCTGCTCTCTTTCTCAGGTTGAGGACCAGTTTTGGTTGTGCAGCTATTCCTGTGTATTAATGCCAAGTTTAAGACAGACATCTTGTCCTGTTTACACACAACAGACATGGAGGAAAAGCTCCTCTGATTCTAAAACTTACCTAAAATGTCCTGGCTTGCTGCTTTTTGCCATGTCATTTTTAAAAACCAGGAAAATCCCACACCCAGTTTAAAAGCGGGAAGCTACAGTGTACACTGTGCATTTATACAGTGTATTATTGATACACAGTGTATTATTTATAGGTAAAGCACAGCTTCTTTCCTTTACAACCCTGTAAGACTAATTTACTGGGAATATTTCCACCTTATACAATATGGAACACTATGAATACGATCAAAAGTGCCAGTTAAAAAAAAATATACAACAGTTATTGTGCTTATTCACTCCTAAATATAAAAAGAGATTTAGGGCTGTGGTACAAACATAAAATTATTTTTCGGTAATTTTAGCTCGGCAAGGTGGTGTTTTGAGGCAAGTCTTGAGGCTATGTAGTAAGTTCTTTTTCTGATGGATGCCTCATGCTCTGGAGCCTGTAAAGCCCTGCGAAGCTCATTTAATCTGCCACCAGCGGGAGGGTGCAAAACACGCCGCGAGTAACCACGACACCCTTTGCCTCTTGTGCCACAGGCTCGAACCGTCCGAGCACCACGGATTGAGTAGCTGCTCTTTCTAAAAATAACCCGTGAAAGGCCGCTTCCAGCCGGGCTGAGGCTCCCAAAGAGTTGAGCTTAGGGCGATGGAAAGCGAGCGGTGACACTGGGGCGGGGTGGGGTGGCCCCGGCTTTGTGCGGGCGGCACAATGAGCTCCGCCGGGGAGGCCGGGCCGCCGCCATGTTACAGCTCCGCGTCCATGTGCCCGGCCCCGGGGGCACCGCAGCCTCTGCCCGCCCGCTCCGCCGGGCACGGGCACCGGGCGCGCTCCGGGCACAGCACGGAGCGGGGATGTGGGAGCCGATCCCCGCATGGCGCGGCTGGGAAAGGCCCCGCCGCGGGGAACAAAAGGCGGAAGGAGGGGGAAGGGGAAGGGAGCGGCGCCGCCGAGGGGGCTCCGGGCAGCGGGGGCGAAGGGGGGCCGGCAGCCGCGACCCCTCCGGGCTCTGCTCCGCGGGCCGGGGGGAAAACCGAGCCGGGTCCCGGGGCGACGGGAGGGCGGCAGGGGACGGGGCAGGGGGACCCCGGGAGGGGAAGGGGACAGGCCGGGGGAGCGGCGTTCGCCCTTCTGGAACCTTCCAGCAGGCGGCCTCTGGGGGCCACGCCGGGAACAACCCGGGAGGGCTCGGCGGACGGCCCGGCACAAGGGAGCGGAAGGGAAACAGGCCAGACCGGCTCGGGGGCAGGGGCGGCCGGAAGGCGAGGGACAAGGCGGATGGGCAGCCGGGGTGGGCTGGGGGAGGTCTGAGGGGACGTGGGGAATCACCTTCTTCTTCTCCAGGTTGCGCAGCTTCTTGTCGATCACCCCCAGGATCTGCTTCATGGCCTCGGTCTGCACCGTGGTGATGTTCACACCCGCCGCCGCCTGCGGGGCCGCCGCCGCCGGGGCAGCCTCGCTGCCCGGTCCCGCTTTGCCGGTGCTGCTGCCGGTGGTGCTGCTCGCCATGGTGCTGTTGGTAGCCGAGGGCATCTCTGTGAAGGAGGGAGGGAGGGCGGGAGAGAGACAAGAAAGCGGAGAGAGCGGAGAGCGCGTCACGGGGGGAGCGCGGACGGCGGGGACGCGCACGCGGCCGCGCGCGCACGAGCCGCACCTGCCCCGGCGCGCGCGCCGCGGAGCGCCCCCCCCCCCCCCTCCGAAACCCGCCCCTCCCTCGGCGCGCGCGGGGCGCCGGTCACGTGACGGCGCGGGGCGGCCGCCTCGCGCCCAACGGTCTTTTTCCCTTCACGCTCCCCTTCCCCTCCCGCCCCGCTCGGGGTGTCCGGAGGGGCCGCGCCGCCCTCCTCACCCTGTGCGCGACTGAGCCCGGGGGGGACACGCTGCGCTCTCTCTCGCTCTGTAGGAATGGCCGCCTCAGCCACGCTCCAGCCCCGCCGCCCGCGCTGCTCCTGCTACCACGGGAGGGAGAGAGAGAGAGAGAGAGAGAGAGGGACAGAGAGAGGCAGCGGCGGCGCGCACGCCGGCGCGTAGAGGCGAGGCGGCGCGGGAGCGCGCGGGGTCCTGGCCGGCCCGCGTGTGCCCGCGGAGAACGCCTGAGCCCGCGGCGGCAGCTGCTGCACTGGCCGGGCGGAGGAGGCGCGGCGCGGCGGGGCCTTCAGGCGCGCGCCGGGCGCCTCAGCGCCAGACACAATAGGGGGGCGTCCCTGAGAGCTCTCCCGCCCCTCCTGCCTCCTGTTCCCGGCACAAATGGGGCTCCAAAACGCGTTTCTGTGCCCTGCGGACATTGCCTGCCCTGAGGAAGCGCATCACGGCTGTAATTGAGCCCTAACAGCCGCAGTTCAGTCGCTAGGAACAGTTGCTTCATCTGTGTTTCAGGCTGGGATTTGTGTCTCCAGATACAATCGCTCTATATCCCTGCGATCCCCACATAACACGTTTTAGTCCTACGCGTTTCAGTCACAAAAAGCTGCCGCCCCTCAGTAAACCCTTCTGTGCTAGCAATTTATTAATTCAATATTATTTCAATATTAATAAATATAGCATCAGGGTTTCTGTTCTGTTTGCCTTCTACAAAGGGAATTTTGGGATGAATACTCCAGCTGCTCAGTGGGGCACAGCTGGAAAATGAAATGGCACTGTCTTCAGCAGGCTGGGAGCTAAATGGGAAAGGATTTGGTATTTATTGAGTTGCTCTCCTGGAATTAATGGGTGCAAGACTTTGGGAACAGAAAGCCCTGAAAATCTAGTTGATTGTATTTGCACATGGACGTTGGAAATTTTGGTTATAATAAGCAATTTAGGACTGTATTTGCACCATTATTTTTTAAAGCGTTAATTTTTTTTCCTTTGGTCTCTTTATTAGTGGATCCACACAATCAATGGCATTGAAAAGAAGGAAAAAGCCCAGTTCCTTCAACAACCGGGCCAACCTGGTGGTTCCCTGTCACCAGAAGGGAGATGTCTCATGGCCCTTCCTCACCAAGTCCTTGCCCTTGTTTCCATCCTGGTTCTTGCTCCCCAGGAGTTAATTCAAGCTGATAATCCAGCAAGAAACTGTTTACTCTATGGTCAGATTTTCCCTCTCCATTCCATCTGTAAATATTGCTCCCTATGCTTCTACTTTCCATGTATCCCCACGTTTTCTGGAGCAGCTCAATGCTTTTGTCATTTTGTATTAGATATTTGCTTTACAAATCATCTCGTTTTGCATAACAGGTTGTGGGACGTAATAAATCACCCATCTCAATTATTTCAGTTGAATAAATGAAGTATAAAACAAAACCTTCAAATGTTGAAAGTCCTTTTCACTGTTCACCAAGAAGATTTTGGTAATACCATTGTATTTTCTTAATTCCACTGTATTTACAAGATTTAATTTCTATGGATTTATTTTTGCAAGCCCCTACACTGGGGTTGAGATGAACTTTTTTCCCCAAGCAAAATGCAGTTTTTCTGTCAACGTGTAAAGCACTCCGGGCTTTTTGACCACAAAATACAATGGTTTAAAATAATACACAATTGTGTCATCCATTCCTATTAATTGCTCCTTTTTCTTCACATTACCATTGCAATTCTCCATAAATTCTGAGCACAGCTTAGGCAAATTTTTAAGCCAAGCTCTGATAGAGTTTGTACTCAAAATCTTTCACGATGTTTATTCTTCATGGAAAAATGAAATACAAAGTAGCAAATGTTCATGGTCTCAGAAATAAAGGAAGTTAAAACGCTCCTCTTGAGAGCAGTTATTACATGAGATTACACGGTCGATCTCAGCTCCTGAAATACCTCTCAGTACTTAAAGTGCTCATAACTTCAGGCAGGTCTTGCTGTGAATTATTGATCTACCCCTTTCCTACCATTCCTGTAGAAACAGTGACCACAAATCCCTCATCCTTCTGTACCAACGCCTGGGAGAGGAAAGCCCTGCAGAATTACCAAGCACCAATAAAAGCTGAGACCTTTGCTTGGAGGAAGTGTTGAGCTGTGGGTAAACTCCATCCTGGCAACTTCCAGCACAACAAGCTTGTAATTAGCATGTGGGTCTCAGCATTTACATTTCTCAGAGATAAGCATCCCTCAACTTCGTGTTTGGGAGCTTTGTAAAATGAAAGTCAGCTCTGGAATACTGGGTTTGGAGAAACATTTGTTCAGTCATCAGGGAAAGGCCCGAGAGGAGAGAAAGTCCCCTCAGCAGAAGCATTTCCACAAATGTGACTCTTTAGAACACAGAATGGCTCAAGATGAGGGAAATCACATTCCCGACCCTTCCCATTTCAGATTTCTTCCCTTCTGGCTGCTTTGCTCCCCTTTGCTTGGGGACTTTTGACCAACCAGGCCTTGCTAAAAAGGCTTGCTAAAACCCTACAGGAAAGTACTACTGGTCCTCTACCCCCTTGTCCTATCTCCAAGTTGAAAAGAAAAAAAGAAAAATTACAGCTTTTTTTTCCCCCAATGCCGTAAAAACCGTTTCCAAGCAAAACTGATGTCCCAGGTTAGCTCCCTGTGAGCTCCAAGGATGAGCAGTGTCTCCCTGCAGCTCTGCCAGGCTCTGACCATTCCTGTGCAGGTAATCAAGGCACACAAACAGAGATGTGCTCCCTTCTTCCCAAACCTGGCATCCCATCCCTGTGTCCTTCCATCTCCTGGTTCCCCACTTATCCAAAGCAGCAACTGGTTCTACAGCTCCTCAGCTTTCCCACCCTGATGATCTGTTCTTTACTTCCCCAAACCAGGAATTCTGGCCCACGCAGTGCTCTCTCCTTAATCACCACATCTACTCCCTGGTCATACTCAGAATTATCCTGAATGATATAATGAAATTAACATAATTAATATCTCCCATTTTTTTCTGTGCTGGGTTGTTTGGTTTTTTGGTTTTTGTTTGTTTCTGTTTGGTTTTTGGTTTTGTGGTTTTGGTTTTTGTTATTTTTGGTTTTGGTTTTGATTTTTTGTGGCTTTTTTTGGCGTTTTTTTGTTGTTTTTTTGTTTGGTTGGCTGGGTTTTTTTAATAGGCTCTGTAAAACCAAAATGAAATTTCCTTCCTGCACGTTATCACAGGTCTATTCATCAAGCAGTTCCCTGCCTGTACTCATGGAATGTTCTGGGATTTCAGTATTGCCAGTGTTCTGTCGGGTTCTAGAGATAACCACAGCCTAAGTTGAAAAGCAGATCCCATTCCACCTCTGGAGCACAGAAAATGGGAAGGAGCAACCTCTGTTTCCAGTTCCCAGATTTGTTATACAGGGATTATGTTTATTCGGTTTTGAGGAGGGCCCAGTCTGCACATTTCAAAAGCAGGGGCTCCTCGTGCTTATCAGGCTGTTTTAGAAAGGTATCACTTGGTTGTTATTTAGGTTTCCTTTTTCCACAGGAATTTGCTCAAAGGAGAGAAATTCCCATTGTATCTAAGCCCACAGGCTGGCTAACTTTCATAATAAAATGAGACCCAGACAAAATAAACTTCTCTGAATAAGGATAAACCTCAGTGTATGTTTTTCCTCTGAGTAAGATTAAAATACAAGGTTTTTATCAGAAATGTTAAACATTGATGATTTGGGAGAAAAATCAGTAAAAAATTCAGAAGGTATTTGAGTTCAAAGGAGATTAAATGAAGTCTAATTGTATGATTAGTCAAAACTAACATAATTCCAATCCAATGCAGCAAAAAAATGATTAAATGCTACAAAATGATGAATTTCCCTACACAGCCGTCGATGGGAAATCCTTACAAAAGGTATTTCTGTTTCAGTTCTTCAACCCTTCCATGAAGCAATTGTTTACTGAAGTCTCCAGCTGCAGGACCAGGCTGGGACACTCCTTTGCTCCAAAAACTTTATGCAAAGCAGATCAAGCCTTAGTTTATGGACAAAGCCCTGGCACAGGAAGAGAGGAGGTTGGTCACACATGCCAAAGGAGCTCTGAAAAGCAGCCCAGAAGTGCCCAGGGCTTTATATTTGCCTGACTTAGCTAATTTGGATGGGCCCAGCTCAGCCCATTCTCCAGGATGTTTATGCCTGTCCTCCCTCTAATTTATTCTTTCAGTCATCTTTTTGTATTTGTAAAGTAGATCAAGTAATTCTGTCTTTATTTCCTTACTGCTAAGGAAAATATTGTGACAAATGCTGCAGCTTCAACCAAAGCATCTTCTTAAATAACAATCTTATGTTCAATATTTTTTTTCACCCACTTTAGTGTATCACAGCTATTTAAAGGAGACTATCACAAGGCTGTTAAGTCAAATTTAGGCTGATCATAGTCTGACTGTCTTAGATCCTTGATTCTGGAGAACATCTACAGAGGTTGTCATCCCAAACTTGTAGTCACCTCAGAAAATACTACTTTTTTTCCTCAAAGAGATGTGCTGTGTAACTGTGGAATGAAAAAATGGCTCTAACTGAAAAGATATTCAACCCAGTGCTGAAATGTATCATGAAAATCAATAATTGAAAGGCAAAGATGCTGCCAAGGGCCAGGTTTTACTATAGGTGGAAGGGTAACATGAGGTTCATGATGTGCCTAATCCCAACTTTTTACCTTTATTTCTATGGATTGAACAATTTTATCTTTATTTCTATGGCTCTGTCTATGAATGGATGAGTCCAAATAGTTCTGACAAATGAGCAGATCCAATGCTTGCCCTCTTACACCTCCCCCCTCAGGAAATTTGTGCCTTAGCCTTCATCTCTTCAGCTGATTTGGTCGGGCACAGTCATCAGAAAAACAATGGGTTTTGCTAATTATATTAATAATTTATTCACGCTCACAACACCTGAAAATTGCCAAACCTCACACTCTCCAAGGGGCACGTCAGAATCTTCCTGCACATCACATACATAAAAAAGGTAAGGGAGGAGTGAAATGGCAAGTAACTGAAGGTGAAGGATGACAGGCTATTTTAGGGAATCCATGATGTTGATATAAGACAAATTCCTTGCTTGATACCTCCTTTCCTTTTGACAGGGAATGACTGGAAATTATTCTTTACATAGGCTGGCTTTGCACCCACTTTACTGCTGTTTTCGTTTGGATCATGATATCTCCAGGCTGCTTCTGAGCTGTGGGAGAGAGTGTCAGAAAACTTATTAAAGTCAGGAGATCTTCCTCTGATTTTCCTCTGCTTCTCCTCTGTCCACCTATGGAAGGAAATGAAATAACCTGGCAAAGTTTGGCTGTGGCAAATTCATGTTGCCTGTTACCTCCTTTTATCAACAATCACTTGAGATGCTTAATGAATAAAGGTAGAGCATCTCTAATTTAATTTAGCAAGACCCAAGTACACATCTTAATTTGCAGGTGGCCACGTCAACTTGTTGCTTTAATCTTGTTTCCCAGTTGAAAAACTCTTATGAAGAGTTTTCAAATAGCAAAGTTTCTCCCAGAAACAGCTGAGGTGAGGGGATGCCTCACTGCAGTTTGAGTCTTGTGCTTGTTTGTACTGACCTGCTTAGCTCAGGCTGTATTATACAATTTACATTTCTTAGCCCAGTAGCCGTTTGTCAGGTCAGAGAGGGACAGGAAATACTTAAAATCTCTTCTACAAAATATTCTTGTGGGGAGAATAAAAGTGTTCTTGGTGAGCATGGCTGAAAGAGCTGGAAGTAAACAACTCTTAACAAGGGGCAGGTACAGGTTGTTCCTTCCAGTTCCACTGTGCAATCCTTGCAATGTAACCATGGAGCAAAAGGGAAGAAAATCACAGGATGTTTTACCATTTTCTTTCCATCATATTTCAGCTGAAATCTCCTGTCTTTTGGAGGTTCTGAGGATTTCTGCTGTAAGTCAGGTGTATTTTTAGGTTGATAATATATTGACTGTGTTTGAGTATTTTTCTGCCAATCTGTGAAATGGTAGAGTCTGCCCATCAGCCTGTTTAGCAGATAAAGTGATAACAGAGATGCCATTTCCTCACAGTGAACAGAATTACATCTCTCATGGAATGCAGAAAGCCTTTACCCCTGTAGGATAAAAGACCTGCAGCCCAGAGGAGGGCAAGGAGGGGCTGACAATTCTCCCACTCCAGTCAGTGCTGGAGGCTCAGCTGGGCTATTTTGAGGCAGACTGATCCCAGACCCGATGCTAAAGAACAATTAATGGTTGCTTTAAACAAGTATTTCCAAATCTGTTGGTGTGACAGCTGCCTTTCCACATGTGCTGGCTGCAGGAATGCCCACTGGCACTGCAGCCCTTTTCCTTCCTGTGTGCTCAGCACTCTCAGAGAAATAAATTTGGGTGTTCCTCAGGACCATATCCATCCCAGGAAAGCTGAACTAAAGAATTCTTCCACTAAAACTTCCACCAAAGAATTGCAAATGCTTCAGCATGAAAAAAGCCAAAAAAAAGCCAAACAAAGCAAAACGCCCCAAGCCATAAAAATAATGTGAAAACAAGTAAGGAGATCACTTATATAAATTCAGATTTATTCCTAATCTTTGCCTGTGCTTCAATAGTTTTTTACTTGAAGTCCAAACTCTTCAAGTCCACCGGGCAATTCTATTCCCCGGTGCCCCAGTGATGAATGGATCATAAACGTGTTTCAGGAGCTCCAGAATTATTTTATCTGCAAACACACAGGGTAAGACCCTGCTGCAGCAGAGGAAATGAGAAATTTGGGAACAGCTCCCCCTGAGGAAGTTGGAGCACACCTTGCTGAGGAGCAATGAAAGATTTAAAGTTAAAAACAAAACAAAACAACGTGCAATTTTGATTCACTGGCATTAGTAACTAAAACATTGCAGTAATAACGTGTTACATTCTGAGAATTGCAATGGCTGAACAATTATCTAATTGGAAAGTAAAATTAATTACAGCATATTTGAATGACTTAATAAGCAAGAAATTGTCAGGCTGGGAAATGTCATGAAAAATTAGCAAGGAGTGCAATTTGCTGGCTAACACAAAGTTTTCATGACGAACATGAAGTTTGGGAGCTGCTTTGTATCAGCTGCTCACAGAGCCACCACTGAGCTTTGTTTTATGTCTCCATATCAATTTGAGGACAAGAGGGCTTGGTGGAGCTGAAAAATGTGGGATTTGGAATAAATACTGGGGATACAATCCTTACAGACCTAGGATTTTTTGTGAAGGATTGTTACTGGAGCAATTTCCCAATCTACTTGGAAATCAGGCTGGTGTTTAAAGTGATGATGATGAAGGAAGCAGCCATGAAGAGAAAGGCAGGCAAACAAGAAGGCACAGTCTTAAACAGACAGCAGACAAAAATAAAAGAAAACATTCAAATAACGTGTGTCTGTGAAGCAGGGTGTTTGTTTTTGCTGGACAGGTTCCAATTAAACTGTGAAAAGGTATGTAAATAATGCTCCATGCAAATATTCCCTTGGACATGGGCCTGTGATCTATTAATTATTCCAACCCAACACCAGGATTTTGTCATCGCTGTCTGTGGCATGTTCCTTGCTTTAATCTGTCCTTTGGTCTGGGAGCTGCCAGATTTCCATAACTGGGTCACCCAGTTCTTTCTCGACTTTGTTTTCTGCTGTGAAATGAAAAATTAGCATTTTTCTGTGGCATACATTCAGGGCTTCTGTGAAGACCTTGAGTGGTCACTCTGGAAATCAGGAATCCTGAAATAGGTGGGAAAATAGGCAGGAAAATATTCATAGTTGTGAATAAGATGAATTTTCAGTGAGCAATCACACGGTTTGGATGAAAATTGTTGGTTGTTTGAAAAGATAAATGTTATTTTGATGCGCAGGAGTGATGTTAAACTCTTCTCTGCACTTTGCATAGTGAAAAACACCACTCCGGTGCCTAAGAATAAATAGTATTAAAATATTATTATAATTACAACAATAATTATAACCTTGATTTTAAAATCTTTTTATCTCTGAGAGGCGTGAGTCACAGCGAGTGATTTATTAATTAAAATTGAGAAGGTGATGGAAGGTGCCATTAGCAGTAGCTGCTCTTTAACCACTAGAGAGCGTTCAAGAACTGCTTTAAAGCTCCATTTTCACTCATCCCTTGAGCTCCAGGATTTATGAAGGACTCGGGACATTCACGGTGGTTTGAAGGAGATGCAGGAACACATCTCAGTTCTGGTTTCTGCTGGTGACCAAGAGTGTGGTGAAGGAAAAGAGGCAATCTTCGATTATTTGGCGTTTTCCCGTGATTATTCCCACCGGGTGTATCCATCCTTAGTGGCCAACAGCACATCAGAGATGGCTGTTAGGGAAAAATAATCTTGGAAGTGTTAGAAAAGGTGAAGTTTTTGTTTCAGTTTTATTAGGAGAAGGTCTGGATTACATATTCCAAGGATGAATAAGAAGTGCCATTTTATTGACTCAGTGCTGATAACATTTTTAATTATTTGTAAAATTCATCATCCTATGAAGTGTTTTGGCTAAAACTGGAGCAGGATGCTCAGAGAAGCTGTGGCTGCCCCATCCCTGGAAGTGTCCAAGGCCAGGCTGGATGGGGCTTGGAGAAACCTGGGATAGTGGAGGTGTCCCTGCCCAGGGCAGGAGGCTGGAACAAGATGTTCTTTAAGATCCCTTCAAGCCAAACCATTCCATAATCTTAAGTTTACTACTGGGGCCTCCACAAAGAATTAAAAAATCTGTGTAGCCCTTCACTGCTGCACTCTGTCCTTCCCCTTTAGAGTGCAGCTTCCAAAGGGGTTTTTACCCTTATAATCCCTGGAGTCAGGGTGAGAAGCGAACACAAGTCATTGTTACAAGTAAAGAAACCACAAGATTTCTGCTGGAGTCTTGTTGATAATGATGTTGAGGAACCCAAAGCTAGTTTTCCCTTCAGGAATTCTCACTCCTGCACTGCTCTCCTGTCTTTTCCCCACTAGAAGGCAGAAGCGAGGTGTCATGAGCACATTTACCAAAAAATTAAATTGGCCAGCAGGAAGATTTACAGCAAACTGACTGCTGCTGGTTTTCTATGGTTTCATCACCTTCACACTTCCCATTTTCCCCAGTCCTGACCTGACCCCAGGGCTGTGTGCAGCACCCGTGGTGTCCATCGGTGGCTCTGTGGCTGGCTCTGCCTCCTCCAGCCTCACAGGGCATGCATGGAAGGATGTATTATCCTGCTGAAACTTCAGGGGGAATGTTAAAAGGAGGGTTGTAATTAATTGAGTTGGAATTTGGCCAAGACAGAGACTTTAATATGTCTTCTTTCCTGGCTTTTTTTTTTTTTTTTTTTCTGCAGGCACAGGAGTTGTGTAACACCCTTGTCTAGAGCTTTGACAAATTCCTGGCAGTCCTATTCCCAGCAGGAAGGTCCAGCCATGGGGCTGGGGGATCCATTCAGCCATGTGTGGGTGCAAGAATGTCTTTGCTGTTCCCTCATCCAGGTCCCTTAAAGATAAAATTGATGTGTACAGCATGTATTTAGTAAGAGCTTATAGAGTGTTAGTGCTCCCTTTCAGCACATTGATGCTTTCATGTATTAAGCTCTTGGCTAAGCAAATCTTTGTACTTCTTTCCTACTTTTTGTTAGCACCAATTAAACTCCCTGGGCATATTTATACAAAAATCCCTGTTCTTTCCAAGGCAGAAACACTTTCTCTGTCTTCCCAACAGATTTTAAACCTCAAGATGACTGCAGCAATTTTGCCAGTTAGCAAAGAGAACCAACGTTACCTCATTGCTCTGGCAATTCTGCAATGCCATTTGCATAATGTGAAGTTTAGATCTTCCACTGTCACATGCTCCCACTCATTTACCACCCTAATGTCCATTGGAAGTGCACGATGGAAATGCTGGAACATTCCTAGTTCTTTGTTTCATATCAGGCTTGGATTGAACCAGTTGCTTAATTTTCCCCAATTCCTGCAGCACTGCAGGAGTTCCCAACATTTGTCCTCCCAATGTGCTTGTCTGAAGTGCTCTATCGTTTTTGCTGCGTTCTCTAATGGCTCCCTCCAAATAAAATGCCTTTATAGCATCAAGGAAAATAACAAGCACTTTTAAACCCCGTTCTTCCTTATTTTTCCCCCCCTTAAACGGTAAAAATCTGCATATCTGATTGATGCCCCTTCATCCTGATCTGAAGCCATGCTGCTTTTCTCTCACCACTCCCTCTAAAATTGGCTCTGATCTGCTGCAGTTTCTTTTTTCCCTCTGTACTGACAATAAACTTTCACCTCCATAATTATTTTGATCAGCAGAGTCACCTTTTGCCAGGATTGAGGCAAGGATTGCCTTCAGCCAGGCACCTGTGAGTCTCTCACTCCCACACCTGTTTGTAGTGGTGTTATTTTTGTACGTGTTCTGCAGCCTTTCTTGTTTTTAACTGATGCTCTGCTCTGGTGTTCCTCTGATCCGGTTAAATATGGATTCAGCACCACCTCACAGCCTGACAAGTCTATTCTTGCAAGGTGTTGTGGAGCTTTTCATACACAAAGATGTGCTGGGTCTGATCCTTCAAGTTTAAGATGCAACCACAGGGTCACAGGATCATGGAATCACAGAAAGGTTTGGGTTGGAAGGGACTTAAAAGTCATCTCATTCTGCCCCTGCCACAGACAGGGACACCTCCCACTATCCCAGGTTGCTCCAAGTCCCGTCCAGCCTGGCCTTGGACACTTTGAGGGATCCACAGCTTTTCAGGGTAACCTGTGCCAAGATCTCACCACCCTCATAGGGAAGAATTTCTGCCCAATATCCAATTTAAACCCACCCATTGGCATTCTAACATGCCTTTTATGGGCAAAAAAACCCCAAAACAACAGAACAAAACACAAATTTTTAATTGATAGATATATTAGATATTTAAAACCTGATCTTTAAAGTCCTTCTGTTTATTGTTTCTATAAACAGGGTTAATGACAAAAGCAGATGCTCTCCATTCCTCCTGCGACAGCAAACCATGTGGCTTCTTTCTGTTCCAGCTGCATTTTGGACTGTAATTAAATATAGCATCTCATGGCTTTTCTCCCCACTGTGTCCCTTCACATACCTTCATTTTTATTTTCCCCTTGTCTTCCCCCACCCTTATTTTCCTTTTCAGAGCTCTCCCTCCTGAAGCCCTAATTTATGATATCCATGCTTTGGGTAAAGTCTGAGCCCTTGCAGCTCTGAGGTGGATGTGATCAGCACTTGCTGAGCAAGGATTTGGGTTTCCCAGAGCTCAGGACATTTTGTACACTTCCCTTTTCTCCTGTCAGTGTGAAATATACGTGACACATAATGCGATGTGCGATGGGAGGGTGTACGAGAAAAAAAAACCAGAGGTGCCTTCAGGATGGTTTTAAAGGAAAAAAAAAAAAAAAAAAAAAAAGGGAGCAGGGAATAAAATCAGCAGCAGAAGTGTTTGTTTTTGGTTCTTTCCAGAGGGTATTTCTCGGTTGGTGCCGTTGCTATCGCAGTGCAGGGCGCTTTACACGCCCCTGTGGAAGGGCTGTCTGTGCCTCTGGGCACCCCGATAAGGGCGGCTCAGGGGCGGGGGGCTCGCCCTGACCACACGGCCTTTCCCTTCCCTTTCCTCCTGCTCCGAGGGGCCGGGATGTGTGCGAGGAGGGATAGCCGTGCCCTCATTATCATCTCCGTGCAGGGGAGCATCGCAGCATCTGCCCGGGCTGCGCTCCTCCCGCCTCTCCTGCCCCGCTCTATCCGCGCCTGCAGGGACACACGGGACACCATCCTGCAGCTCACACCTCCAGAAAGGGATGGCTCAGGTGGGGATGGCGGCTCTGGGCCAGCAGAATTGCTCATTTCTAGGGATTTCTGTCAGTACATCTTCAGGAGACCAAGTTGCCTTCCAGCAGTTTCCTTCAGCAGTTAGGGGTGTGCCAGAAATATCTTTTCATCCTCCCACCATCCCTCTTCAAAAGGTTTTTACCCTCTGAGGAAGGACCTCAAGGGAATGCCAGGCACAGAGCTGATTTCCTCCCAGCTTTCCAGGGCTGGGATCCAGTGGGAACAGCAACCATCCATCCTCTGGGAGCCCCCAGCCTCGCCGGTGCCCACAGCCCTCGAGGGGGCTAGTTTGGATGGCTGGTGGGCAAGCAGCCCTCCCATCTTCCCAGTGACATGGCCCAGTCCCTCTGTGCTAATCCACAACATAGATTTTACCTTGCTTAAATATCCCACCATGGAAATTCTCTGAAATACCAATTTTGAATACATGATGTTCTGCTTCTTGGTGTGCTGCTGACCTGGAACCACGGAGGCACATAAATATCCAAGAGATTTTACACAGTCCAATGAGTTCCACCCAAATTTTTGCACTTTTTGGAGAGTTTTTTAGGACTAGGTTCTCATCTGCAGATGTTTTGGGCCAGCAGCTGTTTTTTTTGTGGCTGGTATGACAGGTGAACATCTGAGAACTGAAGCCTCTGCAGACTGCTGTGATGGAATATCATAAAATCATGGATGATTATAGATGTATGAAGAAATTCAGGAACAAAGGAGGAGTGGGATCATGGTCCAGGTGACAAATGTCACCCAAATCCCTTCCCTGCTGTGTCACAGACCACAGGGAGGAGATCTGTTCTGCTGGATGTGTGTACACGTTATCAGCCTGCATTGGAAACCCTTTTATTTTATTCTCAGTTTTATCTCCCAGTAATCTTTCAAGTATTTCTACAATTGAGCAGATGTTTAATACCCAGGGACAAGTCTAGAATTGAAGGAAAGATATTTTCCAAGTAATTTGGGGGAACCTGACAAGAATCCCTTAGTGCTGGCTGCTAACTGTGTTTTCTTCCCCTTTTGATAGATCTGGTTGTGTCAAGGAAAGTCTCCATGGACTTGGTCTAACAAAGGCATGATGGATCTGACCCTTTGTAATCTTTGCCAATAAAGCTGGAAAAATGTTATTTTTTTCCTCTGTTGCTATCCTGCCAAACATAATTTTGCTCCCAGGAAAGACTGGCTTTGTATCATGCTTGGTGCAATAGTTACCCACCTGGGCTTGTATCTTTTACCCAAGCATGCCAACTATTTTTTCCCCCACTTTGTATTGCCAAGGTTTCTTTGATTTATTGTGCCTCAGCTCTTTCTGAGGTAACATTATTATCTTGAAAGAAGATTTTCCTGATCAGTTGCCATAATAAACAAAGCAAATCTGCCTTGGGTGACTGCAGACATTAAGACACTTGGATCTCTGTTTCTCAGGATTTATTATGGACCATAATGTATCTATGGGATGCGTGGATAGGAAATTCAGAGGGGAAAAAGGGCTCCTATCCCAATTAGGCTGGTGAAACTAAATAGGGGAGAATGGTGAGAGATGCAGAAATAAGGATGTTATTTCTGATACTCTAATGAAGAAGGAGAATCTGTTCAAACAGCTCTCCCAAAATGTCACTGTTCACTTAAAATGTGTTTGCTGCTTGTTAGGAACAACCTCCCAGGCTTGCTGGCACTGCTGTTGTTAATTACTGACTCAGAAGCTGTGTGAAGGAGGTTGAGGACTTCGATTCTTTGGACAATGTAGAAATTCTGCCTAGAAATGAGAGTTGTGCCCTACAGGTTTATGGCTAATGGAGGCATTGACTGCTTTGGGTTGGAAGGGACTTTAAAGCTCATCCCATTCCCACCTCCTGCCGTGGGCAGGGGTACCTTCCACTATCCCAGGCTGCTCCAAGCCCCATCCAGCCTGGCCTGGAACACTTCCAGGGATGGGGCAGCCACAGCTGCTCTGGGCAACCTGTGCCAGGGCCTCAGCACCTCACAGGGAACAATTCCTTCCTAACTTCTGACCAAAATCTCTCCTCCTTCAGTTTGATTTGTCTCTTATTTTTTATCTCCAGCACAGCGAGTGAGCCCAAAAGGATTTAAAATTAAGTCTTAGAGCAGTACAAAATATTCCAATGTTTTTGTCTGGTTGAACTGCTCACTTTATAAATACTATTTCCTAATTGCTGTTCTTCCCACCAAATCATTCATTCCGGTGTCCTTTGTGACCCCAGCTCAGCTGGGACTGCAGTGTGATGGATGGTGTGCAAACACAGGTCTGGGGTGGATCCTACACAAACAATTCCCAAGGATGAGGCAGGCAGAAGGAGCTGGGAAGGAAGCAGCATCATTTGACTGTGCAAGTGAAAAACTTCCAGAGGCACACAAGGCAGTCTTCCCAAGAATACCCTGGGAACCCCTGGCACAGCCAAGAGCTGAGTTAACATCTCCTGAGTCCTTCAAAGACAATTCCTTCTCCCCAAATCAGTTTTATTTTCCAACAGACAGCCAGAGGAAAGAACTCTTTGTTTTCAGTGATTTAGGCAGTCTCAAATGCTCCCAAAAATCCATTGCTGCATTCCCAAGCCACCTTATCCAATGCAGAGAAGAATTTTAACCTCTGTTTCTGTCGAGTTCTGACTCAAAGTCAGGTAAAGGGTGGTGCCTCAGCAGGAGCTCTGACCCCTCACTGGCAGTTCTATGAAAATGATTTATTTTTGTCACTCCTTGTGATTAGTCATGTCTCACATGGGGTACGTTGGTACCATCTCTCTCTCTCCTTTTCCTCTGCAGTTTGAATTCAGACACTGAGTGTGTTTTTTTTTTTTTTTTTGCTTAGCACACATACAGAATACTTCAAGGAAAGTCTTTTTATGACCAGTCCTTGTGATGAGAAGACCCAGTGCTCAATCTTTATCATAACCAGAAACCAGTGGAGGCAGATGCAAAAAGTTTGTAGCCCACATTTCCAAGAAAATCAAAGAGCCACATTCTCTTCCTCTACTCTATCCTTATTCTAATCCTTGTGCATTTGCAAATAAAAGCAAAGGACGTGGAAATGCCCATGCTGAGTGTGTTTGGTTATCAGCTAATTCATTCTCAGGAGTAAAGCCCACACTGGTGAAGTCATCCTGGGTAACTGGACATCCTGAATGATTCTTTTTTTGTCAAATCACTCACTGAGCAATATATTCTTTTTTTATTTTTTGCATTGTCAGAAGAAAAAAAGGCAGCTTTCAAGTTTCACTCGATAGGTTTTTCACATGTCAGTGGTGATTCTTTACATATTAGAAAATATGTCAATTTTTCACATCCAAATTAACTCATGCAAGGATGCTTTTCATTCATGTTTTTCAGAGTGGGACTTTGAGCAAGGGTGTGGAATGATGGGAGAAGGGGGAATGGTTTCAAAATGAGAGAGGGTGAGTTAAAATTGGATATTGGGGAGGGTGGTGTGACCATTCCCTGTGAGGTGCTGAGGCCCTGGCACAGGCTGAGAAGCTGTGGATGCCCCATCCCTGGAAGTGTCCAAGGCCAGGTTGGAAGGGACTTGGAGCACAGTGGGTGCTGTCCACCTTGGAGCTGGGTGATTCCTGCCTGAACCCTCCTGGGATGGGGTGGAAGTTGTCCTCGAGGTGTGTGACTGATGGCCAGGGCTGGCCAGGGCAGGGCAGGTCACAAGTGGCCTTTCCTTGAGCTGCTCTCCTGTCACATCCAAGGAGAACAAAAGGGGCCATTTGTTGCCGAGCTGGTGCCCAGCTGTGGCTGTGTCTAATCACAGTTAATTAGGGTGAGAGGAGGCTCTGCAGTGCTCCTGGTCCCCGGGCTCCCAAGGACCCCCCGCTTCATCCTCCACTGCCAATTTTGGGAGCTGCCTATTATCAAGCACCAAAAGGTAGAGATTGCACAGGATCCCTGGCAAGCAGCACAAAGTATCCCAGCTTAATACTAAAGCAATGACTAATCAGGGCATCCCAGGAGGAAGCTTTGCAGTGGCTCTTGCAAGGGTAATGAGGACAATTTCCATAGCTATGACACTTCCAGCCAAGCAAAATGCCACAAATCTTGTTTATTCTTATTTATTCTCTCCTGTAGCAGCAGGTAACACCGAGCCAAAAGAAAAGGACTTTTCCTGGGGGAGGAATTGCACCAAACGTTTTGAAGGATGAACAGCCAGGGTTGTTGTTTTATCATGGCAGCACTAATAGCTAAATTCTATTAATTGCTGAATGCTGTTTTGTTTGGCAAATACAGGAAGCAGTTTACATGGCTACGCAAGTGCTCTGGTTCCCAGTCCTTCTGAAATGGTATTATTGTAACGGGATAATACTGATTAAGGACAGTTCCCTGAGGAAGGAGAGCCTTTTGATGACTGAGTCATTTCCTCTCCCTGCTCCACTCCAGGGTGATAGCGCTTCTCTGCCACAGGCACACACCCTTTGTAGCCTCCTCCACAGAGGAGGTCCAAAGCACAGCCTCAGCCTTAGGTGGAAATGCCCGAGGCCATGAGTCCTAAAGAAAGCACTGGAGCACCAGAAATATGCCAGCAGTCCAAGCAGAAACTTCTTTTTTCCCCCAAAAATATTTGACTTGCCAGTCCTTTTTTAAAAACACCGTCTTTGGCTACACCACTCTGCTGGAATAACCTGTCAGCCCCTTAAAACTTTGATTTTTGTACCCATAGAGGTTTGGCAAATTAATTTGCTAAAGGGCAATAACACCTCTGCAAACCATGGCAATGCAGTCTTCTCCTTCTGGACATGGTCACCTGTGACCACCGGGCCAAGGCCATCAGGTCAATTAACACAGGTCAGAAATCAGCAATAGCAAAACTGTTCACTCCTAAACTACAGAAAATCCAGAGTAAGGACCTAGAGGGAAAAGATTCCATGTCCTCTCACAACTGATGGGCATCAACTCTTCCCAACCACGCAAGCACCAGGGGATCTGATCCTAGTGGAACATGGTAGACAAGAACAGCCCCCAGCCTTCCCTTTCTCTTTGATTTTTGTCACTTATTGCCATGGGAGATGCTCAAATGAGCTCGAGTCTAAGCAGGGCTCAGCAAGAAAATGTTCCTGTTATCACTTCCGAGCTCAGCCCGGGCCCTTCTCAACGTTTTCCCTTTTGAGGTACAGTAATTGCTCTCCGATTAGGCAGGAAACTGTACCAGGGTTATTGCTCTAAAGGAGCCAGTGTTATCAAAAAACAACACATCAGGGCCTGTCCTCACAGGAAGGGAATCATAAGTAATCAGCAGTGCTATAATGCAATTGGCTGCTGCTCCCTCCCCGCCAAGCACAGAAAAAAGCAGCCCAGGACTTTTTTTTTTTTTTTTTGGTAGCCAAAGTGTTTTAAAAGAGCCCTGGTTCCTCTTTGCCTCCCTGTTTGGCTTCTCCAAACATTGCTGTGTTTCCTCGACAGGACATAAAAAACCCTTGGTGTGTGCAAGGACGGGGCGGGGGGGGAGCTGTCCTCCCAAATTTTGCAGACTGGTGCCATCCCTTCCTTCCCTGAGTGCCCCCCCCAGTTTGGGAGCAGTGTTAGTCAAGGGGGAAGAACTGCCCTAGAATAGAAAAATGATGAAGATCCTTGGGTGACGCCCTTCCTGCTCTTTATTCCCGTTCAGGTTACCTCCCTTGGAAATTCTTTCTAAAAATAAGTGTTCCCCAGCACATGTGAGTACACACAGAAGCAGTGGTGGGTATAACACTGGTTCTCTTACACAGCTACTCACCATAATGGCCTTTTAACCCTGTCCAAAGTGGCAAGATGAATTAATTTAATTCATCTGAAGCTGCATCAATATCATTTCATTGAGCAGGACATCCATCCATCCATCCATCCATCCATCCATGAACACACCCACAGGGTGCACAGCACTTACATCTGGGTTATAGAGCTCAGCATGTGCTACAGAAGGAAACAGAAACAGTGAATTTGGTAATAACACAGAATCCAACTGGAAGAGATGGCCAGGGAGCAAAGGGAAGGCAGGTCAGAAAGGTTTTCCCATATTGCTGCACCACAGGTGAGGATTTCAGGGTCCCACCCTGGTCAGGTGGTCAGGGGACATGGGGTGGTGGTGAAGGAGAAGCTGTGAAATCTGTGAGAACAAATTCTCCTGGAGGAGCATTTTAACAGCTCTTCCTGCTCAGCTGAGTCTGCCCTCAGCACAGAGCTGCTGACAATCCCCCATGGGTGAGGAAAGGAAGGAACAAAGCAGAAAACAAAATATTCTGTCAATAGACCATTCTGGAATGTTTCAATATTTTGCTGTTTGGTGAGTTTAACCATGGGTAACAAAAAGGACAATACGTGAACCTTGAGCTGTCAGAGAAGAGGCTGGAAAATCAGTTGGTATCAGCATGAAAGGTCCCAACGTTTTGTGCTTATCATGTGTCCCCAGAAAAAGAAATATTTGTCCTTTGGTCTCTGCTTTTCCTGTCTGTTTTTCCCCCTCTATTAAACATGGAAGTCCTCAGTGCTTAATGGAGCCCCTGGATGAGTTGGAGTCTGGACACTCAGGGATGTGATCACATCCCCCCAACCTCCCAACCTCCCTCCAGGGGCCTGGGCTGCTCAGAACTCTCAGATAAAAGTCTGAAGAGCCCGAGCAGGAACATCTGCTCTGCCAGGAGTCACGATTTCCCCATTTGGTCTGATCCAGGGGTCATGGTCCTTCAGACCTCAGCAGTTTTTACCTCAAGGGGTACTTCAAGTGCTGAGCTGCTTTTACATCTCAGCTGCTCTCCCCGAAACGACTTTTGTCAGTTTGGTTGTTTGTTTTAGTGGTGATGTTTTTAAAGTAAAGCCTGTGTGCCCAGAAGGCACATAAAATAAGAGGCTTTTAAAAGCCAGAGGATAAATAAAACACAACCTTGAATAAACAACAGGCTTTTGTCCTAATTTCCTCCCATTCCTTAATGGATGCTGATAAACTATCTGAATTTCTCAGTGTATTAATGCCACAATGACAGCAGCACCAAACCCACAGCTTCACAATAGCAATGATTTGACCAAATCATTGCCTTTGAGAGAAGCAATTGTTTCATTCTGAGTGAGTTGTAGGATATCATGGCCTTACCAGGCTGCTCCTTTCTCTACCCCATCACAGATGGTTTCAGTGAGAGGCATTTGTCAAAGAAAATCCACTCAGGGCTAAAACATTTCATGGAAAACAATATCTTGTTTGATCAGGTAAGACCATGCACATCATGTTTTGTTACTAACTTTATGCTCAGCACTCTTACAAAGTGAAACTATTAAATATCACCCGTGCTGGTGTGCCTGCAAAAGTTCCACGATGGCTCCAGTAGTGCCTGGTGTCCTCCACAGTGACTCTCACCAGGAAGATCTTGTCTTTTTGTTGTTTCTGGCCATGTGGTTAATTCTTCCCCTCACCAGGTTTGTGTATTTATGGGCTTTTCCCAGAGTGGGTAGTGAGGCACTGGCACAGGTGGTCCAGAGAGGTGGTGGTGCCCCATCCCTGGAAACAGCCAGTGCATGGTTGGATGGACTCTGAACAGCCTGGTCGAGTTGAAGATGTCCCTGCTGAATGCAGGGGGTTGGCCAAGACGAGCTTTAAGGTCCTTTCCAGCCCAAACCATTCCAGGATTACAGATCCATGACTTGTGTTTAAGCACAAGAGCTTCTGCACTGTAAATAACAAGGAGCCTTTTTATCCCTTCATCCCAGTGGGGATCAGAGCCTGAGCCCAGGATTTCTGCTCCTAGCAGCTTCCATCCATGAGTCCACTCACAAAGTGCTCTCGACTTTGCACCAAGGGCAAGTCCAAACAGCCTGAACACCCACCCAGTGCTTTGTTTGGAGAACATTCCCAGGGCACGTCACACCCAATCCCTTTTTCCTCCTGAACATCTCGGAACAAAGCAGGGGATGCTCCGTGACATAAACACACACACACACCAAGCACAGCCAGAAATAGGCAGCAAGCAGAAACAAAAGTTACAAGCAAAACAAATTTACAGAAAAACACAACTTTGGGCATGTCTAGACACGGCACTAATTTGGCGAGTGCATGCACTTAATCTTTACTGCTTGGTAAGAGAAATTGTTCCTCCTCTGCATCAACCCATTCCCTTTTGTTTTTTATTTCAGGACATGTATAATTTTTACTGAAGGGGGGTGATAATTTTCACAACCAGATGTACTTTTGCTTCAGAAGCAAGCAAAACATTTAAATGGGCCAATTCATAAAAGCACACTAAAATATTTCACATAAAAAGACCTCACCTCCAGGAATGAAAGCTGAGAATTCACATGGAAAGCACAATGGTTTGTTACAAGGGGAGCAGATGGGCATCCTCCTAAAGAGCAGGAATATTTGTCCATCCACTGTTTCTTTCCTAAAGGGTTCTTTTCTCATGTAGCAAGAAGAGAAGCCAGACCTTACATCATCAGAAACAATCTCTGGGCATCCACGTGAGAATCAAGCAGGGCATGGATTCAAGTATTAAAAAGAATAGTGGAAAGTTCTTCAACTCTGATTTTAGAGAGGAAAAGGGGCTAAAAAAGGAGATTTTAAATTTGTAATTAATAGGCATTCCAATCTCCAAGGCAAATTAAAGTTCTCCTATGTGCAGGATTATCCCAAACCCAAAAGAAACGGAAGCTGAGCGTTCCCTTTCCAGTCACAAGCCTTTTCTCTTTGATCCCTAAAAGCATCCTGGACATCACAGCGTGCCCTCAGTCCATCCTTGGGAGCTGGCAGCCTGGCACAGGAGCAGGGCTGGGAGCACCAGGCCTGGCTGTGTTATGATGAATTCTCTGTTTTAATGATTTGGAGGAAAATATTGTTCGTGAGCTACATAAACAATTTTAATTGGCTCAGGCGCCCAAAATGTGCTTTTTTTGTTTGGCTGCCAAGGTTGCTTTCTCGCTTGCTAATTATGTTTCGCTTTAGCTTTCAGCAAAAACAGGAAATAAAGCATCCATTACTCGAATGACAACTTTTCAACAAGCCAACATTTCAACATCCATTGTGTAATTTCCGACCCGGAGCCAGCTAGGAGCTAAGTGCCTTTAGAGCCATATATCCCCTCTCACAAGGGCTTTCTGGGCCCCTCGTGCTCCTAAATAATGTTTGTGTGTCTGAAACAGGCCAGACACATTTGCTGCTGGACCCAAAGAATTCCCTTTCCTACCACAAGGTTTCAAGGATCCTGAAGAAGATCATCTTTTTTATCATGGAGTGATGGGAGAAGAGGGAATGGTTTTAAAATGAGCGAGGGTGAGTTTAGATATGAGGAAGAAATTCTTCCCTGTGAGGGTGGTGAGGCTCTGGCACAGGTTCCCAGAGATGCTGTGGTTTCCCCATTCCTGGAAGTGTCCAAGGCCAGGATGGACAGGGCTTGGAGCAACCTGGGAGAGTAGAAGGTGTCCCATGGCAGGGAGGCTGCAATGAGATGGTTTTTAAGGTCGTGGTCTTTAAGGTCCCTTCAAATCTAAACAATTCTGTCATTCTGTGATGGCAGGTGCCAGACCAAAGGCTGCCCTCATGTCTGGAAATCAAACTTCAGAGATTTTAGGGAAAGATTAAATGATGGTTTCTCCTCTCCCAGGTGAAAGCATGGTGGTCCCAAGCTCCAGCACCACAGAGGAGGGTTGGACTGATGAGTGTGTGTGTTTTCTTTTTAGATCTCTGTTTCTTCAGTGCTGATATTGATTTTAAGCTCTGATTTGTCAGGGGTTTTTAACAAGTCTTGAGAGTCAAGCTCTTTTTGCCCTCCTGAGATGCCCTGTCTTTTGTGGTTTCAAAACACACTTTCAAAAGAATCCAGAATGGATTCTCTGTGCCATTTCCCAGCTCTTCTTCCTCGTGTTCAGCCAACTGAGCTGTTCTTGGCAAAGCAAGCAATAGGTACCTACCACATGGTGGGGGTGAGTGAGGATGCCCTTTAAATTACCTATAAAACCCTTTGATTCAAACTGCTGATGTTGCCATAGGCAATTTGCTAAGCTTATTGATCATCTTCTGTTTAAATTAAAGTTTGATGTCCTGGAACAGGCTATTCAGCACCAAGAGCTAATGGGATGGGATGAGATACAGGCAGCCAGAGAAACATGCACATGGGGGAAATGGATTGTGGTCAAAAAGAAAAAAAAAGAGGGTTATATGCTGAATAGGTTCCATGGGTCAGTTAGCAATAAATACTGTGGCTGTAAAAGAGTCCAGTGTGGATGTTGGAGTGGAGGTTTGTCTGTGTAATTAAAGGGAAACAGGCAGCTTGTTAAAAAACTAAAAATTTCAGGGAAAGGAAGTGAAAAAAATGAGTGTTATGATTTATTATAAATGTGTGCCTAGTGATATCTGCCGGAAATTCCAGCTGCCCCAAGTTTTTGGTAAGTTGGGTGAGATTTGAGCCAGTACAGGCAGGAGGTGATTGAGGTAAACATTGGCCAAGGAAGTTGGAAGAGGTTGTCTTTGTCTCTTCATCTCTCAATCAATCATGCAATCATTCATACTCACACAAAATAAAGCTTTGGAATGAAGAAAAATCAGGCTCTCATAAAGAATGAAAGATTCCTCGCTGGAGCCATACCCAGCAAGACTGTGGCTTTTTTTCCCCCCCTATGAAAATCAAGGTTGATTTCCTGGTTTTAGATTAGTTTTGAAGCTTTTCAGTATTTTCATTACTCACCATCACGTTTGTCCTAAAGTTAATGGAACATGCACTTGCTGAAGGAGTATCAAGATAAATTCTAGGGCTGAGTGTAAACAGGGTAACTTCACTATCTAATTAGTGACTTGTTTTCATTTTCTTTTGTTTTTACTCAGAGTTAGCATTAAAAACATGAGGAGATGAATTTCTCGTGTTCGGACTTGGCTGTTTATTAAATTTTATCTAAAGTACAGAGTTCTGCAACACTTCTAGTTACCCGTTAAAAGTAAGTAAAATGGAGCTGAATTTAGCTAGTTACAAGGTCTTTTAAAGCTAAGCAGTTCAATAAAGAACTAACACCTATATTATTTATACTTTTGACCTAATAACTAAACTCTTGTGATTTCAGTGCAGCACCAACTAAAAACTACTACCTAAAAGCATGAAGAAGGAAGAGGACAGAGACAACACCCAAACCCCTCATCTTGTCCCATACCTATTACTATATTTTAAAAATCCCAAATTCCAAATCCTTCACCATGTGAAATTACACACTTTTATTCTAACTGTACACCTATGATAGCTCCATCACTCACATTTAGAAGCTTTCTCCAAGGTCTCAAGCCAAAAGCAGTGCTCTCCTGGGGGTCAGTGTCAGAAAGCACAGAAAGCTCAAAACTCACAGGTTTCTGGGTTCCAACAGCTGAGTTACCAGAGGAGTAACTGAGGAAACAACTAAGCTTTTCCAGCCTAGGCACTGAACTTCACCCACACTGACCTAGGAAGTAATTTCATATCTCCCAAACTTATTAAAGCTGAAATAGTATTGGTAAAGTGTGGTCCTGTCAGATGTTCACAGCCTGGGCTATGGAAGGTGTCCCTGCCCATGGCAGAGGGTTGGGATGAGATGGGCTGGAGGCTCCATTCCAACCCCAGGCATTCCAGGATTCTGTGAACATCTGGAGATAAGCTGACTGCTGCTGCTGGTTTTGGCAGGAAACCCTCAGACATTCTCCTTTATCCCCAACATTGCTGTAAATCTGTAAGCCCATGAATCCTATAAAATGGAAAAGCTTGCAAGATACAGACTGAATTACGAGTCATCCAGAACTTTTGTTTCTGAGCCACTCACTGAACATCCACAGCTTCCCTGGGCAGCCTGTGCCTCAGCCCCCTCGCAGGGAAGGATTTCTGCCCAGTACCCCACCCGACCCTGTCCTTTGTCAGCATGAAGCCATCCTCCTTGTCCTGTCCCTCTTGTCCACAGTCTCTTGGAGCCTTTTGGGCACTGGCAGGGGCTCCGAGGTGTCCCCAGAGCCTTCTGCTGTCCAGGCTGAGCCCTGCAGCCTCCAGGGCTGCCGTGGTGGCCGGCAGGAGCTATCGCAGGAAGCCATCTGTGCACAGGCAGCTCTGCAGGAAACCCCGCCAGCCCTGCACCCATCTTTTATTATTATTTCTCTCCCTGGCAGTTTTTCTCCTTGACACTTTCCCCAAACGACACCGGGGAGGAAGTGAGTTGTCAATGGAGCATCATTGCTCGTTCCCTGCCGTGGAATGCAAAGTGCTTTAGTGAAGAGCCAGTGACTATTTATTGGGCACTTATTTCCTGTAGGCACAGCTAACAGGAAACCTATTGGAAATAGAAATAGTTAGAAAGCTACAGTGGGTGCTTTTAGAATCATAAAAATCACAGAATCAGGTTGGAAAAGACCTTTTAGGATTGTCAAGTCCGACTACCCATGTTTTCCTGAGAAGGGTGATTTTTGTCTGGCCAGAAATTCATGCTCATTGTTTTGGTGAGTTCTCAAAAATACAGAAAGTTGTGAAAAAAAAAAAAATCAATTACTGGGCAAAGCCTGATAAAAACTTTCAACAGAGAAAAGCAATAGTGCAGAATATACCTGTAGGATCTCAATGGACACTCCCCTCTGGATGCAAGCCAATCCCACCTTTCAAATTGAAGTTGGATCTTTTTCATGGCTAAATAATGACCTAAATAGATATTAATTCTACAAAAATGATCATTCATTCTGAAAGAGCCACAGGGTGGTAGGAAGAAAACACAGAAAATGTTGCTGAGATTGCAAACCATCCTATTGTCCAAATTGTCAGTGCAATATTAGGGCATTAATGCCACCTGGAAAATATTTTTCCTCTGCCCAGGCCACTGGTTATGCAATTATTAATTGCATGTCATATTACATAAAACAACAAAAATATCTCTAGAATATTCTCTGAACAATTGACAAAAATCTTCTTCAATTGAAACTGCAAATCTATAAAACAAACCTAAAATCTAAAAAACCCTAAACAAGGTTTATCAATTCAGTGTAGATAATGTTATTCTAAGAGTCTGGTGATTCTACTTGTGCTATCTTTAAAAAAAAAAAAAAATCATAATTCAGCCTTTCCCCAAACATAAGCTGAAAGCCTGACATTTCTGCCCTACTCTGCTGTCAGGAACACCACTGGATTTTGTTTCACCTGAGGAAGGCAGCAAGAAACTCCTCGAGAAGATTCTCCAGAACAGGCTGGAGTTCCCATCCCTGGAGGGATTTAAAAGCCATGTGGATGTTGCACTTGGGGACACGGTTTAGTGGTGGCCTTGGCACTGCTGGGGGAACAGTCTTAGAGGGTTTTTCCAGCCTAAATTATTCCGAGATCTCAGATGTGGCTGCACAGTCAGGATTTTGCTGGGGTGGTGTAACAGCACAGGCAAATATTCCCCATTTAGATCTGTCCCAAGCTTCCTACTCAGCAGGTAGTGAAGGAAATAGGAATTCAAACCTCAGGAAGGCCGAGAAGACATCTCTGATCCTGAAGGGGAAGTTCCCAAGGCAAAAATCCCTCCAGTCAACAGGAATGCTGGGGACTGTCCTGCCCTGCAGCAGCCCTGCAGCTGCAGGGGCAGGAGGGGCAGAAATTGTGCAAGAAGCTCAATCGGCGCTGAAATGAGGAAGGAAATAATGTGTTAAATGATTTAATTCTCTGAGCTCACTTTGTTCCTTACAGATAGACCCAGAATCGGGGCTGATTACAGTGCCTTGTTTTGATTAACGGAGGGAGATCTGAGACAGAGACATTTCTATCAGTTTCAAAGAGTTCCCACATCTTGTATTTCATTTTCACAGTGGGGTCAGGAATTCAAAGAGCATTTATCTTTCATTCTTTATAGCTAAAAAATTATTTTCAATGATGCCAGTTTAATGCTAGTCAACTCCACTGACCTTATTATACTTCAGTGGAATTACTCCAGATTTACACCCGTGGAAGTAGGTGGACTTTATGTAATGCTAAATGAATTTATGAGCTTTAAGTACTCTGTATATACTTGTTCCACTTCTTGGGGAGTTTGGTGGGATTAAAGGGTGATCAATTATTTCAGCTGTGTTTCAGCTCTGCATATTCCATCAGTCAGATAATGCAGCCAGAATTTGGAAGTTAATGGGCCAAGTGCAGCCTCAGATGCAGCCTGGGATGCTGTTGAGGCCAGGCTCCCCACCAAACCATCACTCCTGCTGCCAGCACCTGACAAATCCGAACTCCTCTGTGCTGCTGCAGGAGATTAAAGCAACATTTCTTTTGTACTACCCAGTAATCTTTATGCTGGGTGGTAAAGTTAATGTACGGGATTGTCACTCAACCCATTTCACAGCAAAGAGCCCAGAGCGGCTCTGAGCCAGCAGTCTGGAGGTGAGAGCATCACCCACCAGTTCCTCAGTCTCAGAGGATGTGTGGAGCCGCTAAATGAATCATTAAAAAGAATTGAGAATTCCTGAACTGTTGTAAGTGCTGAGAACACCTCCACCCCCACGAGTCTCCAGCTCTCAGGAACAGCAACTCTCTCTCGGCCTGGTGGGAGAAATGTGTTTTAAACAACTCAGTTCTTTAGTGCATGTGTTCCTGTTCACAAGGAAGGGAGGCAGGCTTGCAGAGCCCATTAGCTGTTCCACATGCACATCCACCGGCAAGGGGAATTAGTTTCTGGCCGGCACACAGCCGCTGGCTAACACAAAGGACAGACTCCTTTAATCTTCAGCAGCAGCATAGCGGTGTCCAGGCTTGTCAGAAGCTGCAGGAGGAGTGATGGCCGTGCTGCTGACAGCCTTCTAATTGGGTAGTAGAAAGCAGCTCTAAAGGATGTGTTTGTGCCAACAAGTGTGGCTTGACATCAAGGGAGATGTTCCGAGGAGCCGAGGGGGAGCGTGCGGCGCTGGATGCGCCCCGAGCCCGCCGGGGCTGGGGTCTCACAGCCAGCAGAGCTGGGCTGGGCTGGGCTGGGCTGCTGGAAAGCTCCAGCAGGGAACACATTGCTCCAGTGCAATCAGGAGTGGCTGGCCTGGCTGCTGTGCCAGAACGAGCTGTCTGTGTCCTTGAGCTCCAGGGAAAGATGGAATGGTTTGGGTTGGGAGGGGCATTAGAGACCATCTCGTTCCCCCCCCGACACACCAGGGGAGATGGCAGGTGTGACAGCCACAAGCACTGGAAACCATTTGCCCACCATGGGTTTGCCCACTGCTCCTGATTATCTCTCTCCATACCCCGGAGCCCCCAGAGCTCCCAGTGCTGCCTTGCTGCACTGCTGGGATCCAGCAGCCAGGACCTCCTGTGTCAGCCCCTGCTCCTCCAAATCCACTGCAGAGCAGCACCGGAGCTGACAAAAACTTCACACTGAAAAACACAGCTGGCTGTGTAACACTGCCTTCACTTAAATATTAATAGGGGGTGCTGAATAATTCCACCTTCAGACGTCGCTGGAAGGCTGGCTGATAGGGAGTGTGTGATAGGAGCTGCTGCACTCACCTGTCACTGTGCTTAGGTGACTCTACAGCTCAGTCAAAGGGGAATTGAAACCACAAATTAATCTGAGAGCGCTCAGCCCCTGTGGCTTTGGAATTAAATGCCTGCTCTAAATATAAATAAAGGACTCACTGCCTAAAATATCTGGGAGAGAGCTGCAGCACAGCAGGGCGAGAGGCACCTGGCCTCAGGTGCAGGTTCTGGCTGGGACAGAAAATGCAGGGAAGCATGTCCAGGCTTCCCAAAGCTTGGCTGTTGCTCATGATGACCAGGAAGAGAAGCTGAAACTTCTGGATGGTGACATCAGTGAAAAGGTCCCCAAAGGGGCTTGGAAACCAGACAGGAGAGCTCCAGGGAAGAGTGCACTCCAAAGTGGATATTCTTCTTCTTCTGGGCTATTTCCACCTGAGACTGGCCCAGTGGCACCTGGTCCCTGGATGAGAGAAGACTCAGCAGTGGGTGGATGGTGGTGAGCAGGTGGGGTGGGACAGGACAGGATGCTCTGCCAGCAAACCGCTCAGCATCCCAGCTGTGCTGCTGTGGCACACTCCTGCTCTCCCTCCCCACATCCTGCCAGAGCAGGGACATGGCCCTGCTGGCAGCTCTGGAGCTGCTCCAGAGGCGAGCCAGGGGCTCTGGAGGTGTCTGCTGCAGAAAGAAGAGGTGTGGGGATTGCAGCAAGAGGACTTCACAGAGACTGCCTATTTGAAAAATGTGCCAGGGCTGATGAGTACTCCAACAAACATGATTTTGATAGGGTCACTGTAAAGAGATGCAGTAGCAGCGTGGAGAGGCCCCAGTTGTGCTGGAGCCAATGCTCTTTTCTCCCTGAAGTGAGACTTCTCCACAGACCTGTGTGTGTGGGGAGGCAGCCAGACAACTCATACCCATGGCATCCAGAGGCAGCTAATAATTCCCTCAGTGGTGGAGTGCAGCATGCTCCCCTAACATCTGCAGTAACTGGAAATTTACCCATCCAATTTTCTCCTCTCCCCCAGCCACAAAGGGAGACCACTCCAATTATTTTTCAGACAGAATTAAGGCTGATGTTTACCATTATCTCCCTGGTAACCCTCTCCTCATGACTACATTATGCAACATAATTGTAAAGCTGCCTCAGCTCACTGAGGTTGTTATTAAATGCACTCTGCTGCTTTATTTTTTTTTTCCCAAGGTCAAGGTTAGTAATTAGGTGGCTGGCATGCTTGGGACAGAGCCTTGTTAGGTAGGAAAAAAATTAGAAGGAATTTAAAGGATGCATCAGGCATTCCCAAGTGATGAAATTCTGTCAGCAGAAGGTAGGTCTGTGAAGGAAGGCAAATTTGGGGATGTGAAGTGGTCCAGCACAGAGGTCTGCTGATGAAACTTGGACAGACTCAGGGCGTGAAACGTGTCGGATGAATTTCCACAGGGAATTTGGGAAAGCAACGCTGATATTGCAAGCTGAGGTGAGCATGGCTCCTCTGCACTGCAGCTTTAATTGGAGCTGGTGGAACAACAGTGAATCGAGCTGTTTGTTTTTCTTCTGGCTGGGTTTTCTCCAAAGGTCCATGGTGCTTGCACATGAAGTGTCAGCACCTTATTGTGCAGGGCAGGGGGGTTGGAACGAGATGGTTCTTCAGGGTCCCTCCCAAGCCAAACCACTCCATGGCTCTGTGACTACACAGACCCCAGGCCATGGATTCTTTTAGGGATTTGCCTGTGCAATGGGATGAGGCAGCTACTCAGAAGGAGTTCTTGCTGTGTCCCTGGTCCATGTGAACTAGGTGACACCAGACTTCAGTAAATCCACCTCCTAATGCACTTAATTAGGGAATATTGCTTCACTGCATGTTGAAGGAATTCAGAGCAGAAATAACAACGTTCCATGGGGGAACGAGAGGACTGATGGGTTCCTGGAATGATGTCAGATTTCCTGGTAATATTGCTGGTTAGTGCCAAGGTTATTGAATCTACCTGGTGACTCTCCCAGGTGGTAACATGAAGGAGTGTGTTAACTGTAATCTGGAAAAGCTGCTTTTGTTGGGAAACAGCTTGGAAAGGAGCACAAGATGAAGACCTGCAAGTCTCCAAGTGTCTCTGTGTTCACAAATGCATAATTATATACATACTACATAGAAACGTGTAAAAAAAATCCAACAACATAAATATATAAATATATATATATACACATATCTGTGTCTGTATATATACACAGGAGAGCTGAGCTACAGTTGCTGGTTGTCTATGGCTGCCTCTGAAATTTTCCCTGAAGGAATTGCATTCCCAAGTCACCATTTATTTTCTAGACTGGAAGCATTTGTGGGTCCAGCTCAAAGCCCGTTTTGGTTCAGATGTGTCTCTCCCCTGACATGAATGGGTTGGGACGAGATGTTTAATGCCAAAGTCAAAACTCTCCCCAGTGCCCTACTGGGGTCATTCCCATGCACCAGCATAGGAGAGAGTATTTACCATGGAAAAAGAGGGAATGACTTGAAAGGACTGTACTGTAGAGCAGTAGCCTTATGAAAACCATGACAGAGTAATTGGATCTGGCTTGCGTGCAAGGCAGCAAGAGAAATCAATAAAAGAAGAGGGAGGAAATGGGGAGGGGGAACCTTTCACATTTTTGCAGTGAAATATCCCTTCATCTGACTGCCTGTAACTAACTTTTCATCATCCCTGATGTGATCTGTAGTTGAAGATTTCTCTGGGCTATAACCACAGTTGCTGGGCTGGGTGTTTTTTTTCTTTTCTCTCATCTTTGCTGCTTGTGGGAGAAAATAAAGCAAAACAAAACAAAACTTTGTAACTGCCCAGACCTCTTTATGCACCAGGATCCTTATCTAACGTCTGGACCTCACAGTCTCAGGGCAAACTTCACCCTGAGTGTGGTTTTTATTGTTCTGGTTTGTTTTCTTCCAGTTCAAAGGAAGGGTTAAGCCCCAAAAAGAGAAGTGTGTCCTTGGTCAGAAGGACAATAAGTAAGTTCTCTGAGTCACACTTCACCAAAAGCCTCCAAAGTGTGTTCAAGTCAGTGCATGTGGCCACCACTCAGTGACAGCTCCTTATCCTCTCTATCCACCTCTGTCCTCAGGGAGGTTAGAAAATGTGCTAACTAGGAGAATGATGAGGATTTTTTTTATATGAAAAAAAACCAAACCACAACAAAATCGAAACAGCACTTGTGGAGAGCACCCAGATCAGACCAGAACTTTCTGAAACAAAATTTCCAGGTTCATGAAAAGAGAATAAATACTATTTTTTTTTTTAATTATGTGGTGCCCTTCATGCCATTAATATGACACTGTGGTGGTATGAGTAACTGTTGATACGGCATTGGTTCTCCAGTGGCACAGTCCCTCTCCTTGGCAGCAGCTGGTTTATATGGAATATGGAATCACAGAATGGTTTGACTTGGAAGGGACCTTAGAGATCCCCCCAGATCCAGCCTCCAAATTCCTCCTCAAATATTCTGTGTTCTTTAAGAGAGACCAAGGTTCTTGTTCTGTGGTGTCAAATTTGGGTTCAAAAAGCCCAAACCAACCCAAAATTTCCATTACTTCAGAGCCTCGTCCCAGGGGCTGGCGGGTCAAGGCTTCAGTCCAGTGTGTGGGGGGAAAGAGGAGGATTCTTGCAAATAGGTGGCTTGGAGTGGAGTAGTGATTCTACCACCAAATGGTGGTTCAGCAGCAGAAGACAGCCCAAATTACAGAAATTCTGATTCCTTTATGCCACCTTTTGAGTTAATTGTTCACCTTTAGTCACGGTCCTGACTTTTCTCTCCCACAGAAAGAAAATCTAGGCCACTGCCACTGAGGTTTAATTCTTCCATCTATGCAGAGACTTCAATCTTCATAAACTGCATTTTTAGGCAACCAGCATTACTGGCTATTGAGGGCAGCAAAGTTAATCTTACTGAACACAGACTTCTCTAAACGAGAGTGACCTGAAATAGCTCAATAGTATCCATAAGCTATAGAGGGGATAAAGCTGGGATATACCAAGGGAATAAAGGTAGGAACAACCTGAGGCTGCGTGGTGATGATGATATTTTGGCCTTCCAAAACCAAGCTGAAAATACTCCCTGAGTGCAAGAGAGGATGTTTATTGGGAAACAGATACATTGAGCTGTTTCTTTAGGTTTCACCACTCATAGAAATGATGCAGCTTTACATTAAATTCTTACTGAGAAACATCTAAAAAGGTCCAGCTGACTTATTCATGGCACATTATTCCAAGCCCCAAATGCTAAATGTGGTCTCTAACAGCAGATTTGACCTCAGCCATGCTCCAATAATTAGTCTATAGCGTGATCTTTATTAATAAAAGTTAATTGAAACCAAAACTCATCCCTTAGGATTTTCAATCAATGAACACACGCACACACAAAAAGCCACACTACAGAGCACTGGAAAATCCAGCTCCACAGAGAAAGAAACAATGGAAAGAAAAGCCCTCACTAAAAATAGTGCTGGTCTTTTTGTGCCTGGGCAGGAAATGTCGGCACCACCAATTCCAGCAGTGAATAATGCTTTGTCTTTGGGAACGTTATTCAGCGGGAGGCAAAAGTAAATCAACAGCCAATTCTGCTGAGGAAAGTAAACATTTGCAGATGGGAAAATTGAGGCAAAGAGGTATTAAGGGACTTGCTCAAGGTGAAGAAAAAAGAAGTCCTTCTTGATTACTGGTCATCTGTTCTAGTGGGACAGAAAGTCCTCGGCTGCAAAGGCCAAATTTCACTGTCCAGAGCAAGAGTTTATTACATGTCAACCCAATAAATGAAAATGGAATTGTCCCAGAAAGGTCTATGGCTTTGTTCCTCAGAGGTATTCGAAGATGCAGCTCTTGGTCAGCATTCTGAGGACCTTCTTGCTGAGCTTTTTGCTGCAAATCCAGCTTTTTTTTCCACTTTTCTCTGCTCGCAACTTTGCCTGGCATCTCTCCTTCACAGGACTCAGAGAAATCAAGAAATAACCTCACAGTTTTAATTACAATTACTTTAGATAAGGAGACAGATGGTGCTTGCAGGCCTATGGAGTGATCCCAGCACTATCACGAGTTCTGTGCTTAAATATCTGACTTCATCTAGGAAAGTTTGTTCTGCATCTGACTGAAAAAATGAAACACATACAAATTATCCTCTTCAGCTTCTACATTGCACATTGTTCCATTGTTTTTATGCAGAAAAGCTTTTCTGCAGGTGAAGGGATTGATCTGGCAATGCAGGGAATGTTCCTGGTCTGTCCATCAGTGCACATGCTCAACTATGAATAAGAGAAATACCTCATTATCAGCCAGACCTAAGGTGGTCTGAGCAAAGCAAGGAATTGAAAAATCTTAATTTTTTTTTTCAATAATCTCTGGCCACTGGGTATCGTAATTCCTCATTTTGATGTTGTTTTTCTAAGGAAATAAGTAATTCCTTATGTGCCAATGTTGATACTTTTGTCCCTCACCAAAACTTTTGAACTCTTTTAGATACACAAAGGCACAGAGGTCTTAAATATATTAATTTCCTGTGAATTTTGGGAAAATAAATAGAGGGAGGCAGCAGGCCAGTGCGTCTGCAGTGTGTGCACAACTTCTGAGATCAGAACATTTACTGGCATTATAGAGTTGCTCACATTATTCCATCAGGAGATCATCAGAATATGAGTACCCCAACCATCAGGGAAATTTTGCCTTTTATATTTTAAGAGTTTATATTTTATTAAACCTTGAGACATTGTGGAAATCAAGCTCACAGAAATGTCTTGGGTTTTTTTAAACACGTTTGATGTCCTTCTGCATGTTTTTGAGCCACCTTTAATTCAATTTATGATTCTTTTTTTAACCAAGTGATGTTCCTGGCAGATTTATTTTTGTTTTTTGTTTTTTTAGGAGTCTTGCAATAGTTTAGTTATTCAGTCTTCTGGCAAGATTTACATTTATTTTACTTTGCTGATCACAGGGTAAACACGCCAGAAATTAAATAGTCATCATATAATTCAGTCCTGTCTGTGAAAACCTAACAAAAGAGCCTTTTCCTTCAACAGAAATGAGAGTGACTGTCCTGCTGTAATAGCTTAAAATACATTGGAGATAATGTGTTTAAAGAATAAGAAAGATGTATCCTAATGACCAGTGATAGCTCTAAAGTATTTCAAGAGCTTGGTTCAAAGCCCCTTGAAAGGAATAACAGTCCTTCTGCTGACATTACTAATCTTTGGATCGGGCTCATTAATGTATTGCAGATATTATATCCCCAGCTGCCAAAAAGCTGGAAAAAAAGGAGAATGTAGTCATAAAAATAGACATCAAATACATTTCTCTTCTGGGAATTAATATAGAAGCGAAATATTGCTACTACTACTCTCTGGGGCTTTACTGCAGATATTTCTTTGCTGTTTTTAAATGAATTAACAGGGCAAGCAGTTCATCTCATCCAGGACTCTGCCTCCAGCAAGGGCCAGCGTCTGATGCCACAGAGCTGGCAAAGGCTGGGATTGCTGCAATAGTTTTCACTCCGGCGCTGTAAATCAGTCCTTTCCGGGATGTACTGCGCTGATGGAGAGGAGGAAAGGTGGGAGGGAAAATAGACATATTCGGGGAAGACTTTCCCCATCTTTGGCCCTCTTGGATTAATTACAGATCGATACTCGGTACTCGCCGGCTTTTACAGCTCATTAGCATCACACGGTGCCAAGGTGTAAATTTGTTACACAGCTTGCCAAGAACCCGGGGGGTTTCTGGAAGCAAATGTTCACTCGGGGCTATAAATGAGACACAACTGAGCTGACCAGTTCGAACTCCCGGTGGACAAATAATGCTCGGGATCTTTACCTGCAGCTCTCCGAGTGCCGTACAAACCCATGTGTGCGTGTGGGCATGTGCATGTTGGTGTCAGAGAGGGAGAGGGCGAGCAGAGGGATGGTGAGTGCCGCTGCTGTGTGCAGCTGAGCAGGCGGCACAATCCGGAACCAGGCGCTTGTTTTTTGGTTTTTTTTTTCCAGCCCTTGGGATCATTCTCAGGTCGCCCACCTGCCTGCGCACAGAGACAGCGTTAGTAAGGGAATAATAATAATAATAATAATAATAATAATGTGAGAACGCCTCGGCAGCCCCCAGCCCTGGCTCTGGGGAGCCCCGCTCTGTCTCTTTAAGGAACCCAGCGAGTCGTGATGCTGCTGTTTGTATTGCCGAATCCCCAGGAGTGCAGTTAAGAAACGGGCAGCTGTCTCTTTAAGTGTGATTTCCTTCTATTGTATTTGAATCGTGATCAGGAAAAAGGAAATGAAACCAGAGAGCCGGGGCTGAGCCACGGAGTAATAATAATCGCGGGGATGCGGCCGCCGCCGCTCGCAGCGCTGCCGCCGGGGCGCGGAGCGTGTGCGGAGCTGCCCGAGCGGAGCCGGAGCCGCTGAGCGCCGGGCGCGGAGCCGCGGTGGCGGCCGCAGCCGCCGCCCCCCGCCCGCCGCGGGAGCGGCCCCGCCGGCCGGGGCGCGGGGGGAGCGCGGCGGGGATGGGAGGTCAGCGCCGGGGGGGCCGTGCGGGGCCGGGGGAGGGTGGTGGGGGGGAGCCGTGCGGGGCCGGAGCGCAGCCCCAGCCCCTGTGTGCGTGTGTCTCTGTCTCGGTGCTGCAGGAGGAAATCCTGTGAATGTCATCGCGGGGCGGCGGGGCAGCGCGGCTGGCGACAAGGCTCCGCGAGCAGACGGCCTCTGCGGGGGCGGCGGGGGCAGAGCCCACCACCGGCACGCCACAAAGGAACCGGCCCTGCCAATGTCATCGGCCATCGAGAGGAAAAGCCTCGATCCTTCCGAGTAAGTGCGCGCTTTTTCTGCCCGGTCCCCCCGCTCGCCATCGTCGCCGGGAGCCTCCCGGTGCCAGCCCCGTCCTCCCCGACGGAGCCGCCGCCGGCTTTGTGTGCCCGGCAGCCCCGGGGGGTTCGCGGCAGCCCCGGAGTTTCCGCGGCATCCCCCGCCGCCCCGACCCCCTTCCTCCGCTCCGGACACCGCGGGGCTGACGGCGTTGGGCAGCTTCGGGAGAGCCCCCCAAGTTGTGGGAAGGAGCAGCCGGGAGCAGAGAGGCGCAATTTCCCCCGGGCAGGGCATCTCCCGCTCGCTCATCCCACCGCGGGGTGGTGGGGATGCTCGGCGGGAGAGGGAGCATCCCGCTTCCCAAGCTTTCCGTTTTTCCATCCCGAGGGATCCTCTCTGCCCCGTCCCCGATGTGCCCAGCTCGCTGCAGTGAAAGGTCAGGGCTGTTAGCTGCGGGTGCCCAACTTCCACGTTTTCATAATGCAACTTCCAAGAGCTCGTAGAAAGCTTTGGTGGGGGCTGGGTGTTCTGCCAAGAGCATGTAGACAGACTTGATGGACGGGATGTAGGAGATGAGAATTTCCCTCCCTGGATTTCCCACTCAGGGAAGGGACTGGCTGCCGTGTCCAGATCCAGGCTTTCCCCCGGGCTGCGCTCCCGCTGTCCCGTCCCTGCTGCACACCCAGGGATGGCAACTCAGCACAGACCCAGAGTCACTTCAGCTTGAACGTGCTAATTGACTGCGCTTAGGCTTGTATGGGATCGCGATAAGAGACAGAAAAAAAGAAATAAATTATAAAATCTCCGTTTTCAGATAACGCGTAAAACATCGCTCTCAGTAAATTGAGTCATTCGTGGTTTGTTTCCTGTGAGATACTAAAAATGCCATCGCTTAGAGCCCGGAGTGAGCACACGGGAACCACTGCTTTTGGGGATTAAATCACTTCATTCCACGATGTTTTACATGTTACAATTTCTGTTATGCTGTGTTTTAAGAAACGCTAATCCCAGCTACTAATGATACCCAGCTTTCATCTACAAAGTTTTTTTAAATCTTTATTTATTTACCTGCCTTGTGTTCTGGTGGCTTAAGTGCTGGCTTAGAAATCCATGGACATCAAAAGCCTAATGCGTAAACCAGGAATGCTGTTCTGCATAAACATCCGTTGGGCTGTTCCGGAGCTTAGGACTCTCAGAGAAACCTGGCTTGGGATTCCCAAACACCCCTCAGATGAAATATTTTGGGGTACACTCCGAAGTTTCAAATAACAGATAATTAAGGATAATGATGTGTGCTTCTTTCTACTGGCAAGCTCTCAGAAGTTGTCAGCACAGAGCCCACGTGTTAGGAAAGGGAGTATGTGCCCCAAAAGGATAACTTTGGAAAAAAGTAGGGCCTAATCATGAGTTCCTCATGATCTTAATGAAAACTCACAGGATGGAGAGCTGGCAGGAGAGGGGTGTTACGACACAGCTTGCAGGGCACAGCAGTTTAAACTTAGAAGGCAGAAAACAGAGCAGAATAGAACCAGATAATATCTCAGGGCTCGGCTTGCCCAAATAAAAACTGCAGAATCACTTTCTCAGCCCAGGAGTTCTGGACCAGAGGTCGTTCCTCCCTGCTGAAGAAAGTAATTTTTGCCCAGAAAACTGCTGATCCAGTAAATAAGCAGGAGTAATACAATTTTTTTTCCTGTTGCCTGCTGGAAACTGGGAGCAGAGCTTCTTCATCAGTGTAGGTCTCCTCTGCCCCCACCAGCCCAGGGGAGGACAGAACAATGACAGAAGCAAATTGCTCGGGGACTCTGTGCTGGAGCACTAATCCAATAATATGAAAAAATTTGGGGTCCACTCTACTAGCCACAGGTTTGAAATTAAGCAAGTGCTAAGGGATGGATCCAGTAGATTTTTTGATTGACTTCTCTGGTATTTGGGTGAAGCCCAAAACATTACGAAACTGAGTTCAGGCACCGTTCTTTTAAGGTTTTTTTGCTGGTTTTTTTTTTGTTGTTGTTTTTTTTCTCAAGTTGTGAAATTACCCGAAAAGACACAGGAGTCCTCAAGGAAGTAGCTTTGAAGAAAATTCTCGCTTCTTTTACCAGAATTATCCTAGATCGCCAAGCTTTTTAGAAAAGGGAACAAAATAAAGAGTCAGTGCTAATATCACAATAAAGATTTGTGCCTCCTTTCACTCATGGATGTGTAAATCCCAGATAATTGAGGTATGTTGGTATAGACCCATCCCAGGGGATTCATGTCCTTGGCTAAGGGAAAAAAGAAGTCCTGCAGCAACATGAGGTAAAACACTGGCTTTATTAAAACCAGCAGCAAGACTTAAACCATTTTGGCAACAGAACCAGCTGTTGTGTTTATTTTGTGCTGTTCTGAGAAATTACACCGTCAAACTTAGTCTCCGAATTTCCATTTCCCAACAGAAAGTGCAAAACCCCTTGGATGCTTTTCTTAGTCCTGGTGACAATGAGCACAAAGGAGCACACCCTCCCTGCCCTAACCTGTCCGAGCTCGTGGTTTTATTTCGCTTTTCCTCCTCCTCGCGTGGATGCTCTCGGGGTGGGATTCCCTGGATGCAGCGCTTGTCTCGTTCCCGCAGGGAGCCGGTGGATGAGGTGCTGCAGATCCCCCCATCGCTGCTGACATGTGGGGGGTGCCAGCAGAACATTGGGGACCGCTATTTCCTGAAGGCCATCGACCAGTACTGGCACGAAGACTGCCTGAGCTGCGACCTGTGCGGCTGCCGGCTCGGAGAGGTGGGCAGGCGCCTCTACTACAAACTGGGCAGGAAGCTCTGCAGGAGGGACTATCTCAGGTAGGCATCCCACCCCTCACAGCCTCCCTCCCTCCTGCCCGTCCTTCACCGAGTACAGCTGGGAATAAGGAATTCATTTGGGATGCCTCTCGAAGCCTGGCAATGGGGGGAACAGCAAGCTCGGGTTCGCAGTGTGGGCTCCTGTCGTGGAATCTCTGAATCGTTTGGGCTGGAAAGGGATCTTAGAGCTCCTCTTGTTTCAGCCCCTCTGCCACCTTCCACTAGGACAGGTTGCTTCAATTCCCCTCCAGCCTGGCCTTCCACAGCTTCTCTGGGCAACCTGTGCAGGGCCTCACCTCAGGCAAGAATTCCTTCCCAATATCCCAACTAAACACACCCTCTGTCACTTTAAAGCCATTCGCCCTTGTCCCATTCCTCCATCCCTTGTCCAAAGTCCATCTCCAACTCTCCTGGAACCCCTTTAAGCACTGGAAGGGGCTCTAAGGTCTCCCCAGAGCCTTCTCCAGAGTGCACAGCCCCAGTTCCCTCAGCCTGTCCTTGTATTTTTGGGACTCATATGCAGACGCTTTTAGTATTGCTGGGATTCTTCAGTAAGTTATAGATAAAAGTAGAGATTATCTGTGTTGGTTAGATAAACAACTTGGAGTTGTTTATAGCTGAATCTTTAAAAGTTTGGGGGGGGGGAAAGCGTTTTTAATGGAAATGAAAGCAGTGGACACGTTGTGGACAAATCAGAATTATTTGATAATGTGAAGAATACGAAAAGAACTCCTAGGGCTCAGACTTGTTGGCATCTGTCATTCTGCACAGACCTAACCCCACAGCTCCAGGTGGAGGGTCAGTGTGGCATTCTGCCAAGCAAAAATTGGGGAAAGGGGCTGAATTCCAGCAATCTCCCACCGAGCTGGCAATGAACTGATTCCCCTGAATGGTTTTAAAGCGTTTTCTACTTCTCCCAGTATTGCCTTGGAGTTTAAAGGTGTTTAAACCCAGGTAAAAGATGAAAGATCATTTGGGTTTCTGGCATTCTTGAGCCTGGTGCTGAATAAGCAAGATGTTGCACATTTTCAAGAATCAGAGCCTACAAATACACTTGTTCTGGGTGTTTTCATCAATAACTCTCTGCCTGCCTGTTTTGCCAATATTTGTAAGTAAAGGATTAATTGGAGACTAAGATATTTCACAAACATTGAAAACAAAGGATCTTTACATTCTCAATTAAAATGTATTATCTTTGCTGTGCTAGTTTGTTCCATTTCTTCTAATGGATCCCTAATGTGTCAGGAGGTTTGTGGTACAGAATAATGATATTTGGTATTTTTCCAGCTTTTTTACTGAAGGCTAATTTACCTGCCAATAAAAATGAAACCAAAATCTCAGTGGACTTCCTAATTATGCTGTCCCTGGGTTTTGCTGATGGGAATTTTGCTGAGCAGAAATTAAGGACTGAGTTCTGCTAATGGGACCACTTGTAAATCCAGCAGTGATCCGGTGTTAATTACACTTCCCAAATACTTTTCATCTTAAAATGGAAGCAACAGGAAGCATAGCAATACAATTAATGCATTTTCTTGCAGTTAAATCCAACGTTTTTATTTATTTAATAATGCAACAGATAATATCTTCCCTCATTAATGAAAAATTTGGCAACCTTTGTGTAACCTTAGCGTTGCTTTCACCGGGCAGAGGTAAACACTGACATCTCCTGGTAGACAAAAGGAATGATGTTCTTTCTCCTTAAAGGTCTCTTAATTTACCAGACATCCTTTTTCCAGTTCAGAAGATGATTTAAATCAGGCACAGTACATGCAGGAGATGGGTAGGAGGTGGAAAAACTCCTTCCAGAATTAGTATGGAAGTTCAGAACTCAAACTCAATGAATACATCACCTGTAGTGTTCGTCCCTTTTAAGGACAAAATATCAATATATTCATGCTTCTTTATTACTGATTTGACTTAATAAACTCTGCAGGGCATTCATTAGAGGCTCTTTTTCATAGACAGTATTATGAGGACCTCAGCAGGGTTCCTCCATGTGGATTAAAGAACAGTCCACAGCATAAAACTGTCTCACAGGTATCTAGGAGGTCTTAGAACGTGTCCTTCTGAAACCCATCAGGAGCAACTTCATGGATATAGTAATGTTTGAAAGAATTTCCAGTATGCAGGCACAGACAAAAGGCAAGAGAGACTTAGACCATGGCTTATCCCAACTCCTTTCTATAAATTACAGAGCAACACCTTAAGAAAGGCAAAAAATATTAACAAAAAATAATTTCTGTCCATCACAGAAGTGGAAGTGTTAATATGGCACAACTTTATGGAGTGCTCTGGGCAACCTTTGCTCCTTCAATTCAGGACAAGGTCATTGATCAGGGAAGCCAATTATATTGATAGATATGAGCAGATTTAGATTGGATATTAAGGAAGAAGTTTTTCCCTGTGATAGTGCTGAGGCCCTGGCACAGAGAAGCTGTGGCTGCCCCATCCCTGGAAGTGTCCAGGGCCAGGTTGGATGGGGCTTGGAGCAACCTGGGATAGTGGAAGGTGTCCCTGCCCATGGCAGGGGTTGGCACAGGATGGGCTTTAAATTTCCATCCAACCCAACCCATGCTGTGATTTTATCCAAGGTGTGGACCTTGGATTTTCTATTTCAATTTTTGGCGTTGCAAAGTTTCCAGTTCTGCTGGGCAGCTTTCCACGTGACCTCTCTCTAAGTCAGCACTGTTCCTGATGGATCAGGGGTGTTGTGCTCTTGTTTTGGTTTAGTTTTGCCCAGCTGGTCAGCACAGGAGCTGTGCTCACTCTGTGCTGTGCTGCCATTCTGATGTGTTTTTTCCCAGCTGGTCAGCACAGGATCTGTGCTCACTCTGTGCTGTGCTGCCATTCTGATGTGTTTTTTCCCAGCTGGCAGCACAGGAGCTGTGCTCACTCACGTCTGTGTGTGCTTGCAGGCTCTTTGGCCAGGACGGGCTGTGTGCCTCCTGCGAGAAGCGGATCCGTGCCTACGAGATGACCATGCGTGTGAAGGACAAGGTCTATCACCTTGAGTGCTTCAAGTGTGCTGCCTGCCAGAAGCACTTCTGCGTGGGGGACAGGTACCTCCTCATCAACTCGGACATCGTGTGCGAGCAGGACATCTACGAGTGGACTAAGATCAACGGCATGATCTAGCGCGGCCGTGCCTGGCGCTCTGTGACAGACGCCTCCCGGGCCCAGCGGCACCCAGGACATCATCCCTTGGGCTGTGGGGCTTTGAAACAGGGGGGAAACACCACGCAGTGGGCCCTTGGCAGGCAGTGCTATGTTGTAGAATGTAAACTACACCCAGGTGAAGGGGGGAGAGCAAAGCAATAGTAGCTAGACTGACTTGTGTTCACAGTACGGACAGGAACTGACATCAGCCGGCAGCTGGGGACAGACAGACACAGCACCATAACCCATCCTCCCAGCTGGAGCACAGTAGGGACTTCTGTAAAGAGATGTTATGACGTTGTCACCTGCAGACTAGGATTGTGCAATTCAGTTTTCTTTCTGTCTTGTTTTCATTACTGAGTCTAGATGACAAGCTCCCACGGAAGTGTGACGAGGAATACTGGAAGGAAGGAGCCATCCCTCACGTGGTCATTCCACATGGCCTTACACTTTGGGTGGGAGTTATTTTTGCATGGATTTTTTCTTTTTCCTTTGAGAATGAACAGTGCATCTTCTAGTCCCAAACTCTTCTTTTAAAAAACCCTGCTGAATAGTTGTTTTTGGGCACTGCTGTCTCAAGACAAGATGTTCCCCAGATCATTTCTATACAAATATAAATCTAAAGAGTTGTTCAACTATTTTATTAACTTAGATTATATCAATAAAATATTTGTTGTGTGTAGTAAGACTCTGCAGCTTTAATAAAAATAATGAAAGATGTGTGTTGTTCTTTTTTTTTTTTTTGAGTTGTGCTGGATTTTTTTGTTTGTATTATTAATTTTATACTTTTGTAGCAGGGTTTCTACTCTTCGTCTACAGCTGGATCCCCTTCAGATTGTGTTTCAAAGTACAACTGTGAGAACACCAAGGGCTCAGTAAATCTTGTGCTCTTCATGCTAAGAAATTAGATTGTGCTGTAGGAGAAATTACTGTTGTGTGACACCAAAGCTCTTTGGTGTTTATGAGTTCTGGTGCTGGGTGTTTTGCAACAGATTGATTCTATCTGGTCATGGAGATCATGTAAGATTTGGGTCTTTTAGGAAGGTAGCTCATCCTGATTTTGCTCTGGATTATGGAGACCAGGATAATATCACAAGAGCCAATAAATGTATTTACAAAGAATTCATTTCAGTCGTCTTTAAGGTCCCTTCCAACCCAAACCATTCTATGATTTTTCCAGAGGTGAATAGGCTAAGTTTTTTCTTACCTGAAAGCTGTTTCATGCATCTGATAAACTCTTATTTCTCATCTCTGGTTCTACATTATTCTTTCTGAGACTAGGACTACAACTGCAAGTGGTGTTGAAAAGCACTAAAAATTTAAGCTTTTCCCACAGCTGAGCAAGTCTGGCACCCACCCAGACGGTGCTTGGCAGGTCCATTCACTCCATCACTACTGACACATCAGGAACAGCACCTAAAGCTGTGGATATCTACTTGGCTATTCTCACTAAACTTGTCACCCAGGGGATGTCCCAGCCACTGATCAATGACAACGTTCTGCATTTTACAATGCATATTCTGAGAGCTCTTTTCTTGCTACTGCTAGAAAGTAGAGTTGGGGACAAACCCTTTAAATCTTATTATCAGTGAAATTGGCAAATACACCTAATGAGAACCACTTGGAAAATACAGTTTGAGGGTGCTGATATTTAGCTATTTTCCAGTGATATGCTGACCTCTGGAGGCCACAGGCAGCTGGTTATAATTGTAATTATTAGCCTGAATTCCTGCCAGCAGAGGCAAGGAAAACACAGCTGTCAGCTCTCTTCATTCACAGTGGCTCCTTGCAAATATTCTGTCCAGCTAGAAACAGAGCCTGAAGTCATTAATGAGTTTATTTACAGAGCTTGGTGGGTGTAGCCAGGATGCTGAGGTAGGGTGCAGGCTCTCCAGGTTGTGTCACACACAGAGTGTGAGCTGCAACAGGGCTGATTTTCATGATTTCACTTCACAGGAAACTTTGACTGAAAATTTAGGGCAAGGGGCCTCATTTACATCCGGGCTGAGATTAGGGAAGAGTAGGTTTGCAATAAGTCGACCAAGACCTGTGTTTTGTTCTCACCTCAGAAAGTGACTTTTAGCAAGGTAGTTCAGTATTTTGCTTCTCATTTACCCACTTGTAGAATGGAGACATTCTTCCTTATTCCATAGAAGTTCCTAACGCAAACCCACTCATTATTTTGTGTAAGGTCTAGTTTGCATCGGGAAATATATATTTTTAGACCTAAATGTATGCATTTGTAAAGGAAAGGTCCACAGCAGGTATCATTTTCATAAGACCACCAGTTTTATTTAGACCATGAAACTTCAGAAAGAGATTAAGCTGAACTGGAAAGTGCCAGAAGAGCCTCCACTTGAGCAGCAGCCTTGCTCTCCCCAAATAATTGTACCAATCTATTGCTGGACTTTTCCCTGTCAGATTCCCAATGCTTGCTCTCAGAGTCCAGGAGGAAAGAGCAGATTTCTCTTGGAATTAGTGTAAGCAAACACTTTACCTCATCTCGATTATGTTCCTTACAGTAAGGACTCTCTCCTGCAAAAACACGAAAACAAAATGTTCCAAAAACAACAGCAGAAAGGAAAGCAAAGCTGATTTAAAGTCCTATGCAAAAAGCACAAAAATCTGAATACGACTTCATCAGTGATACTCAAATGTGTCGTCCTTTCCGTGTTTTCACTATCAGCAGTATTTTAAAAGGCGTATCATCCGTCAAGATTCCCCTTCTTTGTCCCCATTATTCAGTGTCATGGCAGGAAGATGAGAGCATTACCATCGATATCACTTTTTTAATTCCCTGCCCTTGAATAAGGGCAATAAGAGCCCTGCATAATAGAGTTTTCAGCAGAGAGAGTAAATGGGAATCGGTTGTTAATTCAATACAGGATCCAGAAGCCGTCTCTCCCTTCTCTTTTCTCAAGGTAATACTCTGCCTCCAATTGTCATTATAGCCGAGAATGAAATTATTTGAATTCTGGACACATCAGCACAAAACCCAAGACTCCCTGCCAATTTCGTTGCCTGCCTGGAAGAGAACATCAGAGAGCATCACTCATTTATACGACTGCCAGCCTGAGACTGTAAATTCAGAAAACAAGGAGGCCTCAGGTGCTGCACTTTAACAGGTCTTTCTGCTCCTGAATCACCCCCCCTCACACACAAGGTAACATTTTATCTCTGAAAGGCAAAGCTTTCAAGCATCTGCCAGAGCACACGCTCTGTACGGCCTGAATGTGAATTGAAAATGAGACTATTAAGTTTATTAATTGGTATCAGTGACTTAAGGCTTTGAAGGAGATTCATGGCACTCGGGAAAATAATCTATAAAGATTTTTGTTGCTCTAAAAAGACAGTGCAGCATCAGCTTATTTCACTTGCAGCAGGTTCATCTCTTTTATGGAGCACATACTGCACTGCAGGCAAAAGGAATTTTAATGGACACTGGAAAAAATTATCTATTCCTCTGTCCCACAACAACTTAAAAAAACATAAAAAGACACAGAACAGAGAGATAGAGATACGCTATCACAAAACATTTCAGGCACTATAATTAAATGAAGATTCAGAAGTCTGTCAGTGAGATGAAGATTAAACTGGCAGAAAGTTGAACCGTGTTTGAAGCAACTTGTTCCCTCCTGCTGAGGGTTGCTTTGTACCAGGCTAATGAGAAGGCACATCTAGGAAAGGTTCCTAACAAACCAGCAGATTGCTGGTGGTAATTAATCAACGTGGTTTGCAGGAGCATACACCATGTGCCATTTTCAAGTGCCTTGCAAGCATTAATTAACGTGTTATTATATTTCTTGCTCCCATTTTAAGCCACAAGCCCTGCCCCATAGCAGGCCTTGCATGACAAATTTTGATTTTTTCAAAAATGTTTCAGTGAAGACATTTTTCTTTTTTTCATGAAAAATTGAGTGCACCTTTTGCTAAGTGCTCCATGATCACCCCTGCTCTGTATCTGCCTTATTCTGGTTACATTTACAGCTTGGCATAAGGGAGCCAAGGGAGAATGGACTGCAACAAGGTTAATTCCTGTGGAGGTGCTGGAACTGGAGGAGAGGCAACAAGGAATGCTGTAACAGGAAGGGACCAGGGTAATGGAAAGCTGTTGATTTGCAGTGTTGAGAGAGAAATAACTTTTTAAAGCCATGACCCAAGAGAAATAACTCCTGTAGTACAGCAGCTCTGCACCAGCTGTGTTTCATGTGAGTCCTGAGATGTTTCCTCTTTGGGGCTGTAACTTCTTGGGTTGGGTTGGTTGGTAAAAATTCATAGGATTTTGGTTTTCTTCTTTCCTCAGATGAATCTTGCATCTTGCCTCAGCTGTGAGCTGATTTTGAGATAATGCTTTACTTATTTACTCATATTTTAAAGAAACACAGTGAAAGGGAAATTCTCCTTCAATAAGTAGTCTTCAGTCTGGCATGGTGACAGCTCCCCAAACCAGGGCTTATCATGTTTCTATCTCTATTAAAAAGATCCAACACCTGCAATTATCAACCTAAAGGTGCTTTGCAACACCGGGAAACTCCTGGTGGGCTCTAAGATAAGGGCGGCTGTGATTTTTTTGCAGCCCATGGCTGTGAGAGAGCGCCTAGCGAGCCGTGATGAAGCTGCCCTGGAATTCCTGGAGCTGGCCCAGCAGCCAGTGTGACCCACCACGCAGGAGAAGCGTGCTGTCCAGCTGATAAGGAAGTGTGCATCAGCAAATACAGCTTGTTTATCCCGTGAAAACCGCTCTGGAGGAGTGCAAGCAGAAAGAGGACGGGTCTGCACTACACAGATAAGAGCTCTGACCAAAAGGACGACCAAAGGTCGCACCAGGCCTCCTGGAAACTCCCAAAGAGAGGCTTTCAGTGGGAATGGATGACTAAGGGAATTGCAAAGGGCTTCTGGAGGCTTTTATGTGTGTGCTACCTCTCCAAATCCAGCTCAGCACTTCAGTCATTTGTTGTTGCACGCTCTGATGAATGCGCTCTGGCTCGAGGAGCTGGTAGCCAAAAAGCCCCACGGCTGCAGCCCTGACCGACTGCCTGCCTCGTTAACAATCTCGGCTAATGACCTAAGCACAGTGTGTGCAGCTGAAAAGTGAGCTGCTATCTCGATCATGCACATGTAGGGTTTTTTTCAGGTCAGGAAAGACTCAATAGCAGTTTTCTCCAGGGATGTCTCATTATTCTCTATGTTCCTCAGGTAAAGGAAGATCTCCTGAGCTCCCACACAAAGCAAGCAGGGTCATGAAATATTCCTGCAGCCCCTTTCAGCAGGGTCCTTCACACATCCTTTAGGCCATGGACCATGTCATGACACTGGGAACGACATGCAGTGAAACCACTGGAATTGTGTGAAATTAGAAATAATCCTGAGGCAAGAATTATGCCTTTCTATGCCGTCCATGCTCTCTAAAGTAAATAAACTTTGTTTTTTATACTTTCCCAGGTAAGGTAATGTTTCCATTTGTAGTAGTACTTTCTGTTTGATTTATGTGAGAGGACGATATGAATTGAAAACCAACTTGGAGCTAAGCAAAGCTGTGAAAGAATAAAACTTGGCTACATCAGTTTGTGTCAACATGGAATCTTTGATCTGAGGAAGAAAGAGCAGTCTATCAATATTGCTCTCCAAGTGGGATTCCAAGCTCTCCAAACATACATAAATATTTCAGACCCGTTTTGGAGCTAAAAATCTGAGACAAAAAGATTTGCTAATAAAGAAAGACAAGCCTGAAGCCGCCTCGATGCAGAGCAGGGAGAACTGGACATGGCTTTTTGATAACCTCAGGCAACTGATGCAGGCAAAAGCATCCACGTGGGAGATGGTCCAGAAGGATGAAAGCTGGGAGCAGACTCTAGGTGCTTTGTATGCACCAGATGAAGTCCATTTGTTGATTCTTGGAGATTCTTGGACTTCATTTGACTGTGGAGCTGCCAAGGCTAATTCACCACCCTGTGAGGTTAGGGAGAGGTTTTGTTGGTTTATCCTGGGTCTACCTGGTAACAAGGCAGGGATTTTTTCAGCTGTTGTTTCATTGTGTCAGGAGGCAGTTCAAAGATGTATTTTGTCAGATATCCCATTTATTACTAAAATGTCCAACAAGCTCCTGTGCAATACTTAGTTTACTCACGTAGGCATTTCCCTGAAGTTCTGGCTCCGCTCCCTCCCTGTCATCTCTCACATCTCATCTGAGATTCACTCTTGTGAAGCCTGAAGATGCAATTTGTTCTCAGTTCATATGTAAATCCCCCACTGTTCAAAGGACTGCTGAACTGTCTGAATGTTTGTATGATTCACCAGAGTCACTGCAGGATCATACAGCTCCCCTTTTGAATTTTCCTACCCTGCTCCTTCTGTGCTCTTTATTACGGTCACTCCTTGTGTTCTGGTTAATTTTACAAGATCAGATTTCCAAGGCAAGGTCACTGCCTGGTTATTCCTGTGAAGCTCTGACCTTATTGCATCTTTGCTACAGCAAAGAGCAGACCCAATAAGAACAGAATAATAGCAACACAAATTTTCTAGACCTCAGCTTCTTTCTTGCTACCAATTCCCCAAGCTGCCTCTTCCCCTCAGTCTCATGTACTATTGTCCATTTAGAGCAGTAAAAAGCTCATCTTGTGAAGAGCAGACCATTCCCCAAAACCTTAGCACATTAGCTGAATTTCCAGACACTCAGTGCCCAGTGGTGAAGATCCCCAGTGTGTCATTTCATTAGAGTTTCAAGAAGTAAAAATAAATGAAGGATGCTAAAAGCCTCATCACCTCTCACAGATTAAACACGGGATGCGTGGAGCAATCTGAGCAGTTTTCAGCCTGATGAGTACCTTTGATCTATTTGGCCATTTGGGCTGCATGGCCAGTGATAATGGAAGAAAAATTAAGCTCCATTATTAGAGTGAAAAAGAATCTTTATGTCTAGGCTGAGCTAGGAAAAGTACTTACTGGTGTCACAGTTTCTGCAGCTGTCAGTTATTTGATGGAGGATACAAAAGCTGCTGTGGGTAAAACATTGAAATATTACAACTTTAAATGGATTTATGTTTGCTTTTGGTTCTGTTCGCTTTGGTTGGTTGTCTGCTTTTTATTTTTTTCTTCAGTGTCAGCATCAAGTATTTTTGTTTTACTATGTTTTTGTTTTTTAATAATTTTTAGGGTATCCATTAGGAAAGTAAAATGCCAGCCATTTCTGCACTTGAGGAGCCTCTAGCCTGACCAGAGGTGATAATCAATGTTTATAACTAACTCCTGTAGCTCCTCCACTTCCATCTTCACCACTAAGCCCTTGAGTTACCAGCTTGGATCTAGGCAAGTGCTAGAAACAAAACTCTCCAGCCACAAACCCAAGGACAAACACAAGTAATATCTTTTTATTAGCATTTTAAACTTACTTTTGCCATTGTGTTTTCTTCTTTACAGGGAACTTTACGATTACAGAAATTATGAAGGACAAAAATCTCAACAGCTAGCAATAGTGCAGACATAAAACCATCCCCTTGTTCCTTTCTAGTTCTTATTTGAGTGCTGTTGCTAGGATAATGAATTGTTTCATTAAAATCCTACTGATACCTGAAGAAGAAGACAAGTGAAAAGAGAAGAATTTCTAGTGTAAAATCATACAGAAGAAATAATTCGTTCTTTCATATAAGAATATTTGACTCACTGAAGGTGAATAGCATCTATTGTTTGTGCAGCTGTCACACATTGAGTGTTTCTTTTCCTATAAAATGTGATTCTGAAGATGAAACACTTCTTTTTATTTTGATGATATTCAACTCAGTAAGTTTATTTTCTCAGTCTCAGTTTTGCCCACTTATTATTGTCCATTTAGACCACTAAGAAGCTTTTCTTGTGTAGAGCAGACCATTCCCTGACCAAAACCCCGTGGCACATAAACTGAATTTCAAGAGACCAAGGGCTCTGATGGCCAAATTCTGAGAGCTGAGCTTTCAGTTCTAAGGACTGAGTTCTGACAGTCGCGTTTGGAGCTCAGAGTACTGGGGGCTGAGTTGTGGTTCAGAGTTCTGAGGGGCTGATTTGGGAGTTCTCAGGGCTGAATTCAGAGTTTTCAGGGCCGAGTTCTGTGGGCTGATTTGGGAATTCCGAGGGCTGAATTCTGAGGGCTGATTTCAGCGTTCTGAGAGCTGTTTCCGGAGTTCCGAGGGCTGATTTGGGAGTTCCGAGGCCACACTCGGCAGCTCCGAGGGCAGACTGGGCAGTTCCGAGGGCAGACTGTGTAGCTCCCAGGGCAGATTTGGGAATTCTCAGCAGCTCCGAGGGCAGATTTGGGAGTTCCGAGGCCACACTCGGCAGCTCCGAGGGCAGACTGTGCGGCTCCGGGGGCAGATCTGGGACCTCCCCGCAGCTCCGAGGGCAGATTCGGGAGCTCCGAGGGCAGATTCGGGACTTCTCGGCAGCACCGAGGGCAGATTCGGGACTTCTCGGCAGCTCCGAGGGCAGATTCGGGAGTTCTCGGCAGCTCCGAGGGCAGACAGTGCAGCTCCGAGGGCAGATTCGGGAGTTCTCGGTAGCTCCGAGGGCAGATTGCGCAGCTCCGAGGCCGCCGCGGCCCCGCCGCCCCCGGCAGGCGCTGCTCCGGCGGCGCGGAGGGAGGCGCGATGGGCGGCGCGTCCTGGGGACGTCTCGCAAGATGGCGGCGCCCCCGGACATGGAGCTTTCGGCAGCCCTCAGCCTGGAGCTGCTGCCCACCGACCCGCTCCTGCTCATCCTCAGCTTCCTCGACTACCGGGATCTGGTGAGGTACGGGCGGCCCGGGGGGACAGCACGGGCGGCCCGGGGGAACGGCAGGGGCGCGGCGAGCGGAGCTCCCCGGGCTGTGCGGGGAAAGGGTTTGCCTGGCTCCGGAGGAGGCGCTGAGGGGAGGACACGGCCTGAGCACCCTTCCCTTCCAGCAGCAGCGGGCTTTCCCCCCTTTTGCCTTCGTCTTTCTAACAAAATGAAATGTTCTCTTTTACTGGGAAGGTGCTGAGGCCCTGGCACAGGCTGCCCAGAGAAGCTGTGGCTGCCCCACGCCTGGAAGTGACCAAGGCCAGGCTGGACGGGGTTTGGAGCAGCCCGGTCTAGTGGAAGGTGTCCCTGCCTATGGCAGGAGAACTGGTTGATCTTTAAGGTCCTTTCCAATCCAAACCATTCAGTGAATCTGTTTTTCTCTCCCCCATTATGTGTTTGTACCTAAATGAAGCAGTAAGTAAATTTGTGAAATCAGTATTTCCCCGAAGCTTGTGTTTCTACGGGCAAACAAAGGGTGGTCTTGTTGCTAGTGAATGTATTCCACTGTTTGAGGAGAACCAAATGAAACGAAATAGGGTGACTTTTCAAGGTAAAAGACTTGAATTGAAATAGCAGGTGCTTTTTGGGCTCAGTGGCTGAAAGGTTGTGAGTCCTACAGTGAAGATGCAAGTGTGGTTTTGGGTAAAACCTCAGCAGTCAAGTGCAAGGTTTGGCAGTGATTGAAACCACAGTATTTAATCAAAGAGGGAGGAATAGGCATAAGAAGAAAACAATATTATCAGAAATGTCGGGCTTTTGTTTTTTTTATTACCCCTAATAAATATTAGTCAAGAATGATAAGGATGTCAGGGAGAATTCTGTTAGGATGTCAGCAAAAAAAGATATTAAGCATAAGCAAAAACTATAACATAGGTTACAGTTGTTATGGTGGCCGTTAGATATTTGATCATGTGCCAACTTTTCCTTTGTTTGTGTAATTAGTGAGAATGGCTTTAATTGCACTTTTATCACATGTGAAGCCACATGTTCCTGTGATGCTGTGGTGACTTACTCCTTTCCAGAAATTACAGGCTTGATTGATAAACACCAATGCAATAGATTTCCACAAAGGCTTTTTGACTTTGGGTTATTTCAGTTCCCCACCCCCCAAAAATATAAAAAAATCCCCATATAATGAAATTTTTGCACAGCCAGATGTCTAGGTGTGAAGTGGATGTGTTTGTGGGGATGTGAATGGAAAGGGTAATGTCAGGGAACACAGGATAATCATTTTGTTGAGGTTGATTTTGAGATACTAATACAATTCTAGTTTAAACAGTTTATAAAACCCCAAAGAGCAGTAACTGGAACCTTCTTTGGTACCCTCATTTGGGGTATTTAGATGTTAATCACAACCTTTGAAACACAGACTTGGCACTGTAGAACGAGCTACCAGAGGAAGTGATGTTGCCACATCTAAACTGATGGTGTCTTTTGGAGACTTTCTTCAAAGTTTGTTTTTTAAACAATTTAAAGTGGAAAGTAAGTTTGTAATACTCAAGCTGTTTGGTTTCTGTAGCTTACTGTGGAAAAGATAAGGCAGAGCCTGACCATCCAGATAAAAAGGGATTGAAATCACAGTAGCCTGTGCTACTGGAATGCTTTCCACTGGTGGAGTGGAGTCATGCTGGAATCTTTCAGGCACTGTTTACTCTGATGTGGGTCTGCAGGGTGACCTGCTTTACAAAAGTACTTAATTGCTGCCAGTTTCTTAAGTGTGTGGAAAGTAGTTCATGACCTAGTCAACTGTGATGATGAGCTTTAACCATTGTAAGCACGGCTCTCAAAGGACAGCTAAATCATTTTCAAACTCTGCATTTATTTCATGAAAGTGTGATGTGTGATACGGCATTTCTCCCTGTTTGTTTTGCTGCAATCACATTTAATGATTTTATATTTATAGTTGCTGCTATTTGAATCGAAGATTAAATCAGCTATCAAGCCATGACCCACTGTGGAAAAGACACTGCAAAAAATACTGGCTCATTTCAGAGTAAGTGGGATTGTTTTAAGCGTTTTTTCCTATGAAAATGAATTTCTAAGAGATGCTGTTCAGCTGATTTTCAGTCCATCTTACATCCAGCTCATACTCTCAGCTTCTCCATAGCTGAGAAAAGCTGAGTAATGAAGGATGTGAATTAGCTTTTCACCACCAGACAGAGCTCTGTTCAGAAGGCACTCTGTGTAAAGGAGTATTGTTTCTAAATTTTCCCCTAAGTACCCCAAATGTTTCCTAATTCTGTTCCAACTTTCTGTTGAATAGATGCTGTAATTAATTGAGTTTGTGTAGCTTCACATGGCACAGAGTGTTCCTGGGTTAATGTTATGCCAAAATAAAAAAAAAAAAGTTCCTGCCAAATAGCAAATACCAACTCATTGGATTTAGAAGACTCTTCAAGCTGCCATTTGAACACATTTGCTTCATGTTCCCTTAGGGAGGAGAAAGCCAGGAGGAACCAGGGCTGGAGAGCCATCTTCATCAGCACCTACTCTGACTTAGGGAGATACATCAACTACTATGCCACGCTGAAAAAAGCTTGGGATGACCTGGAGCAGTACCTGGGGCAGTGGTGTCCCCGCATGATCGGCTCTTTGAAAGGTACCCTGGCACAGCTGTCAGTGGGTTGGCTCACCCAGCCCTGCCTGTCATTAAGCCTCATGCTGCTTTCATGAAAGGTGTGTGCCTTAATTAGCAGAGTCCTGAAAGTCAGGTAGATGTGCTCTCCCTTGCAAACACAGGCAGAGTCCTTGCCCAGTTCCTGTTGATCCACAGATTCTCTAAAATCGAGGTGATTTTTCTCTAGTGACCACTCTGTCTTTATCACACTTTTAGGTTGCTATGACCTGTTGTTTGTTATTTTATATGTAGTAATTCCATTGCTTCGAGGACCTGCTGGAGGGATTTTATTGGTGAGGTTTTCATAAGACCTCATTAAAACACTGTCACAAAGAAGCAGAGGCTTTAATCTGAAGCCAAACAAAAAGGATCTTGTTGGGTATTATTTTTTTTCTGTAGGTCTTACAGTGGTCCAGTGCTAGAATTTTTTCCTTTTTTTTACTTCTCTCCAAGATTCTATTTTCAGTTTCAGTTTGTATTTTAATACTTGAATTACTTCCAGTGTTCTAGGTCATAAGTCACAGCTACAGTGAGTTTGGGCTTTTCTGGTATAGGAGACAGAAAAGCTTATACATTTCCAGTTGCATTTCAGTTTTCTGTATGGAGTTGACTTTGAAACCATGATGTATAATTTAACCTGATCTGTGAAAATAAGAGACAAATGGTCTCTTACGAGACAATATTAAGAGACAGATTATCTCTTTCCTGTTTAAATCTTGCATTTTCTTAGTTTGCTTGGATAGTGCTGGATTCTTACGTTTTGCTTAGTATTTTTCAAGATGGAATGTGAAGCTTTTATTTATGTACAGAAAGACAAAAACAAATTTCAAATTACCAATTTCCACTCTTGCATAATGATGGCAGGTTTTAGATAAAATTTAGGCCTTTTTCATACCAATTGTAAGGGATATTGTTTCAATGAATTGTTAATTTATGTCCTGTTAATGAAACAGATAATGAGTATGAAAAGGGTTTTGAAAAAATGGAATGGAACGGACCACAGAGGCCACCCCGTTGATTTTTACTGGAAGTGTGGGTGGAAATATAAGAATAGTTCTTCTCCACCCCTTTGTATTGTTGATTAGAAAATCCCCGTTTTACAACCCATTTATTGCTTCAGATTCTAGGTGAATGAGGGCTGCAGCCGGCGTTTCTGTGTCACTGATTGAACTGGAAACTGAAAGAAGCAACCCTTAGGGTGATGAAAGAGTAAAATCAATACTGCCTGAGAGCTGTAACTGGGACTCGGTTATTGGCAGTGTTGTGGGGGAAAGGTTCATTCCACTTTATTTGCTGCTTTCAGGCCTGTTGAGGTTGCACTGGACTGAGATTGGTGCTGTATTAAATAATCAATTATAGTCATCATTTTCCTTTCAAATTTATGTGATACTCATTGTGTACCACCCAGCATACAGTAAAGCCTCCAGATACTGACTTGAGTCCACCTTGGTTGGATGAGGGCATTTGCAGATTCCATGCTTTGTGTTTGAAATACCTGAACTATCCTTTCTTTTGCAGAGAGTGTGAGGGAGGAAGATCTGGATGCTGTGGAAGCACAAATCCACTGCAAACTCCCTGATGATTATCGGTGTTCATTCCGTATCCATAATGGACAGAAGTTGGTTGTTCCAGGGTAAGGGCTGAAAGCTACTTACCAAATATTAATTCCTTTTGTACTTCTTAGCCACTTCACTTATTAAAGGGTGAAATGTCCCTGAACAGCATAAATGAGGCATTTAAATGTATTGTGACTGAGTCACCACTTAAATGAAGCTTCCAGAATTGGCTGTCTTCTAATCTTGGAAGTAATTGGAAGCCCAGCGTGGTTTTCTAATTGCTCAAATTACTCTTACACTTCCCCTTTTCCTAGTGAGAACCCTTGTCAGTTTTTTGCAACAACTCTAAACTTCCAGCTGTTAAACTTTTAATCATAGCCCGGCAAGTTGCTCCCCTGAAGTTTGGCTTTGTATTACAGAAGTAAATTAGCTCCTAGCACTTTTCAGGCTTCATTCTTTAAAAATTCTTTTATTCTTTAAAATGGTTAAGGAATGACTTAAAACCAGTTAGTTATATTAACGTAGAATCAAATTTCCAGTTCTGCAAATAAGTTTTCTCATTAGAAGATTTTACTATTTTATGCAATTTCTGCAGTGAAAAACTCCCTTTTGCATTAAGGTAAAAGGATGATGACCAAAGTTTCTGGTATTTCCACTGTAGAAAAGTTAGGTGTTTGAAGCACCTGATGAAGTGCTGCAAACATAAATAAAAGATGGAAAACTACAGCAAATCTTTGCAATGTCTGTAGGAAGGAATGCACTCATATTGCTCTGCCAAAACCTTCAGTCATAAAGAAGGTGCAGCTTTCTCCAATTCAAGTGTTTTATGTGCAGAAGGGAAAAAGGAAACTGTTTTATGAAACCATAAGGGTGATTTCTAGTTCTGTTTTCCAGGAGAGACTTTAAAATTTTTTAGAGAAGAGATAGGTGCCCTAGTTCTGTAGATTTCAAATGGTGCCCTGCAGGTTGTGTGCGTCCTCTCTTCCCACTGTTTCACTCCCAGGAAGCCTCTACTGTAATGATGTGGCTATGGAGGGGCTGCAGGAGCAGACACAAGGCTCTGGGGAAGTCTTCCATCTCGGAGAAAGTCTGCCAGGGAAGGTGGGGGATGGATGCTGGGAAGATCAGGTGTGGGCAGTGGAAGTTTGTGTTAGATCAGAAGCAATGTGGGACTCGTCCTTGTCAGATGCTTCAGGTTTCTGTGTTGGGATGTTGGCACTGCTTCTGTAGAACGTGATAATTCCAGGCCCGACTTTCTAGGGAGAAAGAGGAATGGAACCTGTTGCCCAGGATGGGATCAGCTTTTAGCATGCTGACATATGGCAGCTTGCACCTGAGTCACTGCTTTCATAACACCAGTGGGAGCTCAGCATCTGCAGGAATTTACATCTCATTTGCCTTTCCCTGGTGTTCCCAGCTGGCAGTGTGGGTGTGGACTGTACACTCAGGTTTGGCTGATGCTTCCACAAAGCTAGGATGGTGTGAGCTAATAACCTAGTTCAGCATATGGATATTCAGCTTGGATTTCACCTCAGTGTAGTATGCATGTAGAGCACTGAAAGAAGCAGTTTCCAGAAGGTGACAAGCCAGCTTTGCCGTGTGAGTGATGGCTCCTGTTGATGTTGCCTGTTTCTGTTGCTCCCAGCCTGATGGGAAGCATGGCCCTGTCGAACCACTACCGCTCCGAAGACCTGCTGGACATCGACACGGCGGCCGGCGGCTTCCAGCAGAGGCTGGGGCTCAAGCAGTGCCTGCCCCTGACCTTCTGCATCCACACTGGCCTCAGTCAGTACATGGCCCTGGAGAGTGTGGAGGGACGGAATAAATACGAGATCTTCTACCAGTGTCCAGTAAGGAAGATTTGTTTCTATTTCCCAGTGTACTTCTGTGCTGACTGGTAGTGCAGGAGCCTTAGCGGGAAGTTGAAGCTGTAAATTCAGTGGTCATGGGAGCACTCATGGGGACAAGCATGTAAATTTTACATGTCTGAGGATCTGACTAGGACTAAAATGATGTCAAGCAGCCAGGCTTCAGGTTTAGAGAATGTAGGGGAAGTGTTCCCTGTGTTATTTAAATTTTAATCTTGAAAGTCCAATGCTCTCTAATACATCTTTAAACTTCTTTCCCTTTCAGGACCAAATGGCTCGCAATCCATCTGCTATTGTTATGTTCATTACAGGTAACACTTTAGATTAAATATTCAAAATAAAATAGTCATTGTGGGATTATCCAACATATTTAGAAGTATTCCACTTGGCTTAATCTTGGTTTACCATGGGGTGGAGGGGAAGTTCCATACACAGCATTTCTCTTGGCATTTTGAAGGTCGCAGGTAAATAGATCGACTTCCTCCATTCAGAGCTACTTTATACGAGGTCTGCATTTTGTGGATTAGTGGTAGAAAGGAGGGCAATAAACTAAGAGTCCCTTAGAATTCCAAAAGATCAAAGGACAGCGCACACAGCTCATGCTCCAAGGAAGAAGTGGTAAGTACACTTAATCTAACAGGAGTGGGAGTACTTGATAACACATCAGGGAAGGCAGGGATAATAATTTCTTGGTAGCTCAGCTTCAATCCAGTTTTGAATCACTAATATTGACAAACAGTTGAACTCTCTACTTTTCTATTGAACTCTATATTGCAATGCTTGGAAGATTTATGGCTGAGAAATTCCAGTGCAGAGAGCTGGTATGTGAAACTCTCTTCTTTGAGAATTAAATGTGACAGCTTGAGTGTCTGCTTAGCAATCAGGCTGTTCCAAAATAATGGCTGTGGGTGTATGAAAAGCTGTTCTCAGACAATGGCTGCAAGTGTATAAAATCCCATCATGACATACAGCCTTAGTCTTCTGAGGTTGTAGAGGAGTGCAGAGTGTGTCTCTGATTTATCCCTCTTTTAAAGGAGAGGAAATTCTGCAGTGTTCCTTGTAAGCTTTCAATACGGAATCCAAGTGATGAGACACCATTGAAGACCCTGATTATAATGTTAAATACTTAGCTAAGAGATTCTTGGTTGGTTGTGTCATTTCTGGAGGATGCATCCTGAACTCTTTAGTTTTCAATTGGTGTCTCCAAATTATTCTTGCTGGTACAATGATCTGGAATATTGACTGACTCATCTCAGTAAGCCTGAGAGTTTTTTATAAAAGTAATCAAAGTTTTAAACTTTTTCCTTTAAGTATTCAGTGTAATGTGCTTAGTGGTAAATTTGTCCATCTTTAGGAATGCTTTTCTTCCTTGGCATCTAGGTACATCTTACTTGGAATGGTTTACATCCTATGTAAACAAAGTTGTCACTGGAGGTTATCCTATCATCAGAGACCAGATTTTCAGGTATTGTGACTGGGATTTGTAACCTCAGTGCCAGGTTTTGGTGCTGCTTCTATGCATGCTCGCCTCTCCCCAAGTAGTTTTGTATCTGATACAAAAGCTGGTGGTGGGGAGAAGAGAAAGCCCATGAAACTACTGAAAATAAACATGTAAACCAGAATGCTTAAAGCAACTTTATCTTTTTTTAACCAGGATCTTCAGAGCTTGTAACTTAGCATTAATGGGACCAGAATTTTGCATTATAAGTGATCTGAAGTTTAGCAAACAACATGATATTTATTCTGTGTGCCATGAGTGTGTTTTTGCTGCAGCTAATTTGTCTCTTGAATATGTAAATAAGCAGGACTTGTTCTGATGTTTGAATCTTCATGCACTTGCAATTTCTTCTAAATACCATCAAGAACCTTCATTCTGTCAAACTGGGATGCTGTAGAACCAAGTCCTTGGATCTGTAAATAAATTTGCTGCTAGAGTTTCTAGGTTGTTTTTTTTAAATATGACACATCCCTATTTAAACAAGTGCTTTTATTAATATTAATTATTAATAATAATTAACCACTTGATGTGTTTAGTTTTCTGTATTGAATGTGCAGAGCTGTCTGCAGAGTTAATGCTCTCCTCTCTACAGGTATGTGCATGACAAAGACTGTGTTGCTACCACAGAAGATATCACTGTGTCTGTGTCCACCTCTTTTCTACCTGAACTCAGCTCTGTACATCCACCACATTATTTCTTCACTTACAGAATCAGGTAAAAATAACTGAATTAATTCTTACAATGCAGGATAGACCTGTGGAATGTTCAAAGCAGATTTATGCACAGCATTCAGAAATGTTCTGAAATGAACAGGTGGTGCACAACATGCTGTGCTTTTTAATAAAATATTCCTAACTATTACTTGGTCAGGTACACAAAGTACCAGTCAGATTGGTAATTGCTAAAATACAGTGATGAGTGAGGGGGAGAAGTGACAAGCAGCTCTTGTGATTTAGAAAAGGGTAAAAGACAGGGAAGCATGGAGATGGATCCTGCCAGCTGATCTGGGTCACTTTAGTGGGTGTCTTCTTTTCCCACTCTGCTTGGTGATCCCAAGGGCACTAAAGCATTTCTTGAAAGCAATGTATTAAGTATGTTCTTTGGCTTGTAGAATTGAAATGTCCAAAGATGCCCTTCCTGAGAATATCTGTCAACTGGAGAGTCGATACTGGAGAATAACAAATGCCAAAGGTGATGTGGAAGAAGTCCAAGGTCCTGGAGTAGTTGGTAAGTGAAAAATTACTGGAGAGATTATTTAATGTTCTTGTTGTTAAGATTGTTATTTCCTGTTTGTTGGGTTATGGGGTTTGTATCAAAATCAGAGAAAAAGAGATGTGTCTGTCTGTCTTGGCTTTCAAGTTGTTTTGTAAGGGGTATCTGAAGCATCCTGCTGCTTAACCACTCTCCAGTATTTTTTAGTATCAATAATTGCTGAGCATCAATTTATGCATCTACTGAAATACAAATTGGTCTGCCTGAGTCCGATGTGGAGTGCAAGTCCTTTAGCAACTGCTAAATAGTAGTTCTCCATCAGTCCTTACTATTGTGGTGTAATGTTTTACCCACAGGAGAGTTCCCAGTTATCAGCCCAGGGAAAGTCTACGAGTACACCAGCTGTACCACGTTTACCACAACCTCTGGATACATGGAGGGCTACTACACCTTCCACTGCCTCTCCAACAAGGACAGATTCTTTAATGTCACAATCCCTAGGTTTCATATGGTGTGTCCAACCTTCAAGGTGTCTACAGCATGAACGGTAAGCAGAGGTGCAGTTGGCTAAAACAAACTCCACAATTATAAAAATGACAAAAACTGCAGTGCTTAATAGTATATTCATATTGCTGATTCCATACAAAACATGCCCCATGATTTAGAGCTCCTCACTGGTGCCTGCAGACATGGCATTGCATGAGCTGCTTGGGTTTCAGAGCTCCCTCCTTGGTGGGAGCACACTCATTAAATTTAGTCATAATAATGTATCTGCTCTATTCAGACATGCTCCAGTTAATGGCAATTTAAAAACTGTAGAGTCTGTGATGTGCATTAGTTCTTGCTGAAAGTGCATTTCATACAGTCACTTAATGACTTTGCAAATCACCAAGATACTTCACTTGCTGTTAATTATAATGTAGTTTTAGTTTGGAGATTGTGGGTTAATGATACCATTTTTCCCTTTTCTTTGACCCATTTAGAGAAGAGCTCTTGATTTATTTTATTCCCAGTTTTTGTGCAAGCACTGAGGAGCTGTGAGCTTTCCTCAGGAGCAGGCAGCTGCTTGCACACTATGGCAGGTTTATCCCAAGATTTCAGACACTCGTTCCCAGTGGCTCTAACAGTAGGTGCCAGCAGATGTCGTGCTTCTAACAGAAAACCAAATCTCTTAACTTCTGCTCACATTTTTGGGAGTTGTAATTGCCTTCCTATCTGACTTACTTCCCTTCAGCTGTTTGGAAAAATAACTTGCTTTCTCTGTTGCTCCTCCCCTATTTTAAAAGTAGTAATGACCCTTTTGTTTTTAAGTTACTTTAGAAAAAGACAACCTAAACCACCAAGAAAATGGGTACAGCTGAGCTATTGAACTGTGGCTTTACATAGTTGTAGGTATGGAATATTGAAACTCAATGGATCCTTAGCAAGTGAAAGGTCAAGTAGTTTGGCAAAATGACCTCTGTTGCAAATGAACCTTGGTTTTAGGACATAGATCACAAATGAAATTTGCTTCAGCTAATGGGTGTGATAATGCAGCCCAGATTTTTCTAGGCAATTGTTAGTGCTTTCTTACAATTTACTGGAAGGGAAGATTTTAATTGAAAGTGTGTGTGTTTTCTATTAGGCAACAAATCGTAATGAATCTGCAGTGGATGAAGATCAAGATTCTGCAGGCACTGATGACTCCTGAGATCCACACAGAGTATTGGACATTGCTGCACCCTCTGGATGCTGCCCATGTCACACTAATGGGATTTTTTCCCAAACAAACTGTTTGCAGAAGCTGAACTCTTTGGGGCTAGTGCATAGGAGTATTTCTGACTGTTGTAAATGAACTCTGTTGCACATCAGGGCAACTAGCATGAATGTTGGTGCCAGTTCTCATAATCATTAGAGTATAACATATTTTCCTGGTTTGGAAGTGGGGGAAGAGGGAGGAAAACATGGGGAGGGGGAGGAAGGTGTTTGGGCTTTGTTCACTTTTTTCTGAAGTGTGAAACAGCTTGATAGTCCAAGGTACTCATATCTTACATTTGTAAAGTGTTGCCTACTTATGATCATACTGCAAATATGGTGTGCGGATTTGGTTTTATACAAAGGGTGTATCCTGTTATCCTTCTGCTCTGGATAACTGCTGCTAGGAATGAAACTTGCAGTTTGGTTTGAATATCCCATTGGGGTGAGATTAGGTGCTGTTACACTTTTTTTTTTTTTTAATTAACATAGTGACAGCAAAAAAATCTGGTCATCAAATTGTGTAAATTAGGAGTAAAACTGGCCTTATTTTTAGACAATCTGTTGTCAGCTGGATTTTATGCTAAGTGACTGACTGGAGAGTGCCTCTGGGAATGTAGTGTCCCTGCATAATCTGCCACTCGTTAACTAAGGAATTTCTCAATGACTACAGAGTATGGATTTGTAAATATGTTTTGAGGGTTTTTTCCCGTTACATGATGTTTGCTGTTGTCATAAGTGACAAATTTATGTTGTGTATCATGTTTTCCTGAGCCCTGGATGGATTTTTGTAACTGAATAAAGAATAAAAGGGAGGAAAAAAAAAAAAGGAGGCTGGCAGAACAGCAGATGACTAGAAAATTTATATTTAAAAAACTATCTGTTTGCTTTATCATTTTTATTTTGTTTCTGTTGTCATTAATAAACAATTTAACTGCCTCTTGTTCTCAAGTGCTACATGGGACTGTTTTTGCCAAGATTTGAGCAGTAATTTTTTGACCAGCACTGGTGTAGTCAGTTCTTTCTTTTGACAGCCAGAATTTGTAGGTTTTATAAGATAGACTGGTATATTGTGGTTCCAGCTCAAATTTTCCATTATTGACTCATTTTCAGATTTGTCTTTTTTTTTGCAAGTCCAGGTATTGGATTCTTCATGTGCTCAGCTTTCCCTGGTGCATTTTCCACAGTGGCACAAGGTAGAAAAACAAATATCGAGTCTGATCCCTACAACAGTCGTTAGGTGAAACATCTGCAGACACAAAACCAGATTGTGTTGTCCCTGACAGGTGTCAGAACTGCACTGAGTTGCTGGAGTGCTTCCAAAACACGAGGATTTGTGAGCATCACCACACTATTACTTGTGAGGGATAAGAAACTTCCACAAAAGTTTTGTCAAGGATCAGTACAAGAAGATTTTAGTGGAACTAAGAACTTACTGCAGGGCTGTCAGTGCTGTGTGTTTCCAAGGACAGATAACCCTCATGGCTGGAGGCTGTTCTTGGGAAGTTTCCTCCAAGGATCTCTGTGTTCTAATGCAGTGGAATCAGCTCAAGGGCATGGGACTCTACACAACAAACATTGGCAACTCTTGGCAATTTCACTCATTTTTAGGGAGTGGTTCTGAGCTGAATTCTTGCTTTCTGTGGGAGAAGTCAAGATCCAGGGCAGTGCTGTGCTTTCAGCCCCTGAGTGCTGCAGGGCCGGGGTTTGGGGCCTCAGCTCTGGGAACAGCTGAGGTGGCAGAGGGGTCTGGAGTGAGGAGGGAACCAGGCAGGGAATTGAGGGATTGCTGCTCCTGCCCTGGGCACAAACGTGTTTGTAGCAGGCCAAAGGGAGTTTCTTTGCTTCAGGCAGCTATTTCAGCACAGGGTGTGTTGCTGGGGCTGCCAGCAGCGCTGCAGCTCCTCATGATGTGCATTTGAAAATGGGGCTGAAGCCAGTGGCTCTCCTCACTCCTCCCAAGAGGTGTGAATCACAGAATCATGGAATCAATGTGAAATGAAAAGCAAAGGAGCTGGCGATGTTTGGCAGCACTGCTGGACTGGGGGAACGTTCACTGAGCAGCAGGAGAGAACTGAGTGGAGCTCCTGCTGCCACAGACAGCACCTCACTGCTCTGGGTGAGCACAGGTGTGGGCCAGGCAGGTGTCACTTCAGTGCATCCAGATGCCCAACACTTCCTGAAATCACTGGAATACTGAAGCTCTGCCATCTTCTGTCTCAGATCTGACTTTCATGCTCGGTTAGGGCTTCACCTGGACAGGTAAAACCAGCCTCGTTCAACCTGTGGACTCAGCTTGTAGTGAAACCTTGGCACATCCAACACAAACATGTACCTGGTTTGGACCTTTTTCTGTCTCTATGCTGACAATCTCTTTATAACTTCTCTGTAGGATTCCTTCAACATTTTTGTGGGATTTTGCTGGCTAAATAGTTTCATGGAGGGTACCTTTGGCCACAATTTCTTTGCTGTGACTGCATTACAGAGAGAAAAACAAGTGGTGTTCCAGCCAGTAGAATTTAAAAAAACCCAACTGAAAGTTGCTGTGCAAGTTATTCCAGTGTTCTCATGCTGGTTTTATTTTTTTTCTGTCGTTTAATTTCTCAAAATTTATGCAAAGAATTTAAAATTCAGGCCAAGTTTGAAATACCATTTATCTGTGATGATACAGATAAATGTGTGCTCTGTTGGAGGGACTGTTGCCGGATTTTGGGAAAGGAAAACAGGTAAATGTTTAGCTGTGGCTGAAGTTCTTTGTTCCCAGTTCCTCACTAAGTGAATTAATATGAGATTTTTTTCTATTATATGAAGGGATTCTCATTTAATAAGGTGCATCCAATAATCCACAAGCATCTTAGTCTTACATCCCTTTGCTTTTACTTATGACTTAAGCAGAGGCAAAATCTTTTAGTCAGAAGGTCATATGCTTAGCTGCCTGATAATCAACACACCAAGAGAATCTGATCTAAGTTCTGAATGATTTAGGGTTTGCTTTAGGTTTAGTAAATAAATTGGCAGTTTAGGTGGGGTAACAAAAGTAAATTTAAGAATCCTTTTTAAATGTAACTGGTAGTTTTACAGGTATTTCATATTGTGCTCAAGTCAGCACTGAACTTTTTTTTTTCTTTTTAGATAGCATGGATCTAAGTGTTAGTAAAATACTTCTGGGGTCCTCATTTCTATTGCTGTTCAATGTTTTCCTGGATTGTGAATGTTTGAATCTATATTCAGGTACCTCTGGAGGAACGTGCCACTTTCCACTCCTGGTTTTTCCTTTGTGTGTTCTAAAACTCTTCACAGTGTTCATTCATCTATTAATTCATGCCATGAGGTATTTGGGGAGACCTTAGAGCACCTTCCAGTACCTAAAGGGCCTCCATGAAAGCTGGAGAGGGACCCTGGACAAAGACCTGGAGTGACAGGGCAAAGGGGAACGGGTTTTAAGCTACAGATGATGGGTTTAAATGGGGTATTGGGAAGAAATTATTTAATCAGACACAGTTGCCCAGATAAACTGTGGCTGCCCCATGCCTGGAAGTGCCCAAGGCCAGGGTGGATGGAGCGATGGCCGCATGAGGCGAGAGGGAAGGCGGCACACGCGTTCCTGGCAGCCGTCCCGAGAGCGCCTGCAGCTCCCGCCGCCCGGCCCGAAGGAGAGGGAGAAGGAGAGGGAGAGGGAGAGGAGAGGGAGAGGGAGAAGGAGAAGGAGAGGAGAAGAGAGCGCCTGCAGCTCCCGCCGCCTGGCCCGAAGGAGCGCTTACCCCGCCTGCGGTTCCGTCAGCGGCTCCGGCCGCTGCTCCGCCCCGCCCCGGAGGCGGTACCGCCGGGACGAGCAGCACCGACAAAGGCAACATCGCCTCCCGCTCCCGCACACGCCCGGATTTGCTTGGGGACGGTGAGCGGGACAAACCCGGAGCGGCGGCAGCGCCGGGAGCTCGGCGAGGCCAAGCGGCGGCGGCGGGGGGAACGCGCGGGTCGGCGCTCTGAGGGAGCGAAGGGGGAGAAAGGCGGCTTTCCCCGGGAGCTGCGAGGAGCGGGGGGCAGCGTTCGGCTGGAATCGTGCGCTTGGCCCGGGGCAGGTGCGCTGTGGCCGCGGCCGTGCCCTGCCTGAGTCACGGCGGCCGCACCGCAGTGCGCTGCGCGGGGCCGAGCGGCCGCGCACGGCCTGGAGCGCGGCCAGGAGGCACCGGCAGCTGCCCCGCAGGGATGCGGCTCGGGGCCCCCTTCCCCCTGTCCTTTCCCCTGTCCCCCGTGCTGTCATTCGCGATGACAGCTGCAGCAGGTCTTGTCCGCCTGCCTCCTCCCAGGTGGGACTGCGGAGAAATTCTGTTTCACAACCGGGCACTGAGCCTTCCGTGCTGTAGCAGTTGCTGTTTCTTGTCATTGAGGTGGATCGGATGCTTGACTTATAAGACTAATTTAGAAAATATAGTTTAGGAGATGGTTTGCTCCTTTCATTTTTTTAAGCCATGTTGTGAATTGCTATTTATATACGTAGTAGTTGCTTTTGGAAGGTCGGAATTTCCTGATGCCTTACACAGAAACAATGACTTGTTTTCCTAGACTGAATTACATTGACGTGGCACTGGTCTGGCTCTGATGATTTCTATTCATCTGCCTAACATTTATGCTGGTCATGGCTTCGTGTTACTAAAAGGCAAAGCTGTTTTTGTCTGCTGACGCATGGGTGACTGAGGAATCCTGGAAGATGGAGAGATTCCCGGAATAGTTCTGTTTGCTGTCCAGAAGGGCTCTTGCTGTAACCACCAGACTTAACAGCGCTCCTGTAGATCCACATCACTGTGGGACGAGCCTCTGGCCTTTGAAAGGCTTCTTGCAAAGTTGTTTACCCCAGAAAATAAGCTCACCTTGTACATTATATTTCTATTTTCTGCTCAGCAGTAAGTCATACAAAGAGGAGAAAAAGGAGAGCAGGTTGATTTTTTTTTTTTTAGTCATTGGATGGGGTTTCTTAAGGTTCTTTTGGATAGGTTTGGGGTTTTTTGTTAGTAGAAAAATTAACTAGACTTAAGGTTGAGAAGCATTTAAATACTTTTTGCTGTGAACCCATCTTTTCAAGTCCACAGTCACTGGGAGGGAAAAGCTCCATCCTAACATGGTTAATATCTGCCATGCTAAAATCTTAGAGTTGCAGGCAGAATTAAGAGCAGTGACTGTTTCACTATGGTTTTGTCAGATGTAAAACTTATTATCTGAATACCTTTAATATTTTGGAGTTTTGAATGCCACTTGGGCTTTAAAAACAAACACAAATCCCTTCTCTCCCTGCTCTGCTTGATGCCTGCTTGGAATAGCAGAGGTTTTTTAGTAGGAGCTGTGATTGTAGTTCAGAGTCTGTGTGCAGAAATCTTTCTGAGAACTCCTGCTTTGGAGCTGCCTATGTTTAAAAAATTCCTGACCTTCCCATCTCACTGCTGCCTACGGATTGCAGCAGCCATGGAGACCTGAGCCACTGCTGCAGGCACTTGGTGAGTTATTGCCTGTGTCAGTCCCTCAGTGAGAGGGACACATTTTGGGAGAGGAGAGGCAAAAGCTCCTGTAGAGCAGCCAAACCTCTTGCAACTTCATGAGAGAGGAGAAAGGAGAGCAGTCTGGCTCCAGGGTTACTGGGGAATTGCTGAAAGAGAAAAAGCATTTGAGACCTTTCTTTTTGTTAGGTGCATTTGTAGCTGTGAGAAATTGGGAGGCCTGTTGAATGATGTAATCAGAGAGGAGACCCATCTGAGCCTGTCAGGGCTCAAATATCAGTTTTGAGAATAAAAATCCTCCCTTGGAAAGTGCAGTTATTTTTCTCTCTTGTGTTTCCCTGTTTTTCCTGGCCAGTGCTTTCAGTTTTATACTGAAAAAAGTCTTGAAACCTCGGTTCATCACCAGGGACTTTGCTTTTAAATAGCATAAACTTGTAATACCTCTTTGTGCCCTCAAATTAGGGAAGAAGCATGACCAAGATGAACTGCATCCTGCTGACCACCTGCATTGTTTTGATTGCTTTTTGTGGTTCTGGTGAGTAGAAGAAAGGGACTTTGTGGTTTAATGTTATGACAGAGGCTGAGAAAATCATGGCAAAAAATGTCAGAGGGAGGAAAAACAGTGAGAAAGGCCTGGATTATTTAATACCACTGTGGGGAATGGCAGTAACCATCGAAGCAGGGCTGTTTCTGTTCTGGTTGTCTTGGGTCAGGAGAGATAATCAGGGACAGGATATGGTGCTGCTTAACACAACCTGGAATTTTTCAGAAAACTGGAATTTTTCTGCTAGAAAATGGGATTCTTCTTGTGTGAATTGGAAACCAGTATGAGAGGGAAAGGAGACTGAGTTTAAAAAATAGATAGAAGAAAACTCAGTTGCAAGTATCTGTTATCTGGAACCTGGAAAAGGCAGTCTTCAAGAGCAGATAAAAAGAGCAAGCATTTAATATCTTGTTCTGCAGGCAGATAATGGTAAGTGTTTTTAAAAGTGACATAAATACATGCTTCAAGATGTGCCTGTCAAAATTGTCAGCCTCAACTGGTGCACTGACATAAGCTTGTCAGTTTTAACTGAAGTCTTGAGTTTAACAGTTTTAGCTGAAGTCTTGAGCTTAATAATCGGGCATATGTTTTGTGACAGTTAGATGCAGATAAATTATTGTTTGGGTTTTTTTGTTTTTTTTTTTTTTTTAAATGCTGCTGCTACTGTCTCAGTAGTTTATTATTCAGTGAAGATAAACCCTTGTTGTCTTAGGTTATACCTTAAGATGTTACCACTGTGACAACAGCCCGGCCCTGTGCAGGACCAACAGCACCTGCTTAACGACTGAAGACACTTGCTTGCAGTTGAAATTTGGTATGTACAGTGTCCCACAGACCTAAAATAAACCCACTTGGATCAGCTTTCATTGCCTGGACGCCTCTAATCTGGCCCTAGCATGCATTTCTCAGCCTCACTCAAAAGGAGATTGCAAATACTCTTGAAGGTCATGCTTATATCCAAGCAATAATGTAATGATTTAGATTTGTAGCTGTACAAGCATGTACATAGATCGCTGTATATCCAGATTTAAGAAATAAACAAACAAGCAAAACCCACACAAGGGAGTTAGGGAAAAAAAAAAGACAGCATAGAATTTAAAATACAATTTATTACTCTTTGAAAACAGATAAAAGATGTGTAGCCCACAAAATAAAGCTGCAGATGAATGGTTCAGTCATTTATGAATTGACACTATTAAAATAAATTATCTTTTTTGAGGGGGAAGTGATTTATGTCTCAGGAAGGACATTTTAACTAGATCGGGTTCCTCAGGGTATGGCCTTGAATGTTTCCAGGGATGGGACATCCACCACCCCTCTGAACAATCTGTGCCAGTGTTTTACCACCCCTGTCTGCTCTTCCTGCTCTGTCTTCTGCACATTCTTCACTGAGAGCCCTGCCAAGTGCTGGCCCAGGCTGCTCAGGGCAGTGCTGGAGTCCCCATCCCTGGAGGGATTTAAAGATGCCATGTGCATGTGGCACCTGGGGACATGGGTTAGTGGAGGGCTTGGCAATGCTGAGTTAAAGATTGGACTTGATCTCAGAGGTCTTGTTCAGCCTAAATGATTCTGTGAATGCAGACTGAGCTGGCTGGTGTTGCCAGGTATTGTTACCGTATGGACTAGAAATCCTGAATATTAGAATATAAAGTGTATAAACCGTAATAGTAGTAGTAATGCTAAGGCTTGGAGACTGCAGTTCCCAGAGTAGGCCCTGGGAAACTAACTTACGAATGTGCTGTGCTGAGAAAACAATGTTCAAAAGATTTAGCAGAGCATGCAGAACTGTTAGTGATAAGGTTAAAGTATAATCATAAATAAAGTACTGGTGGTGGGCAGTGGCGTAAGAGAGAGATTAAGGGGGAGAACACTATAGTCCTAGGATAAGCAACCATGTAAGATTCATGACGTAAAATGCTATCTACAAGGTGAATGTATCTATATTATTTAGAAGAATGTGTACTTCTGCACATAAACCATTTGTAAAAAGGGTATAAAAAACCCTCTAAAAAGGGAACCGGTGGGATCCTGACTTTGGACGCGAGTCCGCAGGTCCCCGGGCCCCGAATAAAGCACCGTGTAAACTGACACTCTGTTAGTTTGTGTTTTACTTGGGCTTTCGGGCAGCAGTATCGCTCAAGCTCCACCCTGTATTTCCCAGTAGGTGGATTGGATACACACTGCTAAATTCCTAGTGAAAGCAAATTTGGAAACTTCTAAACACTTAAACTTAGAAAAGCAAGTACATGGCTGTGGCAAAAACAAAACTCTAGGGCTGATGCTGGGGGCACAAATAGCCCATGAACTACAGGACACAAGACTTTACCAGAAGTGTCCTGTCCGGGCAGGACAAGAGGCCAAGCCCAGTGATCTGTCCCTGAAATTTCATGTCAAATTCTCATTCCCAGTTTGCTACGAAATTGGGGGTACATTTTATACCTTATTAGCCACTTCAGTGCAGAGTGCTGTGGGTGGGACTGTGGTCAGACCTTCCACTCTTTGTACAGAATATTTCTTGGTAGGGTGTTTGTGCTGGGTTTGTGCGATACCTTTGTGGTTGTGGGGTTAAAGAACCAGACCGTCCAGTTTCTGCCTCCCTCCAGTACCCCCCAATGCCATGGCAACACTAACCACAAGGCCTCCACCCAATTTCTGTGTTTACACCATGGGGCCTATCACAGATTGAGCTTTGCCTTCTCCTTAATGTTTTATTCTCTAACAGTGGCAGTCTAAGCACTGCTTCTCTCTCCATACCAAAAACGGTGTTAACTGTCAATACTCTCTTAATCTGTTTAATTTTTTTTTTTTGTTCCATAGGTAAATTGAGAACTTTTTCCTGCTGGAAGACATCCCAGTGCAGTGTGAATGAAATTGCTGATGCTTTCCAGTTGGATAATTTTGAATTCTTCTGCTGCCAACAAGACCTGTGCAATGAGAGTACAATTACTGGGGTTAACAAAGCAGCCTTCAGTATTGCTTCTGTAATGGCCATGTTATGGATGCTCATGTAATAATCCTGATTTGTTTGCTATCCTTTCAAGATAAAATTACATAAAACCATTTATCTCTTTTCTATATTGCATATTTTCACCTCCTGTCCATAGGCAGAAACATTCCCTTGTTATTTTGTTTCCCAAGGTTCTCTGTTAAATCACTGTCTCCATTCATGGGAAGGACATGTGTGTTGTTACCAGTTACTGGGTGTTTTGATCTGTCCCCCTGTTCATAGGGAACAGCTCTTGTGAAATGTTATTTTGTGGAGAACCTGGACAAACTCCCGTGGGTAATGTCAGGGAGAAGGAACATTACAGCTTTTCTGCTGGAAACTGTCATTTTTCCCCTGTCCTATAAACTGTCATTATTTTTGGTTGGCGTTTCTGTGGGTTTTGATTTGTTTGGCTTTGGATCTTCCTTGTCACAAACCAAGCAGTGGATTTGTTCTCAACACAAGAAGTGTTAGATCATAAGTGTACCTTGCTGCAGTCTTTGTGATGAATATGGAAATATTCAGTTTCAAGTCATGTAAACACTTTGTTCCCATCACTGTACCTTTTTTTTTTCCTACAGGCCAATGATATAACCTTGTCAAGTGCTGTTATTTTGGGAGAAAACATCTACATTTCTTAAACCAAAATACTGCTATAAGTGAGAAACACCTTTTTTTAAAAAAAAAATATATATATTTCTGTGAGCATGTAGACAACATGTGATAGCTTTTCTTTTGATTTCCCTCATACATTATCCATGTTTAAGATTTTAATTGAGCATGTGCTTTGCACTGAGTATTTATTGGTATACTGAAAATCGATTATAAAATGCTAAGGAATTGAAAAGAAATGGCACATGTAGATTACTTCCCCTAATTAACCTAGTTAGTTTTTGGGTTTTGTTGAAAACAGCAACGTGTAAACTTAACCCTTCAAGCTTCCATCTAAGAGTATTAAAATCTTGCAGAACTTTCTTTCCATAAATGCCAATGCACAGTATAGGTGTGTATTTATATAGCATGAATAAAACCTGCTCCATCTGTAGGTGTGAGAGGTCAAATACTGAAATACTTACATTGCTCTGCTCCGTGGTGGAGACAGACCTTGGGGACATCTTTGGTACCTGGGGACCCTCTCAGTCAGGTGGGATGCCTGATCCTCCTTTTTCTCCTTCTGGAGCTGTTGGTAGATCCCTGCCAGAGTTGTGTCCATTGCCAATGGGATATCCTCTTGCTGAGGATTGTGCTCTTGACATCAGTGACACCAGTCAGTGGCACCAGTGACACCAGTTCACCAGTCACAACAATCCCCAATGTATTCCACAATGTACCTTTTGGTTGAGCTTATTATAGCTATGAAAGTGTCCTGGGATCTCTCCCATCACTCGAAATATGGAAGTCATCCTGTCTTTGATTAATAAAAATGTCAAAAAAGAAGAGTGTGGAGTGTGTGGTGATTTATTGGTACTTACAGCTGGATGGAACTCCAGTTGTTTCCATGGGAGGTGCATCCATGCTTCCCATCCAGAGACTCAGCAAGTTCCATGTAGACTTCTTCCTTATTTTTATATCCCACCTGATTAAAAGCAGACACTGGAATACAGCAATTTCTGCACAATGACTTTTTCCATTGCTGTAGCACCATTTGTCAAACTCAGGCTCATTTCAGGTGAAAAAGTATTAAAGCAATCAATATAAATTGGGGGAAGGTTTGTAGCAGGGGCATCTTTTGTTGGACAAGGTGATAGATTCCTTATGCTTACATCATCTTGATGGCAGCATTTTTTTCCTCTGTTGTATTGTCAATGTCTTTTTTAATGGTGGTACTTTTAAACTTGTTTCTTTGCTGTATGGCCTGCATATATAAAATATTCTCATTTTTTTGATAAATGCAAAAAGAAGCTCTATATTTTGTCTGCTCTTCAAGCAATTATTTTTACTATTTCTTTTTTGATAGCCATGAACACTTTGTCTAATTATCGTACTTTTTTGTTTCTCTTCTAAAAGCAGCCTAAGCAATGAGTCCTTGTGTTTTAAATGTGTTACTTTCTTTTTGTAAAGATTAACCAGAACTTCCTGTGAGGTTTGCATTTTCTGAGTATGGCTGTGCTGACTGCTGAGCCCTCTCCTGCAGTTTGTTGAACAGTGTCTGCTCCTTGAACTTTGGCATTGCTCCCCCTGCTGCTGCTCTCTTATGCCCAGATTTGCTACCCAGTCCACAAAGGGGACCATTAAAACCAAGAGAGATAATAAAACTTTAGTTCAAATATTAAAATTTGTTCAACTCCGAGTCCACCAGGACTCCCAAGTCCTCTGCAAAGCTGTTTTCCCCATGGTCAGCCCCCAGCTTGTGCTGGTGCTTGGGGTGATTCCCAGCCTTTGGGGTGGGTGTCACAAAGTGGTGCCTGAACCCCAGGGACTCCTAATTTTGTGCTTCCCTCCATGGGAATATCAGCCAGATACTTTGTGTGGTTCAACTGTGTCCTCTAAGACCCAGGATAATGCCAGATAAACTCAGGATGAGTGGCTGTGCCACTGTGCAGAGGTGTCTGCAATGAGTGCTGAGTAAGTTGTCACTGTTGCTGGGACTGCTTTGGTTTTATTTTGAAATTACCTGAGTGATTTCCTGTTCTGAATTTGTGGCATGACTAAAACCTCATCCTTTGAGTGTGGTTTTTATGCCATTACACATCATTTATGTACTAATGGTTATCTGATCACCCAAGAATATTCTTCCCTACATCTACTTCTCAGTTGCTCTCATAACCAGCAGTCTCTTCTGGGGGGGATGGACACACAGGTTATATAGGAACAAGAAGAAAGTAGCAAATGAAAGTTTCAGTACCAGCAGGAATTCATTCTTGTGATCTATTTTTACCATGAATTCCTCCTTCAAGTCTTCATGGTGGTGACCAGGTGGCCTTTGACTTGAACTTGGGCATGGAGAGAGCTTGGAAGCCTCCTGGCATTGGTAGGAATGTGGGGCTGATACACCTGATTGAGAAGAATTTGGCTTTATCCTGTGTGAAATCCTTCTCTAGTTTTACCATCCCTCATCAATGATGAGGTGAGATGTCTCTGTGTTATTTCAGGATGCAGAAAATTGTGAAAAGAAGCAGATGCATGGGGAAAAGCAGACAGGCAGAGCAAGCAATTTCCTCCCACAAGCAATTTCCTCCCTCCTTTTGGTTTGAGAGGAAGGAGAGACTGAGCAGTGAGCAGCTTTATTTTGTAAAAATGAGTTGCTAAGATAACAGAAGTCCCTGCAGAGAGCTGCACATTTACTACCTCACTGTTGCTCTAACTGGGGCATCTGGATATTGCTGTAATATAAATATTAAATGCATTTAACAAGAGCGGTGTTCCTCCAGCTGAAAGAGAGTTTAATGTGCCTGAACCTCTTTGTGTCTCCAAGGGCCTGGATCTCACTGATAAATACAGCTGGTCCTAAGGTGGCATCACAGCAGGGGGGTTAGGCTATGCCTAAACAGCCAAGAAAGCGTTGTCTGTGAGATCCCCGTGTTTATTGAGGCAGAAACAAGCACACTGCACTTTCTGACTCCACACAAGGTGAACATTGCACTAGCAGCACAGGGCTAACACCCTGCATTTGAGAGAGGGAGAAGAGAGGCACTGATTGGCTGTGAGATCCCCAAAAGAAGTGCATTGTCACCTCCACTCCCGTCTTTCCAAGAATAATTTATACATTGGGATAAAATGAAGACCTGCAGATGATATTATTTTTATGGGTATGACAACTTACAGCATAGGGAAAACTGTCCTAGAGCCTAGGAAAGGGCAAGTTAAAAATACTTTTGGTTTCTTCCTCCTAAGTGGAATGAATTTTAAAAAAAGGGTTTGGTGCAAAGTTCCCCTCCCAAATAACGAAATCTCTGCATGTGATCCAGTGTTGGTTCTATTTAAGGGATAAGCAGTCTGGAATTGATTTTGATGCCTCTGAACCCATACCCCAGCACCTTGTGAGTCCAGCTGAGTTATTCATGGCACACTAGTGCTGTTCAGGAATGGCAGCTTCACCATTCCTCAGTGCACAGGGTTGGTATGGTGCTTGATACAATTCAAACCAGCCCCTTGCACCATTTTGGAAGATAGGGATGAGAGTGAAGCACCTGCACTCCTGTTCTCTCCTCTCTCACAGGTATTCAGAGATGCTGCTGTGAGGCAGGTTTGGAGAAAAGGTATGGAGACACTGCAGGATGGGGAAAAAATCACAAAGGTTACGGGCTGGGAGCATGGATGTTGTGGTCAGATTCACTATGGAATTTGTTTTGGAGACTGCTGAAAACCACAGAAACCTTCTTCTCCAAAGGATTCTCCAAGGAGCACTCTGTGCCACGTGCAAGCCCGACGTTCTGGAGTTCATTGCATGCTCAGGCTCCTATTTTCAGAGATGCTACAGTCTGGCAGGGAACTTCAGGCATCCATCATCATCAGCTGTCATGTTCCTAAGTGGTCAGGGCTTGGGAGAGAACGTGCACGGTGTCATCATTTAGCTTACATCCAAAATGAAGGACAATAAGAGTGTTGCACCAGGAAAAGATTAAAGTGATTAATCTTTGAAATTGAATGACTTTCAAAGTCTGATGGCTTTCTTCTTTCCTACTCCTAGTCATGGTAATGCTGTAGGATCCTGTGAATTGAGGTTTATTCCCTGTTCTCTGGGATGAAGTGATGCTTGTCTGGGCAATAGTGGGACTGTAGCCCAGCCCCCAGTGCCAGCTATGTCTAGAAAGCTGCAGTCTGCACACAGATAAATGGACTATCTAAAAGATTACAAAATGCAAAATAAAAATGCTGCTGCTGTCAGCAAGGCACAGCTTCCTTTTTGCTTATTTTACCCTACAGCAAGCTGGAGGTGCTTTTTTTTTATTTTGTGCCTAGAAAAAGGACTTTCAATCCATTCCTCTCCCCGAAAGTGAGATCAATAGAACAATTGTTACGAAAATTCCCTTTCCTAGTAATACAGCAGCCAGTTTTTCTAGTATGAAAGCGTTTTAACTTTATCTATGAATATACCTCAGTTACATTATGCACTGCAGTGCACTGAGATGGTGGAATTTTACTGGAGACTTTGGCACTGCTCATGTGTAAATATAAGAAACTGAAGGAGAGTCTAACCTGGAATGACGGCCTTTGCCTTGAGGCAATGCTTTTAAATTGAAGGAAGGTGAGTTTAGAGTAGATATTAGGAAGAAATTCTCTCCTGTGAGGGCGGTGGTGAGGCACTGGCACAGGTGAGTTAATAAATACGTGGTGATGTGTAGGGAGATGTATGTCTGGCTTATAGGTCCTGTGATACTTGATAAAAGATTCGTGTTAATCACAAAAGCATTGGGGTTTGTATAAACCAAAATACTAAGCTCTGCGGTGAAGCATGGACACCAGATAATGGAAATTACATGATAAAATATTTCTGTTTAAAATCACCTTGTTATGTTATATTATGCTGTATTATGTTACATTATAATATGTTATGTTTTCCAAATAAGTTGTATCAGCTACCAGTTTGCAAAATCAGACTTCACAAAAAGCCCTTCCTGCCTTTGTCTGATCAATACTGCCTATCTCAAGGACCAGACTTTCAGAACTTCTCAGGTGCTTATCTACAAGGACCGGATGGATATCTGTGACTGATTATCACCCAAAGGCTTTGTGTAAGGATGTTTATTCAACCACCACTGCTTATGACAACAAAAATAAAAAAAAATGTTGACTACAATAAGAACCCACAGTATAAGAAGAGGCTGCAAAGCAAGGTTCGGTGGAGCGTGGAGTGGGCGGTGACCCCTCACATTCCCCAGCGCGCTGCTTGCTCTTTCTATATCAAATAAAGCAATCTAAATTTTGCTGAATATCGAGACCTTTTGTCTCTCATTTATAACAGTCCCTGCTGCCTCACAGAAAAATGGGAAAAAAGTTTGGGAAATCCCAGGAGATGAACCGGCCTCGGGGCCGGAGCGCCGTGCGGGAGTGGCGGTCCTCCGCGCCGGCAGGGGGCGCTGCGGCGCTCGGAGCCGCTCCCGGCGGGCGCGGCCGAGGCTGCGGGGCCGCAGAGGCGGCGGCGGCGGCGACGGGGCCGCGTCGGGGCTGAGGGGGCTCGGCGGGCTCGGGGGCCGCGGCCGCCCCTCCGCCGCCCCGCAGGTGAGTGCGGATATCGCGGCCACGGCAGAACCCTTCCCGTCCGCCGGCAGGCCCGCCCGGTGCGAGCCCGCCCCGCAGAGCCCCTGAGGGAGGGAGGTAGTGGGGGGGTTGTGCATTCCCATTGCCAGGCGCCGATGGAGCCGGGTAGGAAGGGTTGGAAATATGGGAAAGGCTGGGAATGACTCACTGGAGTTCTGTATGCCCCACATGCACCTGCGCTGCTCTCATCTGCTGGTTCTCCACTGGGTCACTCAACAAAATCAGTCTATATATATATACATCTATATATAATACATGTATTATGGAAATTAAGTAACAATTCATATTAATATTTAAATATGGTCAATGTGACTAAGAGACCATATTTATAACAGGTCAGAGTAATAGCCATATGAATGTCTCGATATATTTTTATAAGGTGTGTGTGGTCTGGTTAACACTGCTTCAGTTTGTGCTGTGTGTTGTATGTCCATGCAGATTTTGGCCAAGGTTTTGTCCAGCATCTTTTAGTTCGTATATGGCACAGATCTTTTGAAAACAAATTTAGTTTGTGCAGCAGAAGAACCAAAACCTTGGTGAGAAAAGCAGAAGTGTGCAGGTACTAGGAGAAAATAATTACATAGGAATGGTTTTCTTTCAGTGGGTGTGTTTCCGACACCAAATTGTTTCGGGGAATGGGTTTAGAATAATATTAGGGTTGTTACACAGCTTGTTTTTGTGCGGTAGGCAGGTGGCAGAGAGGAGGGAGGGGACTGCCATCAGCTTCCTCAGTAGTGAGAGCTGGAATGAGCTGCTGCCCAAATCTGTCATGTGCTCCTTGTGCTGGGCCCTGTGCTCTCTGACTCAGGGCACTGAGAAGGCTGGAAAGTGCCCAGATGAATAATACATTTTTATTTTTTTATTTTTTTTTTAGCTGGATTTGGCTGCAGCTGGTAGGGGATGAATTAGGAAGGCAAAGCTGCCACTGAGGCTTTTCTTTTTGGTAACATCCTGTTGTGATCAGAGCTGAAACCTCAGTTGTACTACTTTGGGCATTAGGAGAAAGTTGGTTTATAAAATTAAGTGGCATCTGTTGTGTGCCATGGAAGTTGTGGAAGATGAAGAGTTGAGGGATTGCAGCTTTAACTTGCTGTCTGTACCCCAGAGAAAAAAAGCAAAACTCATCCTTGGTTGATTTCATTCCAGGTAGGAAAAGCCTGATCAATTTTGTTTCCCAACTTGATTTGGAATACTTGTCAGTGTTTAGTGCCACTGATGTAAATAATAAAAAAAAAAACACCAGGAAGGAGCAGTTGAGGTATTCAGGTAGGAATGCTGGCAGGTGAGACCAGCAAAATGATTGCAGCAGTCAGAGCTGGAAATGAGCTGAAATATTTACAAATGCAGCACCGCGTTCCATCTAGTGAGTCATTCTGGCCTCTTTGTACCTGGGTAACCCTTTGGTGTGTCTGAAAGTGAGCTCTTCACTGGGAGCAGGTTTGATGTTAGAGCTCTGCAGTAGTTGTGAGAGGAGGGTTTCACTTACAGGTTCTGCTGTTCCCATCCCCACGCCCATGGCTCGTTTGCTGACTTTAATGTTAGGAAAGATCCTTAAGAGGATCCAGTCTGGCCTTGTAGGTGATGTGGGCCATAGGTTGCAGTCTGTGATTCCCGGGTTGAGCTTTGAAGTGATGAACTGCTTTAAAAGCAGCCTCTGCTATCAGGCTGCATTCTTTCAAAGATAAGCAGTGTGCTAATGCCTGATATAAACTGCTTTCCAAATTCAGGCCTGGTCTGTGGAGGTGTAGTTCAGAAGTCTGTAATACAGAATGGGGAGGACACATGATTTTCCTCTGGGTATTGCTAGTTGAGAGTGACAATTACTGAGCAGGTGCAGTGCTGGTTGTACTTTTCAGATAAGCAGCAGTCAGAGCAGTTCAGGCAGTTTGATGTTATTTAATGATTTTAGCCTTAGTGTGTGATTTTTTTAGAAATCTGCGTTGATGTTTTCCTGTGGTGACAGGCAGTGTTTAAGGTCAGGTTAAATATTAGCAAACTATATGTGGTTTGTGTCTTCTATTTATATGTTGGAGAGGCAGCTGTGCTGAATAATACTCCATGGCATTTACTGTTTAAGGACTTCTCTGGATTATTTTTGGAAGTATTGGCATTTTACTGACTGGTAGTTTTTAGAAAAGGTATGTTATGCATATTTTGTATATAATGAGAAGTGTTATTTCTCAGCAACTGGTGGTGTAGTGGAGATCAGAGGTGCTGTCAGAACTGAACAAATCACTCTCAAGCATTTCACAACGAGATACATAGAAGTATGAATTAATTACAAGTATTTGAGTCCTTGATACTTACTGTGGTATTATTTAATTTATGTTTCTGTAGCCATCGTGGAACTATGTGGAAATGGGGTAGTGGAGATGATTCTCCTTCCAAAACAGCAGTAAGTACTGAATTAGTATTCATATCTTTTTAAGACTCTCTGACACAGAGAATGTTTCATTTTTCATACATTAACCATGTTTATTTTCTCTATTATAAAGTAGTTTGATTAGTTTTACCATGACAGTTTTAGGGCTCTGAAAGTCAGATTGTGTCCTTGTTTCTTATCTCCTCGATATTTAATCTCTCATGCCTGCCACAGCTGCTGTGCTTGTCCTCACTCTGCTTATCCTGCCTTAAGGAAACATCTGTAGGAATTACATAAGCTTCATCCCCCGGGTATCTTTGGGTAGAGTAGGTTCAATATCAATATTTATGGGGATTTATTTTATTTAGCAGCAGTGCCTGGCTGTCACAGCACAGATGCAGTGAATGAGGAAGTTCAGGTGTTCATACCTAGAATGCTTGGATGGTTTTGCTGTATTTCAAGCCAGTATTGCTAAAGCAGTTCCTAAGGTTTAGAATTCTGTGTGACTTGGTGAAAACAGCCTGCTGTAAATATATAGAATCCACGGGAGTTTTAGCATTGCATTTGCTGACTGTTGTAATAAAGTGAGACACTAAATGCAGGCATTTGGGGAGCAGTGCCGTGTGCCCCATTTGGCTTTTTGAAAGCACCCTGCATCTCCCCAGGCTGAATATTCCCCAAATCTCTGCAGGCCCCAGGCTCCAGGGACGTGGGAAGTGCAGCGGTGACAGATCTGACAGAGCAGCTGACAAGCACTGAGCAGCTGCTGGCACAGCTAAAGGAGCTTGTCAGGGAGAAGGATGCTGAGCTCCGGAGCAAAGATCTTCAGTTAAAGGTATTGTGCATGTGTTCATGTCAAAACCGTTGTTTAAAACCCCCCTTCAGTCCTTTTGGTCATGTTCTACAAGCTTCTAGTCTGATACAGCAGCTCTAGGATGGTCACAAGGAGCTATTCTGGGGTCTGGGCATTGCTGCTTGTTCCCAGCATGTGTTCTGTTCCAGGACTAGCAGGAATTTATGTCTAATATCCTGAAGGCTTTTTTGGGGCTTGTTGCTCTTTTTAAAAAAGTCATAAGGTTGATCTCTTCCTGCAAGAGGTTTCTTTCTGCCCTTTTTATCTGTGGATGTGAACAGCCAAGTGTTAAAATACTTCATGTTTTAAAACTCACTGTAAATCGGGTTCTCTTTAAACAAAATGAAATTTATACTATCATGAAGGTGTCTGTCTTTTAGTATGTTATTATGAAAAAATAATTAATTCTTCTTGTTTAAAAATCAAGCCTAGAATTTGTATTGCTATGAAAAAAGTGGGGAAATTTATATCATAAGGTTTTGAATTCTATACAGTCGTAATCACTGTGTGCAGGAAGTTTAAATAGAGAAGAGAAAATTTAAATAATGAAAATGAAACATTGCAATGTCTCTTCAGAGAAGATATTTTTTGTTAATCACTTCAGATTTCTCCCTCTCTTTTTTCCTTTTTAATGGAAGAATTGAAGCAGGCAGTTGTCCATGTAGCTAATTTAGTCTGTCATGACTTTGATGTTTGTAGGAGGAGAAGGAATCTGCTGATGCCAAACTTTCCAAGCTGAAGCTGCAGAACAAAGCCAAGGTTGCATCATTAACCTCGCAGCTGGAAGAACTTAAGAAGCAGTTACCAGTGGCAGGAGGCTTAGAGGCCAAAGCAGAACCAAAAAAGGTAAGGTGTTCTCACATTTGAAAGCAGATACAATTTCTGGGGTGCTGTAGGCTGTTTTCCGTGCTGGATTCAATGGGGAAATTCAAATTTTGAGCTGAGTCAGGTTAGGATCAGGATAGACTGAGTAGGTGCTGTCAGTTCATCTGTGTTTCTTTTTAATTCTTTTATTTTTCAATAGAAATCCAGAAACTTGCACATTCCCTTCAAATTGTTTTAGTAAAAAATTCTCACTCCTTCATCCTATTAGCAGCTCTAAGTTTTGACACTTGTGAGTCAGGCAGATAAGGTTTGGAGAAGAAATGAAAACAAAAACTGTCTTGTTCCTTAGGAGATGTAAAACTCTTCTTATTAGCAAAATGTGAATTAAGTGTTGGAAAGTGACAGGTGTTTTATTGTAAACTAGAGTCTCAGATCTGTTTGTAGTAACACACTTGTGCAAGTAGATTTGTGTTTCTTCAGAGCAGGACTTCGTACAGCTTCTAAAATAACTTTAGTGAGGCTTTAATTTTTCGGGGGGATTTGTATTTTAAAGCTGTGCTGGAAGGGAATGGTAACAATCTGTTACAGTCTCCAGTTTTCCTCAAAAACGTGCTGTAACTTTATTCTGATTTTTTTTGGCTAACAAACATGCTTGGCAATTGCACTTGATTTCTTGTAATGGCAGATAATTTCTATAAAACAGCAATTTAAATTGTGGAAATTCTGGTTAGAAACATACTTAGGAATGGTTGAATTTGCATTTTTCCCCCCAGTAGTCCTGTTTTCCCTCTGATATATATGGACTACACTTGCCAGGTTATTTGAGTCAGTTGCCAGAGGAAGTGAATCTCCTTGCTGCACATTCCAGTCCACTTTTTAGCAGTAATTAGCATGAATAATTTAAATACAAAGACTTTTATATGCTTACTAAAATACTCTGTGCCAGCTTTTACATGGAACATGAAATATATAAGACAGCTGAAACACAGTCTATGAGTAAAGTCTGCTTTTTTCACCAATATTATCAGACTAAGTAGAGGTACAGAATCCAGGAGTTATCTGTTCATGAAATGCAAACCTCCCCGTTTTTGCAGGCATCAAAAGATGGAGACCAGGAAAATGCTGCAGCAAATCGAGGGAAAATATTAGTGCTGAGAAGGAGAATTGAAGAGCTGGAATCCCAGATCACACAAAAAAATGAAGAGTTACAGAAAAAGGTGGTGTTTTATAGGATGTGACTTTTCACCTTTGTGATGTAGGATTGTGTTTGAATATGTTTATTTAAATATATTTTAAATTCTGTGCTACTGAGCAGCCGTTCTGGGAGTTTTGTATTGAAGAATTATGTTACAACCTCTGCAAGGGCAGTGGGAATTCTGTCATTGTGCCTTCAGTGAGGAGGGAATCCTGGGTGAATGGAGTAGGTTACATGACAGTGAGCTCTGTGGATCAATGTTGTATTTAGATCTTTCATTTTGAACAAAAATACTGGTTTGCTTCAGTTTTCCTTATTGAAAAAAATAGGTCATAACAGGAATAAATGTAGGCACGGGCTGATCTTATGTTGTGGTGTTTTGTGGATTTAACTTCCCTGGGGATGGTGGCAGGAATGGGAATGCTGCAGAGTTTGGGAGAAAGGTTCAGTAAATAATGATTACACTTCAAACAGAGCCAGTTATACATCTGCTTGTAGTTTTTAGAATACTCTAACACAGGCAGTAAGGAAATGATGCAAACCATTCTTCTGCCTTTTCCCCTGCAGGAGGCCGAGCTGGAGGCGCAGCGCAGCCGTGGGGCTGACATGGATGCCATGCTGGCAGAGAAGGAGAAGAAGCTGGCTGAAAGGGATGCTTACATCAGGGATTTGCAGGTGGCCTGTGGATCCAGCAATGCTGCCAATGAAATGTTCCTGCCCAATGAAGAATTGAAGGTATGTTAGCAGCTCAGTTATAAAATCTCTGTAGAGTTTTCAAGGAACCTGAAATGAATTGTGATGTTACCTAGCCAGTCCCTCTCTGAAACACAGTTAATTCATGTAAATAAAAATTCTTTTCTGACTATCTTAATTTATATTTATTTAGTTACTTATTTTGTCCTTACCAGGGAAAGGCTTCATGATTGCTGTGTTATTTTTCTGCTAATTGTCTTTTGGTTTGCCTTGCAAAGAACCAGCTGGCAGCTAAGGAGTCATCACTGCAAAGCATGGAGATTCTGGTGCAGAACCTTACCAAGAAGGTGGGAGACAGTGAAGAAAAATGCAGCTTGTTCCAGGAGCAGATTGAGAGCCTGAAAAATATTCAAAGCAAGGAAAGAGAACATTTCCAAGGAAAAGAAGCTACATACATGGAAAATGTAAGTAAATGCAGGGTTCTTAAAGTTATATCCAGTTCTTAGGAAAATGGTAAGAGAGCTACAAACCACGTTGGAAGTAGAATACAGGTGTTTGAGAAGGAGACTGCCTGTTTGGGCTTAGTTGATAGAAACTTGATAGGAATCAACATAAGTGACTAATTAGTGTATTTAATGTTACTGGAAGCAAATTTGAGACAACTTGGAATCCATTATCTTGCTGTACCTTTAGTTAGACAGTTCAATGTGATTTTACTATAGTTTGTGAGCTGGTTTCATATTTATTTTCTTTGTGGTTTTAGGTACGTATGTATCAAAATATTATCCAGGAAAAGGAAAAGGAGCTGGAAGCACAGAGAGAAAAACATGAGCAGGAGCTTTTTAGATTGGCTGCTAAATCTGATGCAAGTGCTGACCTAGAACAGGTATGTTGCTCTGGAAACTCAACAGCTTGAATTGGGAGTCATGTAATTACTAAACTCTGTGACACAGTTCAAGTGTCTGGTTGGGAGAATAAAAATAAGTCTGTTATAGATTGCTTGATTATTTAACTTTTAATTTTTGATAGCTGCTGAAGGCCTTGAAACAGAAGCTCCATGAAAAGGAAGAAGTCATGCTGGGAAGGACACAGGTGATTGATGTCTTGCAAAAAGAGCTGGATGCCAAGGACCAGCAATTGAAAGTAAGAAATGCCATAAGTAGGAGTATAGGTATAATGTTTGTCAGTGGTAGGAAAAATACTTTGCATTAAAATTATAAATGGTTTTTTGTGCTGTGTTTTGGGTTTTTTTAACAGGAGATTAATGAAAACCTGAAACGTCTTCTGTCTGAAAAAGAAAACCTCCAGTCTAAACTGGATGCTGAGAAACATGTAATGAGAGCCCAATTAAAAGACATGATGGAGAAACATGAGCTTGAAATGACAAAAGTTAAGGCGAAACACAATGCTGAACTGCATGAAATTCAAGAGAAACATGAAACTGAGCTGCAAGAGAAAGACCAGGCCCTGGTTCAGCTTCAGAAACAAGTGGCAGAGTTGAGTGGTGGTGGACAGAGTAACTCCAAAGAAGTCAAAGATCTGGAATCTGTAACCAAAGAGAAGATGGAAGATTTGGAAGGTATCCTATTTAAGCAGTTGTCACTGACAATATTAAAGGTTTCTTTGCCCCAGACTTCTGCGTGTTTTGAGCCAATTTCATACCTATTGCAATTAGAACCACGTGGAATTTGATGGAATAGTATTGCCACAGTAATTAAAGTGATCAAGTACTGTAATAATGAGGGTTAGAGGATTACCAAGATAATCACATGAATTATAAATTTCTCACTGTTTCTAATTCTTGTTTTTCTGTAAATGCTGTTGTCTTGTGTATGTAACTTCCAGATGCTAAAGGAATTACACACAAGACTTGTATTAATAATCTCTCAACAGCTTTAAATAATTTCTGCTTCTTGTTTTTTAGTCCAAGTGAAATTGAAAACAGAAGAGGCCAGCAAATCTGAAGCCAAGTTTTTGAAAATGAAGGCTTGGTCTAAATCAAGAATCAAACAGCTGGAGGATGAACTGAAAAATGTATGTGTAGCTTTGTGTTTAAGGATCTGTGTCTTTCTCCAACTACTGTGCTTGGAGATTTGATTGGGACTAAGTCAGCTCTGGGGTAAATAGAATATTAAAGTAGTTTGCTTTATGAATTAATGTATGAAAATGGAATGGACATAAATTGTTGCTACAAGATGTAGTTTAAATGAAAAATAGTACAAATTGTGTTATCAGCACTCAGGAGTAAATTTATTAGAGATGAGCTGTTGTATTGCTTTAAATATTAGAAAAACAGCTATTCTAGATACTACTAAAGAATAAGAAAAAAAGAGGACTTTGCTGTGATTTTGCTGTGTTTGAAACCCGTGTAACGGTATTTTCTTTCAGTTTTCCTCAAAGAACAATGATGTATCTGCCTTAAGTAATCGTGTGTCAGAATTAGAAGTTGAAAATGAAGAACTGCAGTCAAAACTGCAGTCACTGCACGAAATCAGAACTCAGAATGGTAAGAGAAAATCTTTTGCAAATGATCCAAAGTATAGAGACGAAAAATAAATTATTTGTGTCCTCATGAACCAAATTTATTATATTTTCTAGAAGAACTGCTGAAAAAGCTGGAGCTCTATGAAGAGCAACAGAGGAAGCTGCAGGCTGATCTTGACCAAGTTACAAAGAGAGCAGCTTCACAGGTTGACTTGAAAATTGATTTGCATGAGTTATTGATTAATGGTGCTAATTAGACTTTGAAAAGTGTGTCAGCTGGATTTTGGAGCCGAGAATTAATTTATTGATGTATGGAATTGTCAGTGTCCTGTGGCTGTTCAGTTGGAGAACAAAGTGGCAGGTTTTGAATTACTCAAGAAGATTGATTTCTACTTACTTTGCACACACTTTAAATTACATTTTTCTAATTTTTGCTACTTACTTAGTTACATTTAACATGAGTCATCAAAGTGTGGTTGTTATTTTGTAGACAAAATATTTTTAATATTTTATGAAGTCGTGGGACTTTCTTTTCACATAAGCTGCAATATCTACAGTGTACACTTACCAATGTAATAGATTTCTTATTTATGTAAAATGGTGAATTACAATGGTTTGCCAACTTACAATGTATTTGCATTTGCAGAGGGGTGTGGTAAATTTATTTTAATACAGAATTTCTCTTGTTAGGCCAGTGAATCAGGTAGTGTGGATGAATTGCAGAGTCAGCTCTTGGAATGGCAGGAAAGTGTCCCAGAGTCAGAGGAGTCCCGGGATCAAGTCCGAGAAGAGAAATCTGCCATGGCCTTGAGAATGGCTCAGATTGAGGAGGAGAGAGAAGGTGAATTATTTTATTTCCAGTGCAACAATCCTGTTTTTATAGATCTCTGTGTGTCTGTTGTGCTTCAGACCGAATTGACAGCACACCACCATGACTCATTTCTGTAGTCATAAAACGTGTATGTATGGTTAGTGCAATTGCTGAAATTTGCAATTTCTGCTTTTCCCTCGAGTTTGTTTTGCATAAATTCATCTTGTTTTATATAATTTTTATTAAGTAGATGTGCTGTTCTGTTTGCCATTTGAGTTGCTGCTCTTTAAGACTGCTTGAAAGGCTTATTGTCTGCATATGATAAAAATTATAAATAATATTTTTTCAATGATAAATAGTTCCCCATTGAAATACTAAAGCTGCCTGCCTAGAGAACTGGTGAAAGTGTGGGAGAGTATTTTGTTGGTTTGAATGAGAAGAATGAAGGTTGTGCTTAAGCAAAATGTACCTGACTCGGAGTTTCTCTTTAGGAAATTTCTCATTAATTCAGTTAAGGGTATTTAGTGATCTGTTAGTAGGTGCCACCTGTACAGGCCAGCTGAATAATGCTCACTGGCAGTGGCTTGGAGATAGTTAAAAATATCAAATTACCTACAGAAAATAGCATTTCAAGTAATGTCAGGTTTAAAACTTGCTAAATTATTAATTAATCATCTGATGAGAAACTGAAGTAGCTTCTATTAAAGCTTATAAAAGTCTGGTTAAATTTTAGATAGCTTTTACTGCTCTTTCTGTGCCATCTGAACTAAATTATAATTTTTGTCCCCTTAGTTAACTGCGTGGGGAATAATGGCAAATTTTAATGCACGGGACCTACCATCATAATTAATCCAGTTAGTTAATTTGAGCCTTCTCTTTTCAATCTGCAGCTGAATTATTTTTAATTTCCATGATCCATTTGAAAGTTCAGTGTGTAAGCACAGAAATATTTTAAGGATCACATCTCTTCTCTTTGAAAGATTTATGCTTTGGTATTGAAAGGGAATAATACCCCTCCATTAAATATACGTGTTAGCTCATCTGTGCTGCCAACAGAGCCACGTGCAATATTAATAACACATGTAAAATTTCCTCTGCCTCAGTCCAGGTTTAATTTTGTATTTTTTTTTTTCCCCTTGAGAATAGCATGACCTTTCTATTTCTTTTTTTCCTGCCGTTCCACCTGGTGAGCCCTGAGCGTCCCTTCCCCCTCCACTCCTCCCCTCCACTGCGATTTGGGCAGCCAGGGAGAACAGTTTCCCATCAGTTTTGTGCATGCAGGTTCCTGCAGCAATGGCCCCTTGGAATGTACTGTTGCTGATTTCTCCAGCTCTTGCTTCTTGTGGAGAAAATTGCCAACAGTACCTTGTAAGGTTTGCCATTGATGGTTTGTGGTTCTTAGCAATACATGTAACAACTGCTGGGTTTTAACTTGAGTTTCTCCTGCCTTGCAATACCTGTTTCTTCTTTTGTATTAATGAAATCATCCTCATTTTTTCACCGTGGTAACAGCTGACTCCATATTTATGTTGTATCTAGAAATAAATTTCTTGGCTTGTCACAAGTGGTTGTGACTGAGAAAGAATCAAATTAATTCTTAGTACTACCTGAAATTCAGTAGTATTTAAAAAAATAATATTCCATTCTATAAATTGCTGAACTTTGCTTGCATTAACATTAGTTACCAATATTTCAAGCCATATGTAAGTAATATATAGCATCAATAGTGACTCAAAGAAGTACAGACACATCATTGTTTATATGCAGTGTGTATCTGAAAAAAGGTGTTCTGGGATGTTTTTCATGTTTTTATGTTAGATAATTGCAAATGAAAAGCTTCCTAAACTGCTGTGAAACACTAAGAAAACGTATTTACTTACTAATTGTTGTTAAAGCAGTGCTCAATTTAACTGGAAGTGTTTTAACACTTGTCTGAGTGTGCTAAATCATTCTAAAGCTCCAATTTCTATACTTCCATGATTCTTGTGACAGTGGTAATTTATTTGTTTTTTTCATAATCAGATACTTAGGAGCCTAAATATATTATAGTGTTCCTACATTACAGTATCAGAGGAGGGGGTTAAATTTTTGCCTAGAATAGATCTTATTCTTTGAGCCCCTTAACTAGCAGTTCCTGTAAACATAGGTTTAAGGCCTGTGATCAAAATTTGGCATTTAATTTTACAGCATTGAAAAAGATAAAAAAAAGTGTCAAATCTAGTAAATACACAAAGGTGTTTAAAACACTTATGAATTGACAGTGCAGGAAGCCAAAGTGTAATTTAAATTGGAAGTATAATCCAATTTATCAATCCTACTTGAAAAGGGTCATTGTTGTTTTCTTTACCTTTTTTCCCCACTAATCCTTATGGACAAGACATAAGGTGTGTAATTTTGGACTATTACTATTAAATCTAGTCGGTGCTGCAGAATTGTGAGTTAAGGAAATCTGTGGGATAAGTAATCCTTGGCCAGCTCAGATGAAAACAGAGCCCCTGTAGGGCTGAATCTCCAAATAATTCCTGGTGTTGGCCTCACAGATGCATTGACATCAGTTCTCTGAGTTGTGTGTGTGCTGTGAGGACAGCTATGGATTCATGTGGTTAAATTGAAAGCCATATTTTTAATTATCCAATTAATGTAACTTTCAATTAAAGTATGGAGCCACCTTTACTTTCCCTCCCTTTCCCTGGCTGTGCTCTTGTGTCTGCTTTGCATGGAACGTGGTGTTTCTTAATCTTTCCCCCAAACGTGTTTTGTCGTATCACAAAACAGATGGGAATGCACTTCAGATGACAGATCATTTCTAACAATGAGCAGGATGCATACCTAAGATTTCATATTCTCAGTTTATTCAGTGTGTTTATTTACTCGTGATTCTGTATTTGTCCTGGAAAGAATGATATTACTAATTTATGATAAGATGGTTTGATGCCAGTTTGCAGTGTAACACGTGCTTGTGACTTCCTCAAGTGATCTGGCTTTAGAGCTCGTACTAGAATTAAAGTTTTTATAAAAATGAATGTGACTGTTGAGATTAAAAAGGCATCAGCTGAAAAAGCTGTGGTTTTCATCATACAAATTGGGTATATTTGAACCTGGTGAATTGAGATGTAATTTGGCATTTTAATTGATTGGCTTTCCTTCTTAGTATGGTATAACCTCACCCTTTCCACCCTCTATAAAGTCTTTCTTTAGAGCTGATGAAGAAGTGAAGTTAGACTTCAGTTTGCTTCTTCTTGGTTCAGACTTTATGTTCTGCATAGCAATGTTGGAAATCACAAGGTGAACGCAGTGGATTTTAATCTTTAATCTTGTTCCTGTCAGTCATTTGTAGGGACTTCATCCTGTCCCTGGTCTCTTTTCATGTAGTAGTGTCTGATATAAATGTAAATGCTTTCCTGTGGCACAAAACTGATTGAGGATGACTGGTTCTTTCCTGGCTGCTCCAATCCAGCCATAGTCTCAGGGCAGCAGGAGCTGGAGGAGGAACTGGCCACAGTTCAAGGAATGGGCAGGCTGCAGCAGGCAAGAAGAAAAGGCAGTCAAACCAGCAGGAAGCTGCAGGTGGGTTCGAAGAGATGTGAGTTTATTTTTACCTGTTTGTTAATAAAAATGTGGAAAGTACAGTTATTTATGTGGTGCTTTAGTCTTTAAAACATTAGGAGCTTAAGGACATAGACTGGAACTGAAAACATTGATAAATTTAATGATTATGTACATAGCCAGAAGATGAGAAATTCGAGTGGTGTAACACCTCTTACTCCTCTCCACTGAAAAATCACAAGGTTCTCTCTGGAGTAATTCCCATGCCTGAAGCCATGTGCATGCTTCAGATGTTAAGGCCATTTTTGGCTTCAATAAAATCTTTACAAAGCTCTTTTCTGGTGGAGCTTGACTGAATAATTAGTGCCACTTAATTCAGGTGGACTTCTAGGCAGGTGGTACTGTACCTTGCATGAAAAATGGTAACTTTTGTAAGAATTAGGATGTCATTGTCACATTAAGAAACCGTTGGAAGACTATAATTAATTAACTGATACTTCAGAGGACTCTTTAGAAATCAGGGCACTAATTAAGATATCCAGACATTGTTATCTGTTACCTTGTCAGATAGCCAGGGGTGTTCTTAAAGGCTTGCAGGTATCTTAAAAAACCTGTGGGAGACTTGGCTTTTCTGGAAGTAATAGCTGGAAGTTGGGCACACCACTCTAGTCCTCAGCAATCCCACATACGTGCATTTAAGTGCCTGAATCAGTGCTGAGTTCTGGGAGTTTTTGATTGGAACTGTGGTTTTAATAGCAGAACTATCTTACCCCTGCTTGCTTCCTTCTCTTGTCTTGTGTGTAGGAAGAATTCCCCTTCGATGGCAAGCAATGCTTCCAGGAGCTGAATGTCACCTTGGATAGCACTGACTCAGCTGAAGGAGAAAACATGGGAGGTTGGTGGCCAGAGTACCCTTCACCCAATGCAGGTGTGATAGCGACTAGACAGTTGATGGAAGCATGCACACAGCATCTGCATTTTGTGTCTATTTTTGTTTTCAAATTCAGCTAACAGCCCATTTGTGGTGTATTCTAATCTGTGTTGGATTTTTTTTGCCTTGTGTTTTCTTCCTTTTCATTTCCAAGCATGTGTGTGCTGGATGAACTGCCTAGTTCTGGCTCCCAAGTACAGCATCAATATGGCTGAGCACTGGAATTGGATGAGCTCTGATGCCCATCAAATATCCCAAGTGGCGAGATCATGTGTTTGTTTTAAGTTTTGAGTCTTGTTCCTGTGAATGTGCTTCTGGTTTATATCACAGTTATGTTGCAAACCAAAATTCCATTCCATTCCTGCTTAATTTAAAAATACAATTCTCAGTTTTTAATGCTGATGTTTTTATATCAGTGGTAAAGATTGCAAATACATCTTATTGTTAAGATGGAATGGGCTCACTTGCAAATTGTCAGTCTATTGTTTATTAATAATTACTTAACCAGTTTATTGATAATTACTTAAGATATGATCCTGCAAGCACCTGCTTAACTTATGGTTAATGTACCATGGGCCACACCCTTGGTTGAGCCACAGTAGTGGTGGCTCCATATTAGAATAGTTCTGCCAGGTCCTCTGAGTTCATGAGCTCTGCAACTTCATTTTGGTTTTCCAATAGTTAAGAGTACTTTTGCCATCTCAGTTTTGGGGATATAGTGCCTCAGGAGTTTCCACTAGAAATGGGTGAGATTTGTTTTTGCCCAACACTGATGAGAACTTTGAATAAAGAGCTGCAGTCATATCTAGACTTCAGGAATTTTGTAGACTTCCCTTGAAAGAATTTTCCTTCTTTGACCTTGGTAGGTTTACGGAGTGTGGTTGAAGAGTTGGAATTGGAAAGAAACCAACTGCAGGAACAAATACTTTTTCTTGAAGAACGTTGTCAGGATTTGGAAGACAGGTTTCAGCTTCAAGGTAGAATGGAGGCTCTCCAGGTGAGCTTTGGAGTTGTGTAAACCTGATGATGCAAGAGAATCATTCTCAGTTTATGTTCTTTATTTCACAGCCTACAGCAAGCCAAAACCATCACTTTTCAGCTGACAAAAAATGGCTGAGGCTTAATTTACACTAATTATGTTGTCAGAGAGCATGCATGTCCTATATTATGCTTTGAGGCTGAAGCCTGTTGCTTTTGTTCAGCATGTAGAGAATTATGATTAGGATTAAGTTTTATTTGTTCTAGGAACATAGTAAAAAGGCAATATGATTTTCTTTGTGGAGGTCTTTGCCAGGAGGTCCAGAAATAGATTTTGGTTATGACTTGTTTGAATTTCCCACTCCTTATATCCCTCAAGTTTCTTTTCTGTAAGTGTGTGTGTATTTAATTTTTCATACATGTGTATACACACACATTTTTAGAGAAGAAACTGCTTATAGAAAAATTATTCATAATTGTATATAAATATGTACATATGCAATCTAAACTCCAGATATTAGCTAGACACATAGCTATATTTTAAAACCATTCACTGCAGACCCCTCAAAGAACAGTTGAGTTCTTTTAAAGGGAAAAGTTATTTTTAATATTGCCTGGCTGACAAATTACTATGATAATTTGTGAACTGTATTTTCATTGAGTGACACAACTGATCTTGTACTCAAACTCTTGGTGCATTACTCATACTTCTTTATCTGTTAAGTTGCACATGTATAAAAAACGACCTTAAAGAATGGTTTTAAGATGAGAGACAAGCTTACATTAATTATTGAGACTCTTGTAACAAAGCCTTTCAATACAGGTAACGTTTGGTGTAGAGGAAGAAGGGCAGCTATTGAGGGCGGTGCAGGTGTGTTCTGCCTCCTCCAAAATGCCACCTTCTGTTCATGAATGGTGACAAGTTTGCCACGTTTGTCCTACGTGCTGGTGATTCTGGATGTGTTTTGCTTTTGGTTGTTGGTTGCTGTTGTACGACTTTTTTTTTCTTTTTTTTCTTTTTTGTGGTTTTATTTTTGAATTGGTGCAGTGGATCTGACCTAGAGTAGGAGATTTTTACTGTGTTTGAAACCCTCAAAAAGCTGTGTGAACAAAGCTTGCTTCCTTTTTTCTTCAGTTCTCTCACTCTTCTCTGGGTGTGATAATTCTCTTCATCATTGCTTTGTTGCAGAATGAAAATGAGCGTTTGCAAACTCAGCTCACCCAATTGCGCAACCAACAAACGCGAGATGTGGAAAAACATCAAATTCTCATCTCTGGCTTGAATGAGCAGCTCAAAGGGTAAAACAAAGGTTCTTTACAACTCCACACACCGTTGACTTTCTCTGCTTTAAACTTCAGCTTCTAATGCAGAGTGTAATCTCTCAAAACACTTGAAAAAACAATTACTTGGCTCGTGTTTCTGTTTGCAGTTGTGTTATTTTTATACTTGGAAGTGCAAGTGGAAACTGTAAAAATAATGATTCTCTTAGTTTGGGGTTAGCAAGCTTAGAAAACTTAACACAAGCCTTGTTTTAAAAATGTCTAAATATGTATTTTCTTCTCAGATTAAGTGACAGAAATAGTTTCCTTGAAAATTCACTTGGAGAAAGAGAACAAAAACTGGTGAGCACAACAGAAAAGCTGGAACAAATTGAAGCCTTGAGGAAACTGCTTCAAGATAAGGATATTCTGGTCAAAGAGCTTGGGGAAAAGTTTGCACATGCTGAGCAACAAGTAAGTTAAATTTATAGTTAGTGTTTCACTTATTAGAACTATGAGCCTTAACCATAACTTTTGATTTGTGTCCCAACAGAATTATTGCTGTTTTCCCAGTCTGAAAGCTTTTACTCTATCTTTACAGTTTTGTTAATTTAATTGCTTTGCTTTAAGTTTGGTGTAAAGATTTCTTAGACCTAACACAGCTTTTGCATGAAAGTATTTACATTTTATTGAGCTGATAAATTGTTTATTAATTTCAAAGTATGCACTTCACTGTTGTGTAAACTCATAATTGGTAGCATAAGAATATTAATAGAATTCTATGTATTTCTATCACATGAACTTCTGCTTTTAATATTAAGCTGAATGAAGCCTTAAAGAAATGCAGTGTGTATGAAGTGGAGAATGTTGAGCAGAAAACAGCCATCAGTGATCTCACGGAAAGAGTCGCTACACTGAAAGAAAAGGTAACTCATAAAAATAATGAAAGAGAAGAAATAATTGTGTATTCATTTTTCATGGCCCATTTAAATGTCAGCTAAAGTGACAGCATGAGCTGCTTTAAATTTCATACACTGAGCTTTCTGTTTGTTCAATCTAAAGAACATCTTGTGACTTTACACTGGGTACAGGCTGATTACCTTAAATGCTTGTTCTACAGCGTGGGCTGTAACTTCTCTCTCTAACAGGTATTTGGAGTGTTGTAACATTATTCTCTTCCTGTTTAGACTTTGAAACAAGACAGTGTGGTGGAGTCCATGCAGCTGGACCTGGACCAGACAAACGAAGAGCTTGACAAGTTGAATTCAAGCCATTTGGAGGAGAGGTCTCAACTCATTCAGGATCTACAGAAACGTGAAAGAGAAATTGATAATCTGAAAGAAGCACTGGCAGAAAAAGACAAGGAGATGTCTGTCCTGTCTCTGAACATGACAGAATATTCTGAGCAGGTTATGATCCTGAAGCATCAAGTGCAATGCAAAGAGGAGGAGATGCGAGGTTTGGAAGAGGCTTTATCAAAGGCTGAAAGGGAAATGCATTTGCTGAAGGAGGTACAGACAGCTGATGTGAGAGATGCCAGCGTGAAGATCTCTGCCCTTTCTGAGCAGAGTGACACCATGAGAATGGAGCTGGAGAGAGTTAGAGCTGAGAATGAAGCTAAAACCAAAGAAAACGAGGAATTAATAAGGCAGAGCACTGAGAACAGCGTGACAATTAAGGATCTCCGCTCTGAAATCAAGGCCAACAACGCCGCGTACCATAACAAGCTCGTGGAATGTGAGTCACAAATTACTCTGCTGAAAGAGCAAATTACTAAATCATCTGAAAAGCTGCAAGAAACAGAGGATAAGCAAAGAAAAGAAACGGAATATTTGAAAGCTCAGCTTGAGGAAAGCAGTGCGCTGAAGGAAAAATGGAACAGTTTGCTTAAAGAGCAAGAGAGCAAAGCACAGACATTGGAAAATGAGTTAAAGTCAATTAAAGATTTGTACAACAAACTGGTTTTGGAAAATGGTAAAAAAGATGAGGAGTTGGCTGAGTTATCCAGAAAGCTTACAGAACATACTGATCATGAGGAAACAGCTAAAAAAGAGTTGCAAGAGAAACAAGAGCTCATTATTTCATTAGAGCAGAGACTTGGGGCTTTGGAGAAGCAAAATGAAGAGACTACACTTAAATTAACTGGGGAGCTGAAAGCCAAAGAGACGTGTTGCAAAGAACTTAATGACCAATTAAATGAAATGCATAAACAAATTAAAAAACGAGAGATAGAGACACAGGAGAAAGCTTCAGCTAATAACCAGTTGCAGGCAGATCTTGAAGGGAAGCAAGAAAAATTGGCAGAGCAAATAAAAGCAAATGAAGATCTGAAAAAGAGGATAGGTACAATGGAAAAAGAGAAGGAACAGCTAATCAGAGAAAATGAGAATTTGTCCAAACTCCTAGATGTAAAAGAGTGTGAGTTGTTAAAGAAAACCCAGGCTGTGGCAGAATTGGAGAGTAAGTTATCTGTTAGCACTGCTGAGTACGAAAAAACTCTTTCAGTACTAAATTGTGATAAAAACACTCTGGCAAAAGAAATTGAACAACTGTCAGTAGTTGCCAAGCAAAAGGAAAGTTCAGTTGCAGAACAGCTGGGGGAGAAAACAAAGGAATGCAATGTGCTGGCTGAGCAGTTGTCTGAAAGCAAGGAACAGACCCAGCAGTTGCATGAACAAGTGCAATCACTGCTCATTCAGCTGAAGGAGATTAGAGATGAAGAAATAAAGAAAGAAGAAATGTTAAATAATAAATTATCTGAATGCAGTGGTCTAATCCAAGAGCTCAGCCATAGCAAGGAAAATAATTTGCTCCTGCAGGAAAAAATTCAAAGCATAACTTTGGATTTTGAAACTGCAAACAGGTCTCTAGAAGAGAAAAATCTTCAAAATGATTCATTACAGAAGGAAATGGAAGAGAGTAAGCTTTGTGTTGTAGAATTGCAGGGTGAAATAAAAAATCTTAAAGATGAACAAACTAAATTGACTCAGTTGGTAGAGGAAAGAGACCTGGCTCTGAAAAGTCAGGGTTCAGAACTTGAGAAGTTTCAGAGGCAAATTTTTGAAAAAATTGAAGAAAATACAGTATTAAATAATCAGCTACAGTTATTAAGCAAAGAAGTGGATGTGCTTAGGCATGAAAAGGAAAACTTCTCAAGCTTATTGAATGAGAAGTCACATGAATGTAAATGTCTCCAGTCTGAAATTACTTCAGCTAGGCACCAAGCACAAACAGCAGCTCTAGAAAATGAAAAATTGAAAGCAGACATAGAGACAGTTAATGTTACAGTAATCAAAAAGTCAGAGGAAGTAGCTGCTTTAACTTCACACCTGTCCCAACAAAGTCATAATATTTTAGATTTGAAGGACCAAATTGACAGCCTGTTGATGGAGAAAGAAAACTTAAAAATTACCGTTGAGGAAAAAGAAACTCTCCTTTCTGAAAAGGAGGCTTTGATTCAGGAAGTGAAAGATAAAGTGGCGGGAGAAGAGCGATACGTTGAATTCATTGCAGATCTGCAACACCAAATACAAGCCCTGAACATTGAAACCAATGAGCTCAAACATGCAATGCAGGAAAAAGAAGATGAATTTAAAAAGCAAGCCCAAGAACTTAAGTTATTAAAAGATAAATCTGAAGAGTCTGATGTACTTAGGGTTCAACTGTCTGAGAATATGGAGGTTATTTCTGACCTTCAAAGTCAACTTAAAAACATGACAAAACAATTGTCCCAGTTGAATAATTCAATTGTACAGAAAGATGAATCTTTAAAACAAAAGGTAGATGAATGCATCAGTTTAAAAGCACAGCTTTCTGAGGTACAGGATTCTTGTGTTGTGCAGGAGAAACAGTTACAGCTTTTAGCCTCTGAAGCAGAACAGTTAAAAGTACTTGTTGCAGAAAAAGAATCAGCCATCCACAGTATTTCGATACTCAGTGAGAATTTAAATATGCAACTTCAAGAGAAAGAGACTGAGTGTGGTGGCTTAAAGAAACAGATGGTGGAGCTGCAGGAAATGAAAGAGAATTTCCAGAAAGAAATAGAGCATCAGAAGAATCTAATAATTGAGAGGGACCAGTCCTTATCAGAAAAGGAATCATCACTTACAGAAAACAAAAGTCTCCTCAAAACTCTGGAGGAGAAAGCAAGGAAAGATGAAGAGAAGACACATTTAATTTCTCAGCTCCAAAGTCAGGTCCACGAACTAACACAAGAACTACAAAACTCTAAAGAGCTAGTCCATGAGAAAGAAAATGCCTTTTTATCTCTTCAGGAGGAAACTGAAGCACAGTACAAACTGAGAACTGAGTTGAATGTGGCTCTTGGGCAGAAGGAAGAAGTTATTGCTGGACTGCTTAATTCCTTAAAGGAGAAAGATGCCAGCATACAGTTGGCAGAGAGCAATGTTAATGCTCTTTCTAGTGAGATTGATGTTCTCAGATCCAAATTAGAAGAAAGTGAAACAGCCATGAAAAACCTGACTGAGGAATTTCAGGAAAAGAACAAGAAGCTTGATAATCACCAGCAAAAAATTGATTCTTTGACTGTTGAACTTGACTCTCTTAAAAATGAGCACCAAAAAGCACTAGACCAAATAAATACCCGGGAACAAGAGCTACAGCAGAAAGACTTGGCTGTGGAGTCTCTGCGTGTGACGTGTGCTGAACAGGCAGAGAAATTGGAATGTCTGAAGTTGGAGTTCAACAATGTCAATTCCAAATCATCTCAAGACTGCCATGACAATGCACTTGTAATAAACAGTCTGCAGTGTCAGGTGGAGTCTTTAGAGAAAGAAAAATCCGTGTTGCAAGGTGATGTTGGTAAACTGATGGCTGAAAACACACAACTTGCTGCATCTCAGGCTGATTTGCAAAAGAAATTGGAAGAGCTCCGGGAAACCAATGAAAAACTAGAAACCAGTGAGAATTATGCAAGGATGCAGATAGATGCTGTCAAACTGCAGATGAAGACTGAAAAAGAGAAGTTACAGATGCAGGTTAGTGTGAAGGGTGAAGAACTTTCTAAATTAGAATTTAAGTGTCAAACTCTAGAACAAAGTCTGCTTGAGTCAGAAAGCAAATGGGTGACAGAACTTGATAGGGCAAATTCACAAAATAATGATCTTACTGAGCAATTGAGCAGTTTAGAAGGTGAAATGAAATCAAAAGATAGTGAAATCCAGTCCTTGCAGCAAGAGCTGGATCTTATAAAAGAGAAATTAACTCAGAGCTTATCTCCATTACTTAGTAGTAGGCTTTTATGGAAAGAAAAGGCACAAATTTCAGATTCTGAACTGCAGCCAACCGATAGTAAAACTCAGTTGGAAAAATTCTCCACTCTGGTAACTGCTATTCTGAGCAAAGAAACAGAAGGAGAACATTTGCAACTGGCACTTTTAGAAAAGCAGAAAGAAATAGACACCATGAGAGATGAATTGAGAAGTATGGAGTCCCTTGAGAAGCAGAAGGAGGTGCTGCAGAGTGACATGGAAATGATGAAGGGCAAGTACACGTCTGAAATGGAATGTCTGTCAAAAGAAATGGTCTCACTCAAGGAAACATTAGGCAAACAAGAGTGTCTCCTGAAAGAAAGGGAGGAGTCTTTGGCAGAAATAAATGAGCAGGTGGAATTTCTTCAAGACAAGATAAATAAATCAGAAGAAATGGTAAGAACTAGTCAAGAAAAGCTAGAGGCTGAAGGTAAAAAAGTAGAAAGTCTCCTTGAAGAAATGGGGGAAAAAGATCACCTCATCAAAAGCTTAACTTCCCAGGTCAATCAGCAAAAGGATTTAATTTCTGGTCTAAGCCAGCAAATGAAAGAAAAAGACTCTTCTGTTACCCAGGTCATGGAGTCGTTGTCTAATGAAATGCTGAATTTTTCTGAAGAGAGGAGTACATTAAATGCCAAACTGCAGGACCTTGAAACTGCTCATAATAGTTCAGTGGCAGAGCTGAACCGAGTATTGCAGGAACTCAGGGAATGTAAGAAAGAACTGGAACATAACCAGGTTATGTTAAGCAGTAGAGAAGCTGAGTTTAAAGATTTAATGAATGAAAAAGAGGAGATGAAATGTAATCTTGAGAAAATGGGCAAGGAAAAAGAGAATCTGAAAAAGAAGCTTCAAGCAGCGTTGATAGTAAGAAGAGATCTAATGCAAAAAGTTGGGAAGTTAGAAAAGAGTGGACAGGAAGAAATAGAAAAAGAGCAGAAAAAAGCAGAGGAGCTGTTGAAGCAAGTTAATGAGTTAACAGACAAACTGAAACTAATGGAAGGACAAAATAATGATTTTGAGTCTCATCTTGGCACTTTGAAACAACAACTTGTAGAAAAAGATGCCGAGATAAGTGATCTGACCAAAACCTTATCTTCAAGAGCATCCTCTTTAGAGGAACTTCAGCACAATATCACAGAACTGAATAATGTCATAGCTGAAAAACAAAATGCTTGTGAGCAGAACCTAAAATCTTTAGGGGAGAAGGACTGCATGCTTGCTCATCTGCAATCTGTGCTTGATGAAAGAGCAAGGGCATATCAAGAGGAACGTTCTCAGTTGCTCCTGACTCTTGAAGAGGTGAAGTCTGAACTTAAAAAGAAGGAAGAATTGTTGAAAAATTCCAGTTTAGAAGAGCTTGGTTCAAGTGCTGGAGACAGGAATGAGTGTCTGAATCCCAACAATGACGTCAATGCCATGAATCAATTACAAAAAGAAAAAGAAGCTTTACAGAGGGAGGTTTTGGTCATGAAAGGAGAGATGAAAAAATTCCAGCAAGAAAGGGAAGAGCACGTGAAACTGGCAGCAGATTTTGATGAACAAAAAGCACACCTTGAGCAGCTCAGGCAAGAACATGAAGCACTCTGGGAAGTTCTCCAAACAAAATGTAAAGAGCTGGGCTTTAACCAGTTAGAAGGGAAGGAGCTGGCTCCACTCAGGGCACTGCTGGGAGGAGAACAAACTGACCCAAGGAATTTGGGAACAGACAAACCAAAAAACGTGGTTCAGGTTGCATCCTTGAAAGAGCCAGAAAACCTGATTGCTTCAGTGCCAAGTGCAGACATCGAGCTAAAAGAACTAAGGAGTGATTATGCAAAACTTCAGGAGGAAGCAGAGATGTTAAGGAAAGAGTTAAGAAAAATATTGATTGAATTCAATGATGATAAAGAAGAAACAATAAATTTAAATTCTTTGAGGCAGGAGGACCAATGTCAGGGCAGCTTGTTGGAGGACATAAAGCATCTACAGGAAAAGCTGAAAGCACATCAGACTGAAACTGTAGAGCTCAAGGCAGTGCTTGAGCATGTGAATAATGAGAAAAAAGCACTTCTTAAAAAAAGTGAAGAGGATTACAGGATGAGCCAGGAGGAACTGCAGAGGTCAAGACTTGAAGCTAAGCAGGAAGTTGCAGGAAAGAATGAGGAAATAGAAGCACTGAGATGTTCACTTACGGATTTAAAAGAGAAACTTGGTCTGGAAAAAGAATTATTAAACAAAGCTGTAAAGGAGGGCCAGGAAGAAGCCCACCATTACAAAACAGCATTTGAAGACATGAAGAGTGAAAAAGAGGAACTTCTCAGCTCTTTGGAGAAGTCCAATTTGGAACTAATTAAGATGAAAAAGGAGGTAGAACATTTCAGTGAAGAAAACAAAAATCTTGTGGCAGAGCTGTGTATGCTGCGTGAGAAGGTTGAGATGAGTAAACCTGTGGTGTCGGGCATAGAGCTTAAGGAAGAAAATGGGACTGAAAAGAAATTGGGAGAGGTTGGTTCAGAAAGTAATTCCCTTCAAGGGAATTTGGAAGGAAAAGTCACTGCTTTTCAACTATCAGAGACTGATTACTCTGGAAAAACTAAACTGAGAGAAGCAACAGAATGTGAAATCCAGAAACAAATGCAAACTATGGAAGAGCCACTGGCAAAACCTGCAAATTTGAATGATTCCAAAGCCCAAGAGCAAAGAGCTGCAACAGAAGAGAGATCCAGAGAGCGCCTCCAAAGGAAACTTCAGGCGGCCTTAATATCACGTAAAGAAGCCCTGAGAGAAAATAAATGTCTAAAGGAACAGATTGATCAGCTGATGTTGGAAAGAGAAGAACTGGTGAACAAGACAGGAACTCTGGAGCATTTGCTAGAGCTTGGCAGAGAAAAGCAGAGTTCAGGTGCTGTGGCTCTGTTGTCTGGAGAGGAGAGCCTTGCTTCAGAAAATGCAAGGCTGCTGACTGAAAATGAAAACCTCACTGCAGCGTGTGAAAGTCTGAAATCCACCATGGAGTCCATAGTTCAGGAAAAAGAGGCCTTTTCTTTCCAATTAAATACCTTAAAAGATTCTCAGACAGTTGAATTGACAGGATGGAAGGCTAAACATAGCGAATTAAAGCAGGAGTATGAATCGCTTCTCCAGGCGTATGAGAATATCAGTAGTAAAGTGGCAGATATGAGGCAAGTCATTGATCTCAGTAGGAAAGAGAAGCAAGAGGCTGTTCAAAGACTCAGGGAAGGACAGTCTGAAAAGGAGGCTCTGCAGAAGCATTTACAAAATCTCCTTGATGAAAATGAGGTTATTAAGAACCAACTGAAACAACTCGGTGAATCCAAGAAAATGGAGGTTGAGGAGTTACAGAGCAAAGCAGAAAGGCAGATCCATGAGCAGGAGGCCAGGATGCAGGAACACCAGGATCGTCTGTGTGAGCTCACTGAGCAGAACCATCAGCTGATGGAGGAGAATGAGCAGCTGAAACAAACCTCTGAAAACCTAAAGCAGGCTTTAGAGAAAATCCAGAATGAGAATGATGTCCTCCATAATAACATCACTGTAACTAAAGCAGCCTTGGGAGAGCTGCAGGTTCAAATGGAAGTGTACCAAAATGATACACAATCCAAAATCAGTGATGCATTATGTGAGAATGAATCACTGTTAAAGGACATTAATGTGTTAAAGGATAAACTCTCTGAAAAAGAACAAGCTGTGCTTGTCCTAGAACAAGAAAGAAGGTTAATTTCAGAAAAAGCTCAAGAAACTGAGAAATCTTTGCTCCACAAAACTCATTGTCTAACAAAGCTGGACATGGAATGTAAAAGTCTAACAGAAGAAATTGTTAGTCTAAATGAAAAGGTTAAGATTTTAAAAGATGACAAATGTTTGTTACAGGAAGAATTAGAAAATGTACAAGAAAGTTCTTACAAAGTAAAGAATGAGAGAGAATTTCTTGAGACAGAATTGCTTAATCATGTTAAAAAAGTTGATCATCTTACTGATAGGATGAAATCTGCCCAGGTACAGAATAACTTGCTGTTACAGCAGCTGGAAGAGTTAAAGGCAGAAAAATCTAACGTGGTTAGAGAAAAGGAAGAGCAGCAGCTCCATCTTGTAAAGATGTTTGAGGAGAAGGTGAAAAGTGCTCAGAGGGATAATAATGGGACTAAAAACAAAACAAAAGAATTGCAAGAACTCTTAAAGGAGAAACAGCAGGAGATCAACCAATTGCAAAAGGATTCTATAAAGTTCCAGGAGCTGATCCTGGATTTGGAAAGATCTGTGAAATTGTCACAGTCAAAAAATGAAAAATTTGAAAAGGACTTAAGTAATGCATCAGAAAAGCTGGCAGAATCAAATGATGAAATACTTCATCTCAAGGCAAAGCTTTCTGCACAGGTGAACCTGTTGGATCAGTCAAAGAGGGAAGTGGACAGGCTTAAAGATGAGAATCTAAACTGGAGGAAAGAACTTCAGAAGAAGGGAGATGAACTGCAGCTTCAAAAGAGAGGATACGACAGAGAGTTGGAATTTCATCTCCAGCAGCTGAAATTGCTTCACAAAAGTGAAATTTCCAACCTGGAGGAAAGACATGGTGCTCTTGAGAGAGAAAAGGATCGGGTGATGAGTGAGGTTCAGGGCTTGCAGGAGGAAGTCAGCACAAAGGACTCTCAGAACAAGCAGCTGCAGGCGGAGCTGAACGCAGCTCTGGCACGACTGGCTGCTTTCACAAAGTGCATGTCCTCCCTTCAGGATGACAGGGACAGGGTCATCACCGAGATGAAAAGCTGGGAAATGCAGTTCAAAGAGGCCATCCAAAACAAGGAGAAACAGCTGGAAGACAGTAACAAAAGAATAGTGGCCTTGCAAGATGAATTGAAAGATAAAATGACTCAGATTCAAGAACTAAATATCAAATATTCTGTGGTAGAGGAAACAAAGGATGAACTGTACTTGAGGCAAAAATCTGTTGATATGCAGCGCTATGAAGAGCTCTGCAGGATAAAGGAAGAAAATACCTTCTTTTTTAACAGACAGCAAGAGCTGGAGAGTGTTCTACAGTCCAAAGAAGAAGCTTTGCAAGCACTCCTGAAAGAAAATAATTCTCTTAATCATCTAATAGAGAACAGTAAGAGTGCAGGAAGAGAGATAAAAGCTCTGGAAAATAATTTTACAAGACAGGAGCAAGAATTGCAAGAGCTTCTAGTGGAGAAGGAAAAAATGAATGCTGAATTGCAAAAGCAAATGACCATTTCTGAGCAAATGAAGATCATGCTAAATAATAAAGACAAAGAAATTTCCTTACTCATTTCTTCGAAAGGGGATGAAATTTCAGACTATCTGATTCAGGTACAGACTCAACATAGGAATCAGATCAAAGAGTATGAACTTCAGGTGAGGTCCTTGCAGATGGAGAGACAACAAGCTGAGGAGTCTTGTCAGAAGCTGGAAAATGAGCTGAGAAATCTCCAGGTGAAAGCAGAAAAAGCAGGTCAGGATAAGGCTGCAATTGCCAGTGAAATAGATGCCTTTAAAAAATCCATGTCATCTCTCCAGAACGACCGGGATGATCTTTTTACCAGGTACAAGGAGCTGGAACATCTTCACCAGGATGTTTTAAACCAGAGGGACAGTCTTCTAGTTGGCAGTGCAAGTGAGACTAATGCTTTGAAACAGGAGTTAAGGGTTCTCCTCAATAGGATAGATGATCTGCATTCTGAAAATGCAATGCTGAGTGCACAACTGATAAAATACAGGGAAGATCTTAACCAGGTTTTATCTCTCAAAGACCATCAGCTGAAGGACTTACTTAAGCAGAAATTGGAATGTATTAAAAACCTTGAGCATGAAAAATACGATCTTCAGAAACAAATAAAAGAGATGCAGCTTTCCAGTGAACTGCAGAAGGGGGCTGCTGTGGCTTTGGAACATGAGAATGAAAAACTGGCATCTAAAGTAGGGGATTTAGAATCTCTAATTGCATCACTTAACAAAGAGAAGCTAGTTTCTGAATCTGGAGAGAAGCTGCTAAGTAGTGAGAGTATTCAGAAAAAGGAATCCAATGGGCAGCATGGAGGAAAGCGTCAGAAAAAGGTGCAGGAACTCCAGAAATCCAGAGGCAGAAGTGCAGATGAGGAATACAGTGGGACTCTTTTGACACTTGAGGATGGAGATAAACCTGATTCATCTGCAGAGAAGATGCTGCTCGAAGTTCAGTCTCAAAACAATGAGTTGAGATCCCAAAATGAGGCTTTTGGGAAAGCAATGACTGCTCTGCAGAACGACAGAGATCGGATCATAGAGGACTTCAAAGTTCTTCAGAGCAAATACACCTCTGAACTCAAGGCTGAAAGGAAAAAAGGAGAGGAACTTGCAGCTGAACTGCAGGGGTTTAAATCCCATCTCATGAGTATCCTCAGAGAAAACTCTATTCTGCACGAGGCTGTCCTTGATGCTGCAGATCAGGTTACCCTTGCTCAGGTGGCTGATGACATTGGACGTGTGTGTAGGACTTTAGTCAGTCGGGAGCTGGAGGTGAGCAGGCTCTCAGCTGAGTGTGGGAATTATGCCCAGCAGATTGAAGCGTTTGCCAAGGCTATGGCCAGTCTCCAGGATGACCGAGACAAATTGCTGCAGGAGCTCAGCCATCAGAAGGTAACTTGTGAAGCCAAGCAGGGCACAGCTTCATTCCCCATTGATTGCAGCAGCATCAATGAGAGAAATTCTTTTAGAAGTAGTTTGGATGTGCCTCCAGTGAACAATGGGGAGACTTTGGTAAGTTGTAATTAGCCACATGGCTCTGTAATTTTATTCTTCGTGCAGAAAATGCTCAGAGACATGATGGATTCTGGAGTTTAACTTTGTACATTGTGTGAGTGCTAAGATAGCACTGTGTGCTCAGAGGAGGTGTGTGCAATTTTGGGAGTTAAGGTAATTACCCTGTTAAACAAAGCAAATGGGGAAAACCTTAGTCTGTAATTAGAATTTTAGCACTAATCAAACTTCACCCATCTAGTTTTCATTCCAGTTTACTAATGATGTTTATTAAACCTAGGCTAAAGAAGGAGCCAGCCTTGCAGCTGTTGAAATATCCAAACTGAAGACCAAGGTTGATGATTTGGAGAGGGCTTTGCATCAGACAAAAGCCTTCCAGGCAGAAACTGAGAGAGAGATCACATCATACCAGAACGAGCTGGCTGGATTAAGGTATTAGAGTGCAGCTTTATCCTCGTCATTGATTTGTATAGAATATATCCTCCCTTAACATCTGATGTTTTATGTTCAGAATGGAAAAAAACCTCCTCCTCTCCGAGTCCCAGGCACTGAGGAATCAGTGTCAGATCACAGTGGCTGAGAAAGATCAGCAGATTGCTGAGCTCCAGAGGCTGCAGCAAGACATGATTGGGAAGACATCACTCCCTGCTGGCAGCACTTACCCCGTCAAGGTAAAGAAATGGCGTGGAGCAGCAATGTAAAGTGGAAGGCAGCAGTTTATTGTCAGAAATTTGCAGCCTGCTTCTCAAAAGAGCAGCCTATAGTAATCCTGTAAGTTACTGTCTTAAATTAGTTAAATCCAGAATATAAAGGGAAGAAGTTGAAAAAAACCTAAGTGGGTTTATTTCTTTCAGATTTATTATGGCTGTAACCCATTTCCAGGGACAGGCTTTTTAAGGGGATCAAAAAAGAGCTTGGTGGTTCACATGGACAGCAGGTTTCACAGTTTGTACAGTTGATGCAGAGAGGTTTTAAACACCTAATGAAGCTCATTCTTCAGAGCCTAATCTATGTCTAGTTTCTGCAGATTGGACTAGGGCCTGACTGGGGGAGAAAGGGGAATGGAAATGTTCTTGTCCTTCCCTGAAGCAGCTGGAGCTGGCTTCTGCCAGGAGCACAGTCCTGGATTTAGAAAGGCAGCAGCTGACACCCAGGCTGGAAAATGCTGTTTTGTAGACTCTCATGAAAGATTCAAGGAAAGTGCTATTTTAGAGTAATATTCTTACTTACCTTTTCTGTGCCAAAGGAAGGAAGCAGTATTCATTTTAATTTCATTAAAACCAGCATTTGAGTTGCCAAAGTTTGTATGCTGTTCATTTTCTGTGATTACAATCATGAATAAGAGCTATTGACCAGTAATGTCTGTGAGTACTGGAGTATTTTATGTGGTAAAAACCTTTTATTTCATGATTGTATGGGTGAATAGATTCCCTAAAGCATTAGAGATGGCACATATCCCTCCTTTATTGGAGATTAATGTCAAAATGTTGAGCTGTCAGCGATAAAGGCCAAAATTGTGAATTGGTAATAAATGTTTTCTTTTCAAAATGGATTCTTTTGGCTTTAAATTCATATTTACAAAACAGCTGTTTTACTTGTCATGAATACAAGACTTTATTAGCTTGAAAATAATTTTTGAAATATGTTTTATGTTAACCCTTTACTATTTTCCCCTTCTTTTTGTGCTTCACACGATTTGAAAGTTAAAAATTAGGTTGGGTTGCCTTTTAGTGATAATTTTTTTGTTATTTTTTTATGCAAGTATTAGCACTCTATATATATATATATATATATATATATATATATATATATAAATTGTATTTAAAGTGTCTTTCAAATGTTGTATTAAGTTGTGAGAAGAAAATCTTCTGGAAAGAGAATATTTACTATATTTATTATATATATGATAATATATATGATCTTATATATAATATATAGTATTATTATATATATATATAGATGATAATAAATTATTATAAATGTTATATTTATTGTATTTATTGTGGATTATTTAGAGAACTCCTGTACCATTTACCCTGAATATCCTGATATCTTTTAGGCTTTGGAAACTGCCTCCCTTGCTGGAAGTGCAGATGGAGCAGAGGAAATCAAACGTGTCCTGGCTGAGAAGAACCAGCTGCAGGCTGAGCTGCAGCGCTGCCTGCAGGAGATGCAGCAGAAGGACCTGCACTTCCAGCAGATGAATTCCAAGGTACTTTGGAGCAACACCTCTGATCCTGAAAAGCTCACAGGGATCTAGGCTGGAGTGGTGGTGTCTTGCATGACTCAATGGTGTTTTACTTTGAAGTGTAGATATTTTAAAAGAACTCATCTTGGACGTTCAATTAAATGTCAGTTTCCTTTCTGGCAGCCTTTCCTGACTTGGTGTTTGTCTGAGAGGTTTATTTGACTCTGCATTCTGTGGATATTGATGAACCTCTGAACTTCTACTCACAGTCAAATAATTTTTCATTATAGACAGCAACAGGTGTCTGTCTTAGCTGGAACAAGATTTCAGCTTCTGCTTTGGGTGTTCTGATGGCAGGGGAAATCACTGCTCAGCTTTCATTATTTCCTCTGCTCATAAAACATCTTAAATCCCAACCCAACTGTGACCGTGCCAAAAAGTGGATGCAATTTTGAAACAGCAGGTGTCAAATCTGCAGGGATTTCCTGGGAGAGCTAATTTTAATGACTTCAATGTGAATTTCTCTCAGGTTGTGCAGTCAGCAGAAGAGAATGCTGTCCTGTCTGCCCAGCTGAAAACTCTTTCCCAGACTCTGAGGGACAACCAGCTTCATTACACTGATCTGCAGAATCGTTACCTAAGGCTGGAGAGGGAGTATCAGGCCATGCAAGTGACATCTTTGCAAGGCTCAGTCCAGGTAAACAGACCCATGGAAAAGCTTTTAGGTTTCTTCTTTCTGTGTTTAACTTTTCTGGTTTTCTTGGTAAAAATAAAATACTTTTTAATTTGTAGTGACCCAGTACTTTTGCTGGCCCGTGACTGAAGAGAATTGTCTTTATTGTTGTTGAGCTGGTCTAATTTGACTTTTCATTTAGGGAAACTGTGTCACTTTTTTTTTTTTTGTTTGTTTGTTTTTTGGTTTTTTTTTTTTTTGTTTGTTTGTTTGTTTTTTTTTTGTTTTTTTTTGTTTTGAAACATCTTTTTTGAGTTGGTCTGCAACTGGCAGAGATAACTGGATGATCACTGCTTAGTGGATCAGGAAATTTAGTGATAATTTCACATCAGTTGTGGATCATTTTACAATGCTTGAGTAGTATTTTCAGATGGGAGATTTACATCACCAGTTCAGCATTTCAGTACCCTTTGCCAACCCCTCATACACATCTGTAAGATTATTATTCGGGGTTGGAACTTCATAATTTTTAAGGTCCCTTCCAGCCCAGTCATTTATGATTCATCATTATTCCTGTATTTTTAGAAAGCTTTCCTGTACTGCCTTGGTTATTCATTAACAATCATTAATAGAACACCCCGAAATAGCATATGGATACATATAGAAAACAACCCTTGCCCTTCCATAATTGGAAATAAATCCAAACAAGAACTGTGAATTAAAAATAAATTAATAGCTGCCTTGCTTCTGGAATTGTAGATGCATTTCTTTCCCCTCAGACACTGTTGAGAGATGGAAATGAAAACATTAAGTGGCACAAAGAATTATCTGTTCCACTGTTTTGTGGTGCTTATGACTTTTGTAATTGAAATAAAGAGTTTTGGTAAGTAGAAAAATGGTCACTTGTTTGTTTTTTTTCTCCCCTTTAATATTTTCTAGGATGAAACCAGAGCAGAAGTTCCCCCTGGAGCGCCACGGGAGAGATCTGGGATTATTGTGGAGATAGACAATATGGAGCTAAATGAGCTCAGGAAAAGGTCAGGACTCAGAGCATGTATTAGCAATATTATTTTCCTGACAGCTGTGTAGTGAGTGTGAAAGTAATGCTTTTCTATCCCTCTGAGGCATTGTGTGGAGAAGGGGAAGGAGTGGATTTACAGTGGATTACATGAATCATAAGCCATATTCTTGAATTGTTATCATCTGGTAATACTTGTGGTTTGTATCTGTACATAAATGTACTGATTATTGGTGAATTTATCTCACTATTTAAGTTAAAGCATCTCATTATAATTAAGTCTGTCACAAAAAAAAGATTATTAAAAAAGAACAAGTAATCCTTTGAGTCCATAAAATATTGATTTCAGATTTTGTTTTGTCCCAGGCTTGCAGAGACTGAGCAGCAGTATGAGTCAGTGCAGCAGGGTCTCTCCCAGCTCACAGAAACACTGGCAGAGGAGAGGAGGAGGAGAGAAGCTGCAGAAGAGGCTCTTGGACTCTCTGAGGAGAGAAGTAACAGGTAAAACAGATTATTTGTTTGCCTTTTCGTTTTAGTGAGATTAGTGAGAGGTTTTCCTGTGGGTCTTAGATTTTTTTGAAACATTACTACTACTGCTACTACTAGTAGTAATAATAATAATAATAAACAAACCTATGTGTGAGCCTACAGTGCCCAAAGCAGTAAAAATCCATGTGTTAAAAAGCTAAGTTAAACATTGGATCAAGAAAGGCTTTGGGATTTTTTTTTCTTTATTTAATTTCATCTGTTAGACTTAATAGTCAGTGCTATTTCTTGTTTTCCAGGTTAGGAAAAATATTTCCCCTGTAACAACTTCAGCAGAGCCACTGGTTAGGTTGAAAATATCATTATGCACCTGCCTAAATAAAGTGTCCCTCACTACCATCACCTGAAAGTCACTGTTCAGTCAGCTGGTGATGATGGGGATTAATTCTGAATAAATGAAACACAGAGTAGATTTGTAAGTAGAGACTGAAAAAGACCTGGCAACATAAAATGAGTCAGCTTTTTGTAGGGACCTACCCTCAGTCATTTTAAGTATGCAAAATAATGTTTTTTTGTGTCAATTCAGTACTTGAAAGAAGAGATAATTCAGCAGTGCATGTCTCTGTGCCTTGAATTTTTCTCTAGATTTGAAGTGGGCAGTTACAGGTCTGTCCCCAGTGACTACAATGTCCAGATGGAAGCTGAGGAGGAGAGGGAAGCCTTAATCATCAATCCCAGTGAACACGTTGTTGTAAGAAAGGTAAGGGAATGAAAACCTTTAACCCTGAATTATCAGCTCCTTAAAAGTGGTGGAAAACCATCATTCATTTCTTTCTGTTGGGGCTGTGAGTCCAAGACCAGCAGCTGTGTAAACGGTGCCAGAAAACACATGGCATATGTGCAGGTTAAAAAATGTATGTAATCATATTTATACTACATGTGTGGCCATTAAATAAACTGCATCTTCATTTAATTATGCATGCCCAAAATGCAGCATGCATATTTATGTGTGTGGAATTGCATAATACACAGCTCGGATTCATTCCTTCCCCACTCATTAATGCTGGGTTCGGGGCTTTTAAATCATTTTGGTGTTTAGGATGGGCTGTGTTTTGGGGTCAGTTGCTGTCAGAAGCAAAATGTTTGTAGTGCCCCAGAAATCCAGGCTGCAGTGGAGCTGTCTGTGGTTTGTATTCCTGATTGTTCCTCTCGTAACTTTTGTGTCCCTCAGATGAAGGGAGGAGCCCTTTCCTTGCGCCGCTGGCTCCGGGGCCGAAGCCTTTACTGCTCCAAGCTGCTGACAGCCCGAGCCAAATCCCGCTATTTATTCCTCACCTACCTGGTCACACTACACCTCCTGCTCGTGCTGTGCCTCACCGGTGTGCTCTGAATCCCCTGCACTGCCTGGGGGGCTCCTTTCCCTGCGGGCAGTGCCACTCCCAGCCTGGAGACTCCTCACATGCTGCTGTTCTGCTATGCACTGGACGTGTACAAATCCCTGGGACACTACAAGGAATCCTGAGCTTCTCCAGTGAAATTCCTGCATATCACACTTGCTCCAAAGTTGACTTGAATTGCGATTTAAAAGTGGGATATTATATTTGCTAAGGAGAAAATATTCCCCTCTGTCCTCTGCCCTATAAGGAAACTGCTGCATACAAGTTATTTAATATTGTTTGTGGGTACATAATGGTTGATTACTACTGAATGGGTTGTAAATGATATCTTTTCTATACAAATTTTATTTTAAGAGTTAAACTATAAATTCTAAAGGAATATCAAGCAATTACTGTATATTGGCTTCTTGATTATAACAAGGAGTTTTATGGAGTGCAATAAAGGAAGAACTACTGGATTTTTGATTTTCTTTGGTTGGTTGGGTGGTTTGTTTATTTTTCTTTCTTTTTGGCTGAAAATAAAAGAATTAAGGTTCTTTCCCATTCAGTTTGTAAAGAAATCGAGGTGCACAGATCTGTGTGTGGTAATGAGGTAAGCTGATGATTAAGGATTCAGTAAAGATTCATAATTGAGGTGACATAAATATCTCCAAATTCTTACTTTTTTTTGGTAATTTTTTCTTTCTGTAACTTGTGGGGTTTCAGTATTTTTTAAATCTACTTGCAGTTTTCTTGGTGGGGCTTAGTTACTGCCTGTCTTGGAGGCAATATGTTCCTCAGCTGCAGAACACATGAAATTCAAGCTTCTAAAGACACAGCCTTACGTATTTTACATGTTTCAGCTTCAAGGTACAAATCAATAAATTCAGCTATGAATCTTGTGGAAAATCCAGTGAATATGGTAAAGGAAGGATTCCATAGGTTTTACTGATGAGCAGAAACAAGGTTGACTTGGAGATATTTCAGTGATTTATCTGCTTAAGAGGTAGTTACTGCTGCAGGTGAATACTGTAAACCACTTTCTTTTTATGGTTTTTAATGTTTAGTCTGATAAAGGCCTGGATTTTTATATAAATCCAATTTTTTTTTTAACTGTGGTGGTTCATCTCCTTTGAGTGGCTGATTCAGTCCCTGTGTTCAGCCCTGGTGTCACCCAAATACTGAGAGAATTCATAAACACCAGGTACAATGGAAACATGAGTACTGAGGATGCTGACTTTTCCCTTCCCAGCCTGAAAGTGGGTGTTAGCAGAATGGTAATGAGCTTTTCTTAGCTAATTATGTTGTAATGAAGCAGAATGTTTTCCAAAGGCAGCAATGCCCCTTCATTCCTTCCTGTCTTACTCATCCAGTGTGAAGGGTTTTTGACCTGGGAGGAGAGAAAACAACTCTCTGTCCTGAGGCTTAGTGAGTGGGAAAGGATCCAGAGGTGTTTGGAATTCTGTCCTGCTTTCTCCAGGCCTTTGTGCTGTCGCTGTGATAAGCACAAACTGGGGGAAAAAAAAAAAAAAAAAAAGAAGTCAAATGGCTTGACATATAGATATCCTGTGAACTCCATTCCAGAAGCTGATAAAATGTACTGGGAGGTGAGCTCGTGTCATTTAGGAAGCAGCAATTCCTGGGTGAGTACTGCCCTGACAGTGTGCTCATGTTACAGTTCATGATTTAAATGCTTGGCTTCACTTGGTCTGAGATCAAGCATATTGAGGAAATTTGTTTAAAATTCTCTACTCTCAAATTCCAGTGTCTCAGCTGATGTAATTCCTGATGTATTTAGGAACTGAATTTCCCTCTGGTTTGTGTTGTTGGAGCCAGAGTCTGGGTGCAGTGCTGTAATGTTGGATACTGCTGGTAAATAATTGGTTTATTGCAGTCCAAACCCTTTTCCTCGCAATTTTGGGAGAAAATAACAATTCATGGCAATGTGAATCCACCAGCTACTAGAACTATGGGATAAACATTCCCACATTAAAGCTCTTTCCGAATTTATGTGTTAAAATCCATTTTTGTCTTGTTAGGGACAAGAATTTTGCAGGACAAATGCTGTTTTTCATTCCTTTCCCATTTCTCAAGTACCTTTCCTTACCGAATGAAGTTGCCAAAGAATGAAAAATAAAATCTTGTATCAACTTGTATCTTGTAATCTCGTATCAACTGCTTAAAGAGGCAATTTTTCAGTCCTAAAAATAACCCAGGGATCCATAGCCCTTGGTGAGGGTTTAGTCATGATTTCAGAGACCAGGACCTGGAGGTGTTGCCAGCTCCTGGAGCTGAGATGTTCCTGGGCAGTTGTGCCAGCTGCCTCTTGTTCTTTTGCCCAGAACAGCCACTTCCATGAAGTGTTTGCCACTCACAAATAGGGAATAGGTCCTGGAGTGAGCTCTCCACATTACAGAATGGCTGCCACTTAAAAAACACACAGTAAATGCTTCACTGAAATTTTTGCCAAAAACAAATTCACCGAAATTTTGGGGGTTAGTTTTACTTGTTTGTTTGAGATTGATCACCCTCTTGAAAAAAAAAAAAAAAAAAGGCAAATTTTAATGTTCCATGAGAGAAAAACTGCAATCTCTGAAGTAACAGATGTTTTTGGTGGTTTATTTACCATTAACTACTAATGTTACAGCTGGTATGTACATACAATCAATTAATTTTAAGCAAAGGAATTTTCTAGCAGATAATTTGCCCTTGGAAGAGGTGGGATTTATGCTTGAGTCCCAATAGAGCCAGGTGTGTGTCCTGGAGCTGAGCTTGCCCTTGGTCTCCAGGCCAGTTGAGGGAGGATCACAGGACCCTGGAGGCTGCAGCAGGAGATTTCCCCTCTGGAAGAAACAAAAGGCTGCCAATGTCCTGATGAATTTGCTTTGTGAAATCCTGTTCAAGTGGGAATTTATGTGCAAACTTCACATGCTTGGTAAGATCCATTGACTTTGCTGGTTAGGTTTATTCTTTCCCAAAAATAATGTGTTTTAATGATATGAAGGTGTCTTATGGAAGAAAAGCTTCACCTGTTGGAATTAATTCATATCATGAGTCAGATTTTGATTTTTCTGGGCTGTCAAAACTCTCCCCTGAAGTTCTGTGTGATGAATAATGTTTTACCTCATATATTGTGATATTATGATATCATGACAATGCAATTTCATGATACAAATGTGATAAACTTATTAAATCAGTATTTAATAAGTGATTTTTCTTTTAAAAGACCTGTCTCTGCTTTCTATAAACGAGTTTTTCAAAACCATTTGACTTCCAGCAAGGGAGAACCTCATTGTTTAAAGGCAAAACAGTGGAACTGCTTAGACAGAGAGCAACCAAATAAGTGAATCTAGAAAAATTATAAATTTTCCACCTCTAATGCCTTCCCTTTATTTCTTTGCAATGACAGATCCCCATTCCTTGTTGAGAACCGTGAGTTTTGCTGATGCTCTCCTTGCCTGGGCTTCTGTGTGAGCATAAGCAGCACTTCATTTTTGAAGCTGACTTGGTCTTTCTGGGGGCTTTATGGCAGGAATTATAACAAAGTTGTTACCAACAAATTCACATTTTAATTCCTTGTGTGTTTTGGGGGTGCATTCTGTGAGGGCAGGAGCAGGAACAGTATTTCACAGGAAGTTTGAACTTAAAAATGGTATTTTGTCCCTGATGTTCCTGACAAACTGCACTAATATTGGAATAATGTCCTTTGCAGAGTGTTATGTTTGGAATGAGTCAAAAATGCAGCAATGTAGGAGATGAAGCACAAAGTAAAAGAGGGATCCTGACTCTAGAACATCCCACTGAGTGTGGAATCATCACTAACTGGGATGATATGGGAAAAGTGCACAATTTATTTTATTCATACTAGTCAGTCATGAAGTTCCTACTGAGGCAAAACATTTGACAAGGATAGAAAGGAGCTAAAGTTAAGAAAACCCACAGGTTGCAATTCATCAAAGGTGAATTGGAGAAATATTAAATTACTGAAATGGGGAACAAAACCTGTGAGGTGCAGGGGAGGGGTTGTTTTCTCTCCTCAGAACTGACATGAGGAAGAGGATGGGTGGTGCACACATCTCACATTCCATGTGACATTCTCACTATCACTTCCAGTATAAATGACAGTCTGGGGCTTCTTCTCCCTATCCTGAACCTTTGAGAGGGAGATTTAATTTTTTTTTCCTGAAGCATGTTTTTCTGTTGCCAAAAGCTAGCTTTCCATGTCTGGCTGGTAAGGAGGCATCTTTATTCCCCATGCAGCACCACTTCCTTGGCATTGTGCAATGAGCTCTGTGGGAAATGCCAGTTCAGGGTGTCCCAGGTGCAGGCAACAAGGTGTGCTCATGGGAGAAACTGCTAAATATCTTAAATATCCCAAGTGTCCTGGTCTCTGGGAAGTATCTGGGTCTGTATGTGGAAAACACTGTAGTGTCTGGGGGAGAAGCTCTGCAGGGAAATGCTCCTGGTAGTGTTTTCCTGTGGAAAATGCTGCTGAAAGGGAGATAAAACAGGGCTGGGGTTGTGCTGTGCTCTGCTCGCTAGGCTGAGGTGCAGTTATAACTCATAGATGTGAACTCAGTTACTGTGCCACATCCACGGACCCAAAGTGTTCCACATAACACAGCAAAGCTGATCCACGAGCAGTGGGAATTCCTCAGCTGATATTTGGAAATAAATTGCTCACCTACTCCTCTAGGTGGAAGCACAATACTTGCATTTCATTCTCTCCCTGCTGGCTGCAAGCACACTTTTATAACTACATCCCATTGTGTTTTTCTGCCTCACAATTTTCCTGCTGTCTGAATTCAGTAAGAAATAACATTTTCCTGTAGGAAAAAAAAAGAATTTAAATTGCAGGCCCATATTTGATGTTCCCTCATCAGCATCTGGCAATTGCCCCGTGCACAGCCCACACCCGTGCTTGTTCCTTCTGTGGGTAATGCTGGGTGCAAGAGCAGAGCATCTGACATTGAGTGAGAAGAAGGAATTAGGGAGGGTTACAAAGGTGGGCTGTGCTTTCCCGTAGTGTGATTATTTTTAGGGTGAAAGGTGATGGAGGCCTCAGGCAGCGCTGTAACTCAGACAATGGTCAGGTACCAAGTGGGCTCTTGCAGCTGAAGTTTTCCTTTTTGTCTCTTGGATGCAGGAATTACTTGTGGATGTGGCTCCCTAGCCCAAACCGGTAGGGAAGAGACAAGAAACAGAGTTTATAACTGTTGTGATTACTGCAAAGAAGAAGAAAAGGTGATTTTGATCCTCGTGTGATTTTGATCCGAGCCACAAATTTCTCCCCAGCGCTTGGAAATCCTACTCCTGAAAGCACTGGAATGCGGAGGAAACAAGAGAATTCCTGGGTAGCGTGCCAAAAAACGGGACAAAAGCAGAGCAGTGCAGTGCCCGGCCACGCACAGGACACAAAAGGGGGACCCGAGGCTGAGGGTGTGTGAGGGGCAGCAGGAGCAGGAATGGTGCGGGATGCACGGGGGCCGTGCGAGCGGGGGACGAGCACAGGCAGCCACGGGATGAACATCGCAGCTCTGCCGGGCTTCAATTCACGATTTTCCGACTGGAAAATACCACGGGCCATTGGCCAGCCCTGGCATCTGTTGCCAGGAGCTGACCTGACAATGGCTGCAGGGAAGGCACCAGGACCCAGCCTTTTCGGGCTCTGGTGACAACGCAAATGTTTAATAGAAATGCTGGCACAATTTGGGATAATTCCTCCTCAGTGATTTCTCTTCGCTGGTGTGCTTGCTGCTCACATTTAATTCTCATGACCTGTAAAATCAACACTGGGTTGTTTTGGTTGTGGTAGAGTATCTCTATCCATTGACATTCTGGTTATCATGAGGTCGAATTTAATGGGCTGTGCAGGGCCTGACTGTGCCTGGTTTTGAGGGAAAACCTGGAAACTGCCACAGAATTAGGCAGGCTCCTGCTTTGTGACTCCAGATGTGTTCCTCACTGCTGAAACCACCAGCACTTTGGGAGTTATGTAAGCACAGAAATTTCCTTCTCATCCCTTATTTCTTTCCTTTCTGAAATAGCAGTAATTTTCTTCTTACATCCGATTTTTATATATATATATATATATATAATTTTATTTTTTTTTAACTTTTGCATAATTGCTTTCTGGTTTATTCAGCTTCTCCCTACATTTGTATTCCAAACCTTCCAAAGAAGGACAGCCTGGCATCCTAAAGCCTAGTTCTGGAAACAGGTGATTATTTCTTTTTCTTAGAAGGTTGATATAGAATTGAATTGTTTTAAACAGCTGGTGATTTTAATGAATAACTCCAGCTCTGGACAGATGTTGATATTGTAGGTGCTTCAAATTTAGAGAGGATCTCTGCTCCATTTAAGTTCATTTTGGGGCATAATAACACTTGTTTCTAGGATATAATACTTGTTTTTAGGATATTCTTTAAATAAACTTACCCATAAAACTATCCTGATGTTTTATGTTAGGTCAGGAAAAAAATGAGCTAAAAAGAGAATATACACCCAACCCAGTGAATTTTGTTGAGTTTGGTGAATAGATGTGAGTTTGGCAGATTTGCTCTTGCATGCTTTCTTGTCTGTTTTAATATGACTGTAAAAATATGAGTAAAATTTTTAAAAAGCAATTATTTTTATGATATGAAATATATTCCACGTGTTTAAAATATATTATTATTTAATATGATTTAATATATTACTCACTGGAAGTAATATAATAAAAATACATTACTCAGGCTGTATTTGAAAACTTTACAACTTTTGGCCAAAAGTCCACATAGTAAATTTAGCCAGGGATAGAAGTAAGTGTGATTTAAATACAGAATATAGATATAGAATCACCTGGGGAAAAGGAGATGTGGCTCTGCACTTCCCTTGGTGCCCACTTTTGGCATATATTTAATGGGAAGATTATGCATCCATTTAGCAACAGTGTAAATAAATTAATTAAGTTGTGAGCTTGGCAGCAGGAATGGCTGGGAGAGAATACAGCTGGGAGATAAAAACCAGCAGCAGACCACGGGAACAGCCCAGTTTGTAACAACCAGGAGGCAGAGCTCCTACAGGAGACGTGTCCAGGGCTGTTTCTCTGTCATTACACTGGAATGATAAATTTGAGTTGCAAGATTGTTTAAAGGCTTGCTGTTTATTACTGATGGCATTAAATTCATTACAGTAATTATGAATTATTGGTAATTTATGTGTTCTTTAATTGAAAGCATACTTTTCATTAAAAGTTGGCTTTATTAGTGAAGGCATTAACTTCTGAAATTCAAAACTGGAGTTTGTGTGTGTGCTTGTGAGTATGTATAAACTTCAGATTGCTGCATTGTTGCAGCCCTGCCATCAGTGCAAAAAAATTTATCCCAGGTTGTCATCTCCAATTAATATTGTCAGTAAAAACCTGACCTGGGGTAAGGTGTCCACTGGCTTGGGTGATGTTCCTTTTGAATGAAATCCCAAAGAAACATGTTCACAGAACAACCACAGTTCAGGAGGGGACCCAGATGTAGTAACTGTCAGTATTCATTAAAAAAAAAAAAATCAAATTGGCTTCAGTTTGTGTTAAGTGTAGATCCTAAAGTCTTTCCAACTCTTTCTTCCAGATCCTTTTGGAGACATTCCACATGCCAGCCATGCATGTCCAAAATCCACCTATTTGTGTGCAGGCTTGGTACCAGAAATGCCTCATTCAATTTGAGTGGAAAACATTGAATGTACTTCATGTTACGTGGCATTGGATTTGGAAAGTGAATCAGCAGCTGCTGCCTCCTCTCTTGAAAGGGGCATGGAGCTTCCTGAGGGACAGAAGAAGGAATTGCCATTGGCAATGGATGGTGCTGATGCTGGAGGGTTTTGCTTTTATAATCCTGTGCTGAGGTGGCAAAGCAGGGGAGTGGAAGGTGCTGTCCTGGTCCTTGCTCTCCAGCCTCACACAGCGTTTTTCCCTGGAGATTTCTTAGGGAGACAGCTTGGGCTAGTGAGCCTTCCAAAAAAAGAAGGGGATGAAGAGAGAAATAATGTGATGGAACTTCTTTCCATGCAGGGCTGGAATCCACAGGTGTCCACAAAATCACTTAAAACAGTGAATGTGATTTGGACTTCCATAAGGATCTCTGTGGGAAAAACATCCTCTCTGGAGGAGCCACTGTGTATCCTGGGGATTTGGGATCATGTGCAGAAGGAGAGGACAGCTCTGCCTCCAAGTACAAAGAAGATTAAGGTATTTAATTAAACAACTTTACTGCTGCTGGTTCCATCTTAAAGTGATTTTTCCTTATTCAAATGGTCTCTTAATGGTAAAAGCTGCAAAATCTGTCAAAAAAGGATTTTTCAAAGTTCTCTTCTAGCTACCTAAAAGTGAGAGGGGTTTTCTTACCTTCATTTCCACTTTTGAACAGCAGTCAGTTAAATTCTCAGTGTCAGTGTATCTTGTCAAGCAAATGGAAATCATAAGTTCCTCAGCCTCTGAGTGGATTTTACTGTGTTATTCTGGTTTCAGTTTGTATGACTGCTCAGGTTGAAAATAAATCACTTTACATGTAGGAATAGCACTATTAGCTGGCCTTAACACCTGCCTGAGCAACATAAGTTACATTTCAGTCTTGGCCTCTTGTAGGTGTGATGGTCCAGAGCACCAACCTTGGTCCTCAGATCTCTGCATCCCACCCAGTTACATTTGCAGTCCCCATGGGATCAAAGCAAAATTCCATTCAATTTGCTAAGAATTTACTTGCCCTTGTTTCACTATTAATGGTGAAGGATGTTCTTTAGGTTTTCAATTTTTAATTTTTTGTTTCATGCAAACTATTTTGTTACTTCCACAGTTGCTTGTTTTTAAATTGACATTAAGCTTCCATTAATTCTTAGAATTGCTCTAACAAGGAAAAATTGTCATCATTTGAATGTTATTCTTTCTAAATTGAAGAAAAACCTATCCAATACAAGAAGAAGCAGGAATTCCCCCTCAGACATTTTTTTCCAAGGGGAAGCACCTTCTTTTCTTAGGAAATTGTAGAGGAAAACATTCATCCATGTGAAGGTTACCTTGCATATAAACCAGCCCAGGTGCTGAGGGGACTTCTGTGGGTGCAATTTATGAAATCCACTGAGTATTTGACACTGAGATTTTAAATGGGAGTTTTGGAAGTGATTGTGGAGCCTAGAGCCTCCTCTAACTCTGCAATTCAATTCTGCATTTCCCATCAGGGATGTTTTCCTGATAAGTGATACGAGATTTGAGGGAGACACTTGCCATCATTTATGTCACAGGCCTTGGTGTTCACTCACAAAATACAAAGAGCAATTTGAAAGTTTCTTTTGGGGAGGTTTCCCCCATTTTTACTTCCAAGTTAGATGTTTCATCTTTGTTGAAATTTTCTTGGAGTTAGTGAACTCTGTATCAGGGTTTTGCTGACATTTTAAGAATCTCTACATACAAGAAAATATAAAAAAGCAGCGGTGTTTTCAAGATACAAAATGAAAATGATAAATCCTGAAACTAATCATTAGCCATTCATTAAAATGGTTGTTGGTCATGTTAATTGGAGGTCATGGTCTTCAAACAAGGAATGACATCTGCTTAATCTCATGTGTGCAGAATAGGAAGAGAGAAAAATATATAGTGGTGAAAGCAAATCACCTTGGTGGAAAACTTCTTGAGGTCACTGAGGACACCATGCTTGGGATAAACTGACCCCTTTTTCTATCTGTGGCAAACTTTTAATGAAAGAGGAAAAGGACCTGGTGATCTTTTGCTGCAGAGGTTAATAATGGATGATCCTGATGAGCATTTCATGTAAAAAGCAAAGCCTGCAGATCTCATTACCTGGGCCTCCCAATTGTGCATTCCCATCCAACCAGAGGAGTGGAAAATACACTTGACACAATGAAGAGGTTACAGTGGGCAGCACTCCCATTTCTGATTCCACTGCCAGTGCACTTCCCATGCTGACAGGGGCAGAGGAGGCTCCTGGGGGGATCCAGGCTGTGCTCGCTCACACTGCTGGCTGGGACACGAGGCTGACTGCACTCAATGGCAAGGAGAGAGCAAGATCTGGGCCCCAGTTCATTGATTAGCAGGTGCTGTAACTCTAAATTGCTAAAATTCTGTTTTTCCTGCGTTCATTTTCTGTAAAAGTTTTGATTTCTCTGCAGATCTACAGCCAGAAGCTCCGGGCAGAGGTGCTGAGCCTTGTCTAGAGTGTGAGTGTGGCCGAGTCTCCATCACACTGACCAGTGTGCAAAGCACAGAGCAGCGACAACCACCCAAATCCCACATCCCACTGTGCTGGTTTCACAGGACATTCCAGAAAACGACAGTCCTGACACAAAGAAGACCAGAACTGTAAGCAGTGAAAGGTGCAAGCTTTGGGGTGAATTGAGTTGTGAAGGTGGGAGCTGAGCCCAGCGATGTGAGAAGCTGCAGTGGAGGAGAATGAGATTAACAGGGTAAAATATCTCATGTTTAAGGTTGGCCTCAGGCAAGAATGAGTTTGTCAGTGTAATATGTTGTTGAATTTTAATATGGAAATGTCTCCTGGCATGTATTTCAAACACAGTACAAATAGTGATATTGATCTAACCTTCAATTAATGGGAGAGGTCCTCTGTGAAAATCGGATCTGGGTCTGAATGGCAAATAGCTTTAATATTCTGAGGACAGTGGATCATTTGCACAGCTCAGTAAGGAATCATAAATCACCAGGATTAGGGCTTTTTTTTTTTATTATTATCATTTTAATGGAGGCTTGCTTTCCCTGGAGCAAGGGACCAGGAGTGTGGTAAATCATTAAAAAATCATGGAGACGGTGTCAGTAAGTGTGGACAACAAATAATCTACTTGTGCTAAAAGGAATTATTTGAAATCCATTCATTCCTGCTCTCTGTTGCCATGTTTTTTTAGATATCTGCTCCCTTTTGGGATAGAATGAACATTCTCCCTTTAGCTCTTACACAATCCATGGGTGTCTTTCCACTTTTGATCCTCACAGAGCATCCATCCTAAAGGCCATTTTTTAAAGCAGTCTGAGACAAAACCAAAGCTGATTATTCCTTGAAACGAGAGTAGCCAGATTATTCCTCTTGGCTTCTTCCAGCTGTGTCTTCTGTGCATTTTATGTGTGTTTGTTTGTGTATATATATAAACCTCAGATCACTTCATTGCTGCAGCCCTGCAGCAACAAAAAAGAAAAAAGAAAAAAAAAAAAAAAAAGTAAAAAGCTGTTGGCAAATAACCCTTCTTAGCCAAGAAGTAACACATGGTTTCACTGAAGTTGATGCTCATATTGAGCAGTTTTCTGTTCATGATCAGGCTGTGAATTTAGCAGATTTACTCTTAATTGATTTCCTTTCTGGCCCAGAGAAAATGATGCTCTTAAAGGACTTGGAAGCCTCTAATTAAACCAGAGAAGAATTTCAACCAGTCCTGGCCTCCCTGCTCTGTGAAATGCCAAAAATGAGAGATCAACTTGTGTGCAAGAATGTGTGCAGTTCCCTGCCCAGCCAACCTCTGTTGTGGATTGTCAGGAAGGATTTCCTTCTGGAAGCTCCTTCACTCTGGCTGTCCTGTAAAGAGCATTTTGCTGTGGGTTGAGCATGAGGTTGCTCCCTAAATCAGGTGCTTGGCTCTCCCCCAGAGCTGCTGAATTAATGTGATGTGACCCAGGGATGCCAAGGGAGAACACAAAGATGGGTTTCCTAGACAACAGCTGATGTCACTGCAACTGGAGAAAGTACAGAGGCTGAGAGGGGAGTTTATGAAGAGCAGGGATCAATTTAGGGGAACAAGTTCTGAATAGCAAAGTTATAGATTTTTACACAATATGAAACTCAGCAGAGAGACCTGTTTCTGAAGTCTGGGAAACAGCTTTTGGGGTATGAGAAATAAAAATCCCTCTCAAAGAAATGCAGTTTAAAACACAAGTACATCACCTCTGGAAGTCTCTACATGCTGCAGCCTCAAAGTCACAATCCTCATCGAACTTTTTCCCCAAAATAAAACAATCCAGAATGATAATCCTGCTGGAATAAACCCAGATGGATTTCATTTGGACGAAGTTTTACTTCAAATTCCCTGCAGGATAAATAAACCATCTCTCCTCTGCTCTGGGTGTGCTCATGGTAGGAAGGCTGCTGCAGACTTCTGGTTAATATTTAAATGGCATTCCTGAGAGCAGAGTTCTGTGCATCAGCTTGACAAACCAGCCTCTGTCTAGCCCTGTGGTTCATGTCTGAAAAACAGGTTAGAAACTTGGGTGCATCATTCATTTACCTCAGCAGCTAGAGGAGGATTAAATTTCCCTCATCTGACCATTTTGAAATGATTTAAAATATTTTTTTTTTTTTTGCTTAAAACCATAGCCCTTTGGGCTAACAATTGCTTCAGAGAACTATTTTAGGATCCTAAAGGTTTTGAGGCTGCAGTTTCCCAGACTTCCAAGCTGCTCTGTTGGCTTGCTGCCATCAGCCATGCAGGGGCTTTTCCTCCCCCTTCAGCAGTTCTGCCATTCCTTTGCCTCTCCGGCCAAACAAAAGGTCTGCTTTTGTTCCAACATGACTAATTAGCCTCCAGATGGGTCAGTGAGTGGAATTGTCCCATGGATGGTCCTGGCAACCATCAGGGCAAGCAAAGTGGGAGAGCAGGGGGGTGTTGGCTGCCCCTTCCATTGGCAGGATTTTATTGCATTGCCCTCCTGTATCATGGAGCTGCAGCAGAGGGGATGGGATGTGGTGTGGAACAGGAATTCTCATCTGTGGCCAAAATTCAGTGACACCTCTTTCTGTAGTCTTGGACCAGGACTCTTGCATCATTCACCTGAGGATTTTATAACCTTTTACAACAAATTCTCCTGAATTAACTAGCATGACAGGAAACAGAAGGATGGGACCCACAGGTCAGCCAGCCTTGTCTCAGTCTTTAGGAAGATTATGGAGAAGTTCCTCATGAAAACTCTTTAGTGGTACATGAGGAACACGAACTCCAAAGGTGTCTTCCAGTTTAATTTTTTTCCTCATCTGTCATTGCTTTGCTTCTTTTACAAATGTAAAGTAACTTTGACCAGTGCTGCTTTCAGTTCTGTTTATTAGAAAAAGGAGGAATAGCAATAAACACCTCTGACTTTATTGCTTACTTTGAATTACATATTTTTCTCTCTCAAAACTATTTCTTAGGCAAACATCACTCTGAGGCTCATGTTGGGCAAATATGTTGGTAAAGTTTGTTGGAATAAGAGCTTATATAAATCCAGAGCTCTGGGACACTGCAGTTTATTGAGATGCTTGCTGGATCAATTTTCCTCTCCACTACCTGCCAGAGGATGTCACACTTACACAAAAATGGTGCAATAAATGAGCCAAATTCCTACTTCTTCCACAAAAAGGTGTTCTTGCATTAAATCTTTACAGTCTCCTCCAAGAAAGCTTTGACTAGAGCAGGAGGGTAGCCTGAAAAAGGGAACAAAATTCAGCCTAGACTGTGTATTAAATGAGGATTTATTTTGTGCTTTAAGAACCTGGACTGAAGGCTTCCTAACAGATGTGAGACATTGTACTGGGAGGATTTGTCAAATCTCAGTGAGAAAAGCTTTCTCCCTGGTTTTATTAGTGAACAGTATCCATGCAAGGCAATTCTGTTGTAAACAGAGCTAAAAATGTCACAGTAACAGTTTCATCATTAATTTATTATCAGAGCAATGCACTCTTGGCATTTGCTTCTAATTCTTTTCGTTGTGACTTTCTGTGCTCTGTCCCAGCAAGGCAGTGAGGTGCTGCTGCTCCTGGGCATCTGTGCCTGGCAGAAGTGGTGTCAAGGTTATTGTGGGAGTTGTATTTAAATTGGGAAGCGTTTCAAAATGAGCACTGCTTCAAATGGTACTCCCTGAGAAAAGGGAAGTGTCCAAAAGCAGCTTCCAAAGACACTTCTGAGTGCTGGAGAGATTATTGCCATGCCCCAAGATACAGCAAACATAAGAGGCTTAACCAAAAACTGCAGGAGTTCATTGTGAGAACCCTGGGCTGCTGCCAGGAAAACTGAGCCATTTTTCTTTCTTAATTTTTTTTCATTTCATTGCTGAAATCTCATGGATTAAAAAAAAAAAAATAATAAAAAAAGAAGAAATAACCAAAAACTAAACAAACAAAAAAACCCAAGCACAAAAGAATTAGTGGCTAAATGATTTCTATTGACTTTGCTGTCCAAGATACTCACTTGGAAACTGATTCTCAGAAGCTAAAATTAGATTGGCATCATATTTAAAGCCCTGGGATTTGTCTTGGTCAGTAGAACTGAAATAAAAACAGTTGGTAGCAACCTTTATTTCCTACAGAGGTATCCTGCTAAAATCTACTCAATTATACATAATTTATCAGTCATAATGGTGTCATGGTTATATTAATTAATTCCTGCATTTACTCAGACTAAACTTTATATCTCTCCAAACAAAGAGCTCTTTTATTATAATAAAAATCAATCTCACTTGTTAAACTTCTGCATTAAAACATAAAAAGTTCTCTGCTGTTTTTGTTTTTCCTCCTACTACAGCTCAGCATTAACACAGAACTTTTGGTCGTCATTAACTAATACAGATGTTAATTAATTAATCATGCTTGCATAGTTCTCTATTAAATTGCCAGTCTACTAAAATTCATCCTTTCTGTTCCCTAAGGGTATTTGGTATTTCAGCGAGGTCTTCTGTTAATTTTCTCTTTTCCACAGCATGTTTAACCTTCTTTTGCTGTCATTTAGAGCCATTATTATCTTAGTTATCCTCTTTTGAACCTCCTGTGTTGTCCATTTTTTTCCCTTGCTCTAACCAGAGCTGTGTAGCTGTCCCAGATTCTCTTCTAAGTGTAAAAAGTCAGGATAAAAACCTGAATCAGGGTTAACTCTACTCGAAGTCAGATTGTAGAATTCAGACCTGACTTCTGGTTCATATTAAGATTCAATTGCTTTGATTTGTGTTTATTTTTAATAAGATTTATCACTGTGTGTGATTAAGCATTGGCTAGACAGCTCTAAAATCAAGCAAAATGCAAAAACCCCAGAATTTGGGAACTGCAGACAGAGCAGTCCAGGGTACATTTCAGACTGGCTGAGAGTAATTAACCATGAGAGCAATTAACCTATGGACATAGTGAATTTGTGGAAGTATTTAAATTGAGACTAAGTATTTTTCCTAGATATGTGGTTGTTCAGCCAGGAATTACTGGGTGAGATTCCTTGGCACTTCCTGCTGTATGAAGTCAGGATAATTTATCACAGATTCTTTCAGCCTTGAAATTTAAGGCTCCAAATGTCATCTGCTCAAAACCTAATTTTATTTTATTTTTTCCTTTCTAAGAGTTTGGAGGGAAACACAAAACCTCTCTTCTCTTGGGGTTCTTGCCCACACACATTCCCAGCTGTTTTCCTGGGAATAGTGCAGAATATGCCTTGTGATTCAAGACCCTTTATCCATGCCCTGTAATATAAAATCTTTTAAAATTTATTCCTGTTCTTTGCTATTGCACTGGAGTTTGATTGTGGTGGTCTCTCCCCTGTTGATGTTTCATTTCCAGCTGGTTTTATATACATATATACATAGATATAAATATGTATGCAAATAACGTTTCCTGCAGGCCATGTAATTATACCTGCAGATTTTCTCAAACCTCCCCTGTTATTGCTGCTTCCTCAGTGAAGCAGTGAGAGATTTGTTAGGCCAGCTCTCTGTGGGTAAATCCATGCTGCAATTTAGGTATCATTTGCTAAGTGTTCCATGCCAGCCATCTCCAGCTATTTTTATTATTCAAATCATGCTTGTAGAGCTGTCTGGTTTCTTTTTTTTGTTTTTCTTTTCCTATTCTTCTTGCTCTCTCTAATAAATGTAACACAGGTTTCATCCTACTGTGCTGTCAATCCCAAGGAATCTCTTCCTGCTGTTCCAGCTGCACAGCTTTGCTGATTTCTGCCGAGTCAGAACTTGAGTTGTCATTTCTTTGCCTCTCCTCCCTCTTGGTTTTGTGTGCAGCCCCTCCTCACTCTCTGTGCAAACCGAGTGAAGGATAATGAAGTTTTATGCCTTGTAGGACAATTTTCTTCCATTTCTACCTCTTTTTTTTTGTCCGGTTTATTTATCCACAAACCTGCTTTTCTCATCCACCTGATGCTCCTTGCCTGGAAGCACATCCTGTGTGACATCTGGCCTTCACCTTGATTTCCCAAACCCCCTTGTCTCCAAATTCCTTTCTATAATCCAGTGTTCCAGTGCTGCCTGTGCAGACAAACAGTGCCCACCCAGGGATGAAGTGCTCTGGCACTGAGCAGCTCCTGCTGTTCCCTGCCCCTCACATCTGTGCTCAGAGTGTAACATCTCTTCAAGGAAAGGATGTCGTAGCCCCTTGCTAAGGCACTGATGACCCATTTTTGTTTTCCCTCGTGCTGCTCAAAGACAAAAGAAGGTGAGACCATCCGAGGCAGTTCTCATGATTAATTGGTCTCTGCTACCTGTCCCAGAATGCAGATTGGAACTGGAACACGCCAGCTCCCCAAGCTGAATTCACAGAAAGCAGCTGGGGGCTTTTCTAATAAGCAGCAGCAACACACACCTGCCACTGAATGTGTGAGTGGTCTTTGAAATACTGGCTTGTTTCAACTGCATCAAAGCAGCTCTGGCTTTAGATGAAGTTGTTTCAGCCCATTTGCATCCCCTCTCTCGTTGTCTGTGCCAGCCAGAGAGAGGCACTTTAAGAAGGATGCTTTCCTGTGGGTTACATTCATGTTTCAGTTTAAAAAGCCACAGGAGGTGCCTGATTTCCATTCTTCTGACTGCATGCTCCCTGATGAACTGATCCTTTGGCACATTAATAACGGGGAATCAAGTGTGCCATCATTGTGGTGCTCCAGCAGCCCACTGCCACGTGGGAATTTGTTTTCCAATAGTTAGGAAGTGAGAAAAGTGACACCCCCTTCACATCCATGGGCAACAGCAGTGCAGAGATGGGGAAATGCATCTGTGTCCCTGGAATAAGGAACATTGGAATCAGCAGGCTTCCTCACAGCAGGCAAATTTAGCATTCAGATGAGTGGTGGAAGAAATCAGAGTAGAACAAGCTACACTGTCAGCCCAGGAACATAAAAATTATTTGGACAGATGGGAAAGGGATCTCCAGAGCCACTTCCAAGACCCTGTGGCCAAATGGAGGGATGTCTCACTTAAAAGGACACTTGATGGGAGAAGGGACAATAGGAGATAGGAAATAATTAACTGGGCCCTCTGAAATCTTTAAAAACACGGTTGGTAATTTGGTTGAAAAATACTTTGCAGTGACTTAATCTGCTCTAAAATGAGCCTGTTCATTGATCCTTGTTTATGGGTTTCCTTCTGGGAGGGGTGGGCAATGTAGGAGTCCTGATGACACTTTTAAGGCACTTTCACTTCAATTTTTGTTCCCTTTAGAAGCCTCCAAGCACATAAAGCGTGGTCATGCTCCACAAGTGTCACCAGCTTAGCAGATGTTGGCATTTGCAGCACATTGACTCAGGGCATTGAGGGAAATAACTGTGTTATGCTGGAAAACTCAACTTTAAGTCAGAAGTGCTGGGTCACCAGGCTTCAAGTTCATGATTTGCATGGAGCAGGCTTTTGTTTTGGGGTTGATTGCCCAAATTGCTCAATCCTTACCCTATGAGGGGTGGCAGAGTCAGAACTCCACCCTTGCCACTGTTCACAGCACGATGAAGCAACTGATACCCACATCCCAACCCTGTCTCTGAGGATGTGAAAGTGGAGACCCTGAATTATTTAAAGTGTGAAGTGTTCCAGGGATCCAACCTGGCAGTACAAAGCCTTTCCTTGTTTGTTTGCAAATGGGTGCAATATATAGGAAAGTGTAAGACAATATAATATATATGACAGATATATCCACAGAACCATTTAATTTGGGAAAACCCTTTAAAACCAGCCAGTCCAGGCATTCCCCCAGCACTGCCAAGCCCACCACTAACCCATGTCCCCAGGTGCCACATCCACATGGATTTTAAATCCCTCCAGGCATGGGGACTCCACCAGTGCCCCGGGCAGCCTGTACCAATGCCTGGCTATCCAGACATTTAAATGTATATATATATATATAATATACATATGGCATTTCAGTAACTGCAGGTGGCTGGGGAGTGTGCTGTGGTGCAGAAGACAATTAAAAAGAGTCAACATCTGGTTTAAAATCCCAGCATCAGGACAGAAGGAGTAACTGCAGTGAAGGCAGTGGTGAGCACAAATAACACATGATAATGATGATGATGATGATGATGATGATGATGATGTACATAGCTGGAACTGTGTCAGACCCTGAGGAAACCCAACCTGGTACAGCCCTCCCAGAGACTTCTGTGCCACTGCTAATAAATTCACTTTAGTGCTGCTGGGTGATACTCAGCACTCTTGGGGCACTGTGAGTATCAAAGGTGCAGCAAATATTTGCTGTATTTCCTGCAGAGCTCATCCAGCCCAGACCCTGCCACTGTAGCACAGCCCAGCTGCTGTCAGGAGTGTGGGGATGGCAGCCAAGGGGAGTGTTTGGCTTCTTATTTCTGGGTTATCATCAGATGAGCTGTTCTGCCCTGCAATGCACAGACAGACAATCTGGGACAACAAGGCACGTAACATCATTTTGATATTTTGAGAAACGGGGACAAAAGAATTAGAACAGTCTTGTTGGCTGCCTGCCTTCAAAATTTCTTTGTGACAGCCAGTAAGAATTTTTCAGTAGGGAAAAAAATTCTAAGGTTTTTAACTGTGATTTTTTTTTTAAGCAACAAGGCAATTTATTGACGTTTTTAGCAGTAAATGCAGCTATTAAAAAAACCAACAAATTGAAAAAAGGTACTCTGAGCCTTCTAGCAATCAAACCATATGATTACATTTCCCTCGTCACTATAATTTACTGCAAGGACAATGTTGATGAAAATTAGACAAGATTTTAAATTTTCTATCATGCTGGCAGGAATTTAGTGTCAGTTTTAATGGTATCACACATCCCAGTTTTGTAACACAAATTTAACTACAGAACTTGAAATCACTGTTGGATCTAACAGGTGTAAAATTAATGAACAGTTCCAATTCAGTTTGACCTAATAAGTGACTTGATGCCCTGTACAACAAATTGTGAATTATAGAACCAAACACCACTCTTACAGAATTATTTTTTCTGCTGCTTTTGCTTTTAATCCACTTTGCTGTTATTAACTTTTACCAAATATAAAACCTAATGAGCAGCATGCAAACAATACATCCCATGCAGGCCTAAGTTGTCTTTACAGCACCATTTAAAAAATAAATTATTACTTTAAAACAGGCAGAAAACTGGACTCTGCTGTGCTGCTGATGAAGGAAAACTCTGAGATGAGATCATAACTAAGATGAGGCTTAAGATCTGAAGCTTGAGTAACTTTGGTGATGGAGGAGGATGGATGTGTCCTAAAAACCCCAGCTGGTATGAATCAAACTCGCCCAGACCCTTCAAGGACCTGCCAGCATGCACAAAATGAATGCCATGGTAAATGAAATTGCATTTAATTTCTTCCTGTGAACAATTGTACCACTTTTATCCTGGGATTTTGTGCGAAGATCTGCAAGAAAAAACTTAGGATGAAGACAAAAATGCCCTGCTTTGCTGCTGCCTACATGTGAGACCCAGCATTGACCATCCCATAAATTCTCTCAATTAAATGCTATATTTGCCAGTCGGGATGAAATAGGTGTTCAAGATGATGCCAACATGATTTATAAAGGAATATAACTAAGAGAATTTGTTACTAAGGAAAATTTGCAAGACAGCTGGATTAGATTGACTAATGGAATATTTTTACAAGCCTGAACATCACCATATTTTACCTGGGCAAATACTCGGGCAGAAAAACATCTGGTGAGACATAGAAATACTCCTAGCTGGGATTTCAGGATGTTTTTCAGTTTATTACCTACAGGACAATTTGAATGTGAACTCCAAGTTGTCTTTAAAATCTGATTTTAGACCCTTAAAGAGTGCAAGGGAGCTGCTTCATTAGCTTTAGCAGAGTTGATTTCTGGTTGATTTAGCTGCCTGTTGATGCTGAGATATTTGTTTGGTCACCAGATTTCCTTTCTTCACTGCCTCCCTTACAGATTTCAGTTGGAGATTTCACGAGTCAGTCAGTCAGTTAAAATCTTTAAGATCAAAAGCAACATCAAATTATTATAATTAGTTTTTAATGGCTAACTTAGTTTTGTCTTCTGTATCCCTGGAATAAGTCAAAGCACATTTTCAAGCTGTTCACAACAATCTGCAATGGGCAATGACGCAAAAAAAAACTGATTAAGAGTGAAAAACAGAATTAAATAAAACAAGAATATTTCTAGTCTAAAACTCTGTTCTGAAGGAAGCATAGTGCAAGGTTTGTGATTTGAAACATAGACCCTGGTATTTTTAAATTATTCTTTATAATTTTGTAATGGAAATAGAATCCCTGAGAATCTCTACTCAATTTTAGGCAACCCCTAAAAAGGGGAAAGCTTTAAAAGCTGTGAATATACTTATCTATAACTCCATACTTTTATTTACTGCCCTATTACTGTCCTTTACTGGGAAGATACTGCAAGTTACTTTTAATTAAGGTAGTGATCCCTAGGGAAGGGACAGGCAAAGAGGGAAATTCCACTGCTTGGGAGCCTGAAGTGAGGGAAAGATACTTAGTTGTTAAATTGGATTGCAAATAGCAAATCGGAGAAATTCTGCAGTGTAGGAAACTCTGAAGTTACATATAATTTCTCCCTGCTGAATTTTCTTGCTTTTACTTTACAGAACTGCTCTGAAATGGATTCTGTAATTTTTTTCAACATGATGATTATTCATCAGCCATGAATATTCAAGATTTGAGCTATTATTTGAATGCAGTTGGCCAGATACTTTGTATGTAATGCCTGCTTCTTGATTGGGGAGGAACAGAGCAATTCTTTGTTCAAATATTTGCATCCACACATTTTCCATTTGTTTCTAAACAATAGTTATACATTTGAATTTAAAGTGGTCGTGACATAGCCTGATACTCAGTTAGGAATAAAGTTCCCTGGAAGGATAATTTGAGTGTTGAACTTGGAGAGCAGATTTTATAAGTGGCACAAACATGGGTGATGAGTTGCAGTGTCTGCTTTGTGTTTTAGGTGTAAGACATAATTCATTGAATTCATTGAACTCATAATTCATTAAATCATTTAGGTTGGAAAAGACCTCTAAGATTATCAAATCCTACCACCAACCCAGCACTGCCAGGGCCAGGTCCCCAAGGGCCACATCCACAGGGATTTTAATTTCCCCCAGGAATGGCAACTCCACCACTGCCCTGGGCAGCTGTGCCAGGGCTGGACAATCCTCTTGACCAAGAAATTCCTGGAAGCATGAAAGGGGAAAGCAGAAATGAGATCAGTGCCTATGGAGAATATGGCAGAGAAGTTCTGCCCACGCCAGGATTCCCAAGGTAAAATAAGAAATCCCCTAAAAAATGAAGCTCCTATTTCTGTGCAAGTGTGCAGAGGTGGGTCCTACTCTTCTTTAATTTTTTCCTTCTTTAATATTGAGGATTTGGGGCAGCTTTTTATTTCAGTAGCTGTTTTGGGGCTTCATTTTCTTCTTCCCTGGATATTTTGGTAATACACGTCTTGCTCCCAGTCCACGGGGTTTGGTGCCGAGGGCAGGAACACACAGAGTGTGACAGCCTGTTTGTGGCTCCTCAGTCAGGGACAAGGCTGCAGTTTCAGCTTGGATGAGCTGAGAAGGGGAAATTCAGGGGCCCACGAGGTGAAATGGCCCTGGAAATCACCTGTCACTTCATCAGTCACGCTTGGATTAATTCCTGCCAGTGCCACTGGAATTTCCCATCCTCTCTCCAGGCAAGATCCTGTTCCTTCCCGTAAGTGTCCTTGCCTCCAGCAGTGGGGAGAGGCCTTGTGGGGTTTGTGTTGTCCCCCAAAATCTCTTTGGAGCTGTCCCCTTGGTCCTGGAGGGCAGAGTAGGTGCACAGGCTGCGTTTGTCCATCCCTGTGCTCAGCTCACACTGGGGAGATCCAGCTGTGGATCCCTGCCTCCAGGGAATGTCTCTGCAGCAATCCCTTGGCTGTTCTGCTCCCATGGGCCTAGCAGGGGGCTGAGGATCCCCAAAAATCCAGATGAATGCTCAGCATCACAGAATATTCATGGCTTCTGCAGTTTGTTACAAGCCACGTTGCTCTCAGTGTGATGTGAAATGATCCCATGCTCAAGTTCAAGTTTTCTTCCTCAGCTTTCCTTCTTTTCCTAGTGACCAAGTGCATTCCTAAAGGGAAAGGGAAATCAGTCTGCTCCATGCACTGTCAGTTCTAGCACAGCCAATATGTCTAACAGGATGGGTTTTTTTTTTCTGGGGGCAATAAAAACTGTATGAGATTGCAAAAGGTTTATGTATGTTTTATAGCAGGAGCAACCATTGGAGCAAAACTACATTGTTTTCCTTTTTCATGCTCCCTTTCTGCTTTCAGACTACATTGCTGTGAAGTCAGGCAGGAGGTTCTTCAGCTTCACAACATGACTCAGGGAAAAAAATAGCAGTAATGTTATGTATTTATGCAGTGGCATTAAGCAGGTTGTAAATGTTATAAATCAAACCAATAGGAGCTTAGGTATGTTAATGCAGAATGTTTCCCATACATATCCCCTAATCTAGCAGGAAACTCCAGGTGTAAAATATCTGGTGGAATTCACTAAAGTCAAAGGCTGGTGTTTGCCAGGTTTCCCTGGGTGGGTTCCAGAGTTCACTCACTCCATCTTATTTCCAGGACAATGGGATTTTCAGCAATCATAGAACAGTTCAGATTGGAAAAGACCTCTAAGATCAACAAGTCCAACTGCTAACCCAGCACTGCCATGAAATGTAAAATTACACTCTGAAAATGCTCAGTGACAAGCCCAGAGATGGCACCAAGTGAATCAGATGGAGTTATGCAAGTTCCATGTCACTGCCATTATGGATGAGTGGTGGAAAAGCAAAATAAGTTTAATCCCACTGAATGTGTTGGTTGTGTGTTTTGTTTGGCTTCTTGCTGGAAACATTGCTAGGGAGAGCTGACATGTATTTTTCAAGGAATAGTGAAATGATTGTAAAATGCTGGGGCTGCCCATGCTTTGTGCATGTTTTTATATGTAAGTAGATGTTGTAGATTTCTCAGATTAGAAAATTTAAGGTGTTGCTGATAAGTGCAGCCAAGTCAAAACTTAATAGCAGGGAGGTTTTCAGTTCCCAATTCTGCTGGAAGACTGGTAGACTTTTGGTGCTGAGAAATCTTCTGTGAACTGCTTCTTCTCTGTTTCCTGAAGCTTGGATTGACTCCTGTCCTCCCTAAAGATAGGGTCAATTTTATTGCCTTTGAAATAGGAAATAGGAAAAAAAAACATTTTAAATTTGAGAAGAGGCAGGAGTGAAATGTGTGATTATGCAAAACATATAAAAGTTAAGAGAGAATCAACTGCTACCTCCCCCCTCACCCCAAACTAAATAATGAGATTTTTAGTGAAAACAAAACCCCACAAAGAATTGGCTGCACTCTTGGCTCAAAGGATTGATGTCATGTAAATAAATCCCCATGGGAAGCTGTAAATGTTACTCTGCTCACATTGGTTTGTCCTCAGATGGCCTCTGACAGAAGGAATGTTTTTCCTATCACTAAAGTCACCTGGTATGGAAAATTAAAAGCCCAACTAAATTTGAGGCCATTCCCTATCCCTGAAACAAACACTGTAATAATTTACCTTCCCTTCAATATCCTAATAGTTGCAGTTCAGTGTAAATGCTAATTAATATCAAAGTACTAATTAATATTGGCATTTTCCATCAAAGAGGTTAAAATATAGTGGGTTCCTGCAAGTAAGTGTTGAATTCTCTGGAAAATGGAGACTCTGCAGTGGATGAACATCTGTGACAAAACTAGGTAAAAAATAAATCCATAAAACACTAGCATGCCTATTTTTCTTTACTAATTCCAAGGAGTTCAATGACACCCAAACCACTCTGCTATTCTGCTCTGTTCTGGAATACTTTGAATATGTGCAGTAGTGAATTGGTGTTCTGATGCTTTGATAGTTTCAGGTTCATCCTGTGCTGGCTCTGCTCCTATGTGGTTTTTTAAGCAGTGGTAAATCACTCTTTAGGACTGTAAAATAAACATTAAGAGGTCAGTTCATTTACAGTTTGCCCTTTTGGAAATACTCTTACACAGGTCCATTACTTCAGTGTATTATGGGATAAGATCCTTAGCAGTCCCCATCATAACCTTGGTTTTAGCATTGTTTGTCCTTCCAGCCTCCTCTGGGACTTTCTTTTTCCTGAGAGATATTCTCTATAGACAACCAAACAAAATCTTTGGGTCCATGGAGGGGTGGATAGAAATCCCCTCTACAGCCAGTTGTGGCATCAAAATTTGCCTGCTATGGCAAATACCTTCAACTTCTGATGAACTTGGAGAATTGTTCCATTCCCAGAGCATCCCTGGAGCCTGTGATGTCTGGGTTTCTGGTTCATAGTTTCATTCTGAAACCCAGCTGACATTACCAGAGCAGAATGCTGTATGTGGGCCTGAAAATTTGTACTTCAGCTCTGCTGCTTCCAGGGGAAACTAATTTGTAAATAATAAATAAATAATTCATTTCCCTTCAGTGTTTCCACCGTTGAAACTACAAAAATCACTGAGTTGGCCCCGCCTCTATTTCAGATTTCCCAATCTCATCCATTTGGGATAGTCCAAGGAGCCTGACTGTCACAGAAAAGAAAGTTTTTAGCAGTTTCTTGTCCTGACTTCTTCATTTCCTAAATATTTTATTTTCTCACTGCCTACAGTTGGGGTTTTGTTTTCTTGCTGCGCTGTCTTGGGTGTTTTCCTGGAAATATGAGCCAAACTGAAATTTTGCTGCTCCTGGAATTTTTCAGTGCAGACCTCTGATTCTCTTTTGACACCCTCATATTTCCTGCCAATATAGGACTATTTGTGTCATGTACAAACACTTGTATTTGCAGGAAACCCATAGAATGCAGAGAAACAACCAATATTTTTTTTTGCTTTCAGTCATTTCACACCCAGAAATTTATTTTGACACCGAGTGATTTTGTTCTTTCTTTATGTTACCTTGGAAAAGTAAGTTATTAAATGATCATTTGGCTTAAGCTGCTGCTGGAGCCAGGAGCTGGCAGAGGTTGTCACGGTGTCTCCAGGAGATGGTTGGTGACATTTTGAAGCTGGCACATGTGGGAGCTGAGTTTCAGAGGGCACAGAGCCCTGTGAGCAGCTGCAACTTTGCTCTTTTAAGCTGCCTTTTACTTGCTTGAATAACTGTGGGTTTGATGAAAGCAGGGAAAGCAGTGGTGGAGGGAATTGGATGTAACGACTGTAAAAAGAAGTGAAGGAGGAAGGGGACGTCCATGGGCTCAGTGTAACTTATCTTTGACAAGCTGATCTGTTATTTCTCCCTGATGGAAAGGTTAAATCCATTAACTGGTGGTCTTCCACTGAGGACAGGGAGCTGACAAGGCATGAAGGGCTTGGGCCAGCAAGACCACCAAGTACTTGATCTTTGAATGCTTGGCTTGTATTGTCAGCAGCAGAGACGACTTGACTTTCACATGTTCCCCCTACGTGTGAGGAAGTGAACATAAATTAATAGCTACAGTAATTTCCTCTGGGTAAATCTATCTAAACGATCTGGGATCCCAGGGTGCTGAAAGGGTAATGGCTTCCCTGTCTGACATGATGAACATCCACAGCTGTTTGTGCAGCCAACGGCAGGTCTGGGTGCTCACTGCCTTTCAAAATCAGGTCACAGCACCAATCACGCCTTTCTACACAAAATCCCCTTGATTTCAGTAAAATTTACATGAACTGGATGACAGCCTGATGTACTGATGCTGTTTCTGACTTTCTAAATATTGCAAGGCTTGGAAATGACTGGTCTGCTTGCCTTCTGAGAGATGTGAGACTACAGGTGGAGTGTTTTTATCCCCAGCTGTTGAATGTGTCACTGTTTAGCACTTTTATCCTTGCAACAGTCTGTAGTCAGATAGTCAAAGCAACAAATCAGCAAATCTGGGGGACTTGCTGCCCATTAATGGTTACACACAGCCAGCCTTCCCCAGCAACAAATAAAACAGATTAGCCAGAAAGTTCTAATTGTATACTTTGTACATGGATATTTAAATTAATGAGTTTACCTGCCCCTTTAGTGAGGTGTGTAAGCATACGTGAGTTCCTCCACCACTGCAGTGAGAGTTGAAAAAAGTGATCTTCTAATCCTTGTAATCCACTCTTGCTCAGTGATTTGCTACCAGCCTCTGTGGCCTGGGTTGTTCAAATGAAGGACAAAAGAAAAATCAAGAGAGAAAAAAAAAGTCTGTTTGGTGTCCTTTCTTTTTGCCCTGTGTCTCTGTGACGTGGCAGCCATCAGACAGTAGTCACGTATATTTCATTTTTTGAAATTGATTTGCGGTTTGCAAGGAGCTGAGAAGCAATAAAGTCTAAGCTTTCCTAACACCTGGTAGCATTAACTACAGTTCAGAAACTTCCAACTAATATAAGAGGGAACATAATTTGGATTTAGCAAGAAGCAAGATTTATGAATTCTTCATTCACTGTGACTAACTCATGCCCTTGGGAAAGTTTCTCCATCTCTATTTTACTGGATCCGTATAGAAAATGAACTTGGCACTGAGGGTATTTATGAACTTTGGAAATTCTATGTAAATAAACCCAAGCAGTCAATGATTGGTAAATACATTTAACCTTAAAAAAAATAATTTATCTGCTCTTGTTTACCAAAGGCTGCTGAGATGTCCCTGAAGTGCTGGTTGGTGAATGCTGACTAGAAGAGGGTAGTGCTTTGGTTTGTTTACAAAGTGGAGATGATATTCCTGCATAATAAAAGCTGGCTTTAGCAGGGAGCATCTCTTCCCCTTGTTGAGCAGCCTCCTCTTTTGGCAGAGACAAGCTCCATAAAGATCATGTTCAGATTGACAGCAGAGAGCCCTCATGGGTTTGATGAACTCCATCTTTAAACAGCAAACTTCAATAAACTCTAATTTTTAAATATGTGGAGTCTATGCAATCCCCACTTTATATAATTCAGCTCTGTCAAAATCTTTTTGTGTGCCTTTCAAGCAAATACCAGCCTTGGCAAATGGGTATTTATGGCTGTGAGTGGTTAAATGTGACATATTCCTGATCTTGATCCTGAGGAGTAAGCTTTGAGACAGAAAACCTTAATATGAAAAGAAAACATGCTAGTAACCATTCCTATTGGCAGGAAAAAGAGAACATCTGCTCAAGTCACTAGTGGTTTGTTGCCTGAGTTAGCAGCAGGGCAGCCTACAGCTAATTAGCTATGGCTTGATAAGAGAACAGGAGTGCAGTGGATAGAAATGTTTGTCATCTGAAGTTGCTTGAAATCCCTCTAAAAGCATTAAATCATGACACTTGACTTTCCTTTTAAATTCTTTCCTTGGTATCTTTAGAAATTGCTGCAATGACTGCTTAGCTGTGAGTGCAGACCCCTGCTGAAACCTCTGTGCATGAAATGTCCTGATTGGATCTGGTTTTCTTTAGAGCATTTCAGTAAGCATTTGTCCGTTCCTACCCAGAAATTTGCACATAAGCACATGCAAAGCACTGAGCACATCTCCCAAACTCCCGTTTAAACACAGATTTCCCCACATATGCTGAGGCAACACTGACATCAGCCAGAATATGGAATTTGCATTCTTTTAGGCTTTTATTGTGTATCTGGTCTTGAGAGCAGCAGAGTCAGGCTGAATTTGGGACCACAGGCTCCAAACACCTACCCTGCTTTTTTTCCTAAACTCACCTTTTTTCCTAAACTCACCTTTTTTTCCTAAGCTCATCTTGAATCTCTCAGATTCAAAAGGGATCTGTCCATTCCAGCACCTTTGAATCCCAGATATCTGCAGTGGCTTTGGTGTAAGGGTGAGGTAATTGTGGGTGCCAACATAATTAACCTTGCATGTCTGTTATGTTAATTCCTAAGACAGGCCTGCTAATGTGTGGAAACAGGAATAATCTCCAGTATGTTTCGCTTTTTTCCTCAGCTCCCTGCAGTCTGAGACTGTAATTTATATTTTGTGTAAGATGCTTCGTTTTAGCATAGCTCCTGTGAGAGTTAAATGCTAAATTCCCTTGAGAAGAATATTTTTAAAAATGATACCTATTTTTATAGGCAGAGAAACTCTATGCATTTGAACAAGGTGAGTAACACTCGTTTTCCATTGTATTTGTGACTGACACACACCTGAGATGAATCTTCTTTGGTCCTCTGCACTCCCTCAGCTTTGTCCTCGGCCAAAAGTGTGGTAAATGAGCTGCTTCTCTGATTATTTCTGTCTTCCAGTTTCATTACTACCCAGACACAGTAAAGAACAGAAGTAAGTTGGGGAACATTCAGCAAAAGCCAGAGGTGCCATATTTAAATCCCAGTTTTCCTCTGCTTTGTTCTGTTTTATTGTTCTCATTGATTTCAATTAGTTCAGACAGGAAATCCCATTGATTAGAGGCTTTCAGGGGATGTGAGCTCCGAGTGAAGCAGAGGCACAGGAGCACAACATCTGCTGCACACAACAATAAAAGTGAGGAGATTATTTAAAAACTGCATTTCTAGCTGGAGGATGATGTGGAGGGCTGGTTGGGATGGCTGGGGTGCAGCTCTGGCTCAGGAGGAGGAGGAGGAGGAGAGGGGACCAGCTCTGGATTAAACCACACTCCTCCTCCAGGGCTGCAGATTCAGCCAGATGCCTTTGATACTGGTGTGTGAAAATCTCAGCTTTACACAGGCTGCAAAGCCAATCCTGTTTCTGTGGCTTGTGGTCCCAAAGCACTGTGGGCACTGGAGAGGCATCACTGGTCTGGGGAGTCGTGGCCATGTCCAGCAGGACAGACCAAGCTCTTAAAATAAACCTTTGTGTCACCGTGTCATCGTGTTTGTAACCTGAGGAGGAAATGAATTAACCGTGGAAATCAGAAGAGCCAAATCACAAAACTTTTGGTACAGGAAATTGAGATGATTTATTGTTTAATTTTTGATTTTATACTAATTTGTAGAAGAATTCTTTTCTTCTTCAACGTGAATGAGGTAAGGAGGGGAAGTTAGGGAAGCCTTTCATTCTCTTTTTTAAATAGCAAGACACTTACAACGAATGACTCCACGGTATTTTATCTATAATGGAAAAGGACCAGATTTCTTTCCTTGTCAATCATTAATTTTAAAAAAGTATTTTATCTTGGAAAGCAGGAACCTAGTAAAAATTGACATGAAGTTTTTTATATTTAAATGCCTTATTATCTTAAAGGGCACAATAATCTTACATCAGGAGACATTCATGTATTTAACACCTCTTCCAGATCTGTGTCTCACTAGTGCTTTTAATGACTTCTATTATTCTTGAAGAACATAAAGAACTGCTGGAGGAATCTAGTCACAGACACAGGGAAAAAATGTCTGCTTTAATTTAACTTTATATTGGTTTGAGCTTAATAAACTGGTTTATTAAGGCCAACAGATAAACCATGTCTGAATAGAAGGGGGGAAATAATTACTGATGAAGTATGGGAGCAAAGTACAATAATGGGATAAAGATATCAAATAATCCCTCCTAAAAAGAGTTTAGGAAGTCAGAGAGTATTGAAGAGAGCATAAAAAAGGATTGGGAATTCAGTAGTGAAGGTCTTATGGGCTGTAAGAGTGAGAGGGTTGAGACCTTGTCTTGTAAGCAAAAGCATTTTTCAAAATTGTTTAAAAGATTTAATTTGGCCATGAGAGTAATTTTAATGGGGTTCAAAAAAGGTGCAAAAAATGCTAAGTAAAATTCTCAGCTATTTTATACAACTAGATCTTGTGTAAGATTTCATAAGTTTGGAAACTTACGAAATGCCAAGGAATATGTAGGTGGTATTTTCTTTTTAACAAAATATTTAACTTTTTAGCTCATGCACAAGAAATCTGAATTTGGAGTCAGCCACATTATTGCTTTAGTCCTACCTCAATTTTTTGTCATTCAGCTGATGCAGGGTCTGTTTGACAGTTCTAAGAAGTCTTGTAATAAGCCTAATGCTGGACTTGCATTCAAAATTATCAGAATGTACTGAAACCAGGTCATTAATCTGTAACAATGAGAGGTTAAAAAGTCCTTGAGACTTCCTTTGCTATGAATAAGAACCATGGGTTTCATCCCACCTGCCCTTCTCAGCCTACAAAGTGCTCATTCTCCAGGCTGGCATAATTAATAATCAACTGTACCCATGGCAGGAAGTTCTCTGGAGCTGCACAGTTGTGTAATTCCTATGAAATATGGAGGTTTGCTCTTGCTCCACCTCTTTTTTCTAAAGGATGAAATGTCACGGACAAAATTTCCTAATACCATGTCCAAATTTTCCAGTTTTTCAGGCAGATGGTTGTAGTTGGGGGTGGCTGCTTGGCCCTGGTTTTCTTGGCTCAAGGAGCTCCTGAGGGTCACCATAATGTTTTTTAAAAGGGCTAAACCTAAAATTCTGAAGCTGAAATTTTATTTAATAATAGATGGAGCTTTGGCAGTACTTAACAAGGGAAAGTTTTAGATATAACAGTCAAAGTTTAAGGGATGTAGATTTGTGCTTCCAGAAGTATTTAGAATGTACTTGAAGGATGCTGAATTTCTCCTGCATTTCAGGCATGGCAAAAATTTTGTTGTTTAGTTTGGTCATACTTTGAGGCTATTGATGTGGAATTTGCTGAATCAGATGTCAATAAAAATATTTTTTCTTTCCACTTTTTGTACACTGGTCATTGGCTACAATATTGAGTTTTGAATTAAAGCACAAAAATTAATGAAAAACTGTTGTTTTGTATGGTTTTTTCCCCCCTCTTTTGTTGCTGTTCACTGTTTGCAAGTTTTTAATTGTAAAAGATGCTGTAGATGAAATTTTCCTCCTTAGCACTGCTGTCCTATTTTCCCTGTGATATCCCCGGGGGATCTAACATGAGTTTAAGTAAGTCCATTTTTTCTCGACTGACAGAGCAAATGTTCAGATGCTTTAAAATTTAAAGAGCAAAATGTAGGCATGGGTAAATTGGCTCAGAAGAGGTAAGAAACTCCCAATCAAACCAAATAGTCTTCTTTTGGTTTGTTTACTTGCTTAATTCTCCTCGATTTTGTTTGCTGTTAATTTTCCATAAGGATGTTGCATTTTGAGAGCTCAGTATTTCCAATGTCCTTCACAGTATCTAAAATCTCCATGTTTCACCAGAGACTTGCAACCAGAAGGGAGAATGATGTGTGAACTTTGCCAGTGAATGCACCTATGTGCACAGGTCCTCTTGCATGAAAATTATTTTCATGGCTGAATGTTCATTAATATTCATGAGGTAACATAGTTGCTCTGTATATATTAAAGAATACTCCCCTTTTCAAGGACATTTTTTATCTGAAAAAGAGTTACCATAGTAAAAAAAGTTTGGTTGCTGTACAAAACAGTTCAGGAAGTCCAAAAGTGATATTTAAGGCCATTTTCTGTTCTGTGCAGTTTGAAGTGGCTTATATGGAAACAAATGTAGTGAGGGTCGTTGTGCCTATGGGTTGACACCTTCAAGTAGTCTGAAATCCATATTCTTGTGTGGAGTAACTTGAGATTTGCTCTAAATGGCATTATTGATTCAAAGTTCGAGTCCTTTGAGGATAAAAAGAGTCGAAGACATTTTGAGGATGACATTTTGCTGAGGTCCTAACTTTGTTGCATCCACCAAGGACTCGGACCGTGGTTCCCACGTCTCCCAGTCCCTCCAGTGCCGGGGCAGAGATCGGAACGGGTGTGTGAGATCCTGCCCGTGCCGTGCCAGCCTGCGGTGCTTTTGGGCTGCCCAGCCGAGCAGGTGGCAGCAGGTGCGGGACTGGGAAGATGTGGGGAGACGGCGGCAGCAGCAGCAGCAGCAGCAGCAGCAGCAGCGGAGCAGTCGGAGCGTGGGGGACCAGCACATCCCTGCCCACATCGCCAGCCGGGATTGCCCCGGGCTCCATATCCGCGCCCCCCGCACGCTCGTGTTGAGCCTGGCGCCTTCCATTCCTCGGGAAACCGGCGTGTCGGGAGAAGTTTGTGACGGAGCCGCTCATCCCCAGCGGCAGCGGAGCCTGCGGACAGCCGGCCCCCCGAGCCGGGATGCGCGGGATGCTCCGGTCCAGCTGAGCGCGCTCGGGCCGCTCCCGGGGCAGCAGGATTGAGAAAAACAAACCCCAAGCCATGCAGTGCGCGGGGATCGGCTCCCGCTGAGCGCCGGGCTGGCACAGGGGCCGGCGGCCGGCGCAGGTACCCCCGGCCCGCGGCGCTGAGCGGGCACGGCCGGGGCGGGGACGCGGGGGGCGGCCCGGGCGGCGAGGCGGGCGCTGCCTCTGCCAGGGAGAGCCGGGGGGCGGCTCCCCGGACCGGCCCCCCGGGAAACGCGGCCCCGGCGAGCCCGGGCGAGCCGGAGGAGGAGGCGGCGGCGGCGGCAGCCGGTGCCGGGGGCATCGCGGCGCTGCCCCGTCCGAGGGACCGGCGCTGTGCCCCCCTTGCGCAGGTGAACCGGGGAGGGGCGGCGGCCGCGGGACCCCTGGAGGGCTCCCCTGAGCTCGGCGGCGGAGTTTGGGAGGCGCATCCCCAGCCTGCAGCTGAAGAGAGAGGTCCGGCTGCTGCTGCCAGGCAAGCGGCACCTCCTGCCCCGGCTACCGGGTGGGGATGGGGATGGGAATGGGGCGGTGAGGGGATGGGGATGGGGATGGGGATGGGGATGGGGATGGGAAGGGGGCGGTGAGGGGATGGGGATGGGGATGGGGATGGGGATGGGGATGGGAAGGGGGCAGTGAGGGCAGCAGGGCGTGGTGAGGCCGGACGGGCCGGTGCAGGTGCAGGTGGACCTGATGCTCAGGGTGGGGTAGGAGGGAAGGCTGAGCGGGGCAGGAGGACATCCCGGCTTCTTGGCACTGAGGGGAGAGGGCAGGAAATGAGCGAGGATGTGAGGAAGGATCAATCCTCGCTCAAACGCAGAGCGAGCTCCCCTCACGCTGTTTGTAGGACTGCGAGTGGCAAGGTGAGGTAGGAGAGGGGAATATCAGTGTGGATAGCAGGAAAGTGCTTCCTAAGGGCTTCCCACAGTGGTAAAAGCAGTGTGAAATTGAATCAGGCATTGCTCTTTTACACAGGAGAAGTCACACAACCTCCCTGCAAGTGACTGAATGCACTGCTGAATGGATTCTTCTCCTGAAAGTTTTTACATACTTGCCTTTTTTCCACCTTCCCTTCATCCTGTGGCCTTGGCTCTGTTTGAGTCCTCTCAGAAAAACCTGCCTTGATGAAGGGACTCTCTGTCAGGGGAGGGAAAAAAAAGTCTTTGAAAACAAACGCTATCTTTGTTTAAAGCTATTTGTGGATCAAGGTTGTGACTTAACTGCGAAAGAGAATGACTCTCCCTTGCTTATGTTAAAAACACAATAACACATTAAAACAATCCGAGTCTGGGGAGGTAACTGGGCTGAAATGCAATTCAGCAGAGTGAGACCTTAATGCAGGTTTTACAGTGCCTCAACTCTCTGGGGAATAAATAGGTAATTAGTGGTGGGACTTTTCTTTTTGTGTGTTATTTGAAGAAATTCTTCAGGGTAGAGGTAGTAATTGATAGTATTTTTAATCTTTCCCACTTTCTTCCTGAGACCTGTGGCTATGATCTTTAAAGTCCTTTTCAACGCAGACCACTCTATAATTCTCTGATGCACAGGTTTAGATGTGGGTGAAAGAAAAGGGTGAAATATGGATCCACCCAAGTTCCTGTGTTGTTTAAAAGTTGCAGCTACACTCAGTGAGCTGGAGTACCTGCTGGTAAATGTTTGGATTTGTTGTTGGATGCCACCATTTGTTCCCAGTCCCAAATTTGATGGCCCATATGATCTTATATCTATCAGGTATAAGCACTTATATGTATCAGGTATTTGCAAAAATTTTGTGCAGGCAGGTACAGAAACTCCAAACTACACAGCAGCTTTGGTGTTTCTTCTCTAGCCACAGTGCATTGGCATAGAAAGATTAAAGTTGCAAAAAGTAGCAGCTGAATTCAGGTAGGGGGAGGTTTGAACACTGGCCAAAGGAATTGTTACTCCTGCTCGCCTTTTCTAGGTGTCCTGCTGTAAACTAGAATTAAAAGCTTGAGAAAACAGATCTGAGAGAGGGATCCTGCAGCTTTGGGAAGTGTCTGTCAGAGGCACTCGTGGGAATTGTGGTGCTCCTTCCCCAGCCCAGCCAGGAGTGCTCCAAAGAAACTGAATTATGCAAGAGACACCTCTGGATCGATCAAATTTCTGTCTTCAGTTTCGTTGTCAGGCTTGAGTTTCATGGCTCCCGAGGTCGGCTTGTTCTGCTGGGGGCTGGAGGAGTGTTCTCAGTGTAAGAGAACTCTGAGTTTCCAGAGAAGCCCCTCAGAGCCCCAGCGTGACGTAGGTCTTCCATCAAACTAGTTTTCCATTAATTAAAAAAGTAGGCACCCTAGATAGCGTGAACTCCTTGGTGAGGATAATGGAGAAAAGTTATTTATCTTCAGCCTTTTAATCCTTTCCTTTTGGTGACCTTTGCTTATTTCATCTGTGTTAGTTATTCACGTCTCTGGCAGACCTGAAACAGCTTTCTGAGACCTACAGGAGGATCGCTGCTCTATTTTCTAGCTTCTCAATCTTGTCCTAATCAAAAATGTAAATACATGCATAATGATTTGCATGTCATTAACTTCCAAAAAACACCCTCATGCTAAAATCAATGTTTTTTGAAACCCAATTTTCCTGCCTGCCTGAGAAGTTACACCTGGAATTCGCCAACCACGAATTCTGAGAACATAAACTGCTTTCAGCACTGCTGCTTGCTTGGTGCTTTATTTTTTGTTTTCCATTCCGTCCAGGGAAGAACAATAAATTAAAAAAAATATGTTGATAGTGATTTTTCTAATCAGTTTCTTTCTTCAGTCTTCATACTTCGACAGAAAGCTTCAAAATTAAAAATGAACAAAGTTGGTGTATTCTCACTATACACTCATTTTGCCACCACTGAACTCACCGTGATCATTTATGAACAGAGCATCTAACACATTCCAGAAATTCCAGGGAAGTGTGGATGAAAGCTTGCAGATTTCGAGGAACACAGGGAAACAGGGAGAAAACAGCGTCCCTTTGAGCTAGGCTGGCAGTGTAGCTCCTGGATTTCGGTTTCCCTGGCACAGAGCTCTGTAGCTGCTCCTGGATTTCGGTTTCCCCGGCACAGAGCTCTGTAGCTGCTCCTGGATTTCGGTTTCCCTGCTGCGGGGGTCACTGTCACTGCCCTCGGTTTGGCGGAGGAGTCGCTGCGCGTTTAAGGATGAGCAGAGGAGCGCGAATTCCCGTTAAAAACGCAGGGCCTGGAATGCGCCTTTGCTATGCATGGCTTGCCCAGAACTCGGGGCTTGTTTTAATAGGCTGCCTTCAAGTCAGCGAGTCCGGGAGCCAGCACGGGGTAACCCTGGATCACATGCCAGGCTGTGTAAGGGCTCTCCTGCCTGGGAAAGCTTTGGAAGCAGGATTAACAGCAGTGCTGCAAACCCCGTGTGCTGCTGGATTTGTTACGCTGTGGTTACAAACACGAAATCCCTTGGGAGCAAAGAGAAAGTGCCACTGCTATTCAGTGTAGCAGCTTTAACATGTCCCTTCTTTCAAGGAGGGAAGAATAGTGTGCAGCAGTTCTGTTGATACAAATGAAAGATGTAAACAGCAAGATAAAACGTATGGCAAACTGTGGATCAGCTTGAAGATCCAGTGATATTTGAAAAAGCATTTTGGTTTCTATGCTAGGACACAAGCAGCTGTCTGATGCCTGAGATATATTTCACACTCAGCACTGCTTCTAATGAATTTTTGTGTTAAAAGTCAAAGGTGTATGATCTCCCACTTAGATAAAAAAAACCCCAAATAAACAATTTTTTTAGAAACCAGTTAGGACACTCGTGGGAGGATGGATTATAAGAGAATAGAGATAGTGCTGAAGGCGATCTTGCCCCTGATAAATTGCAGCTGTACTAATTACCAAAGAGTGGGAGCAGCCTTGCCCCTTAGTAGGTCACAGTGATGATGGATATTGTAAAAGACTGGGTTAGATAGCCAAGGGTTGGAGTCTGCTGGTCCTGCTGTGAGGAGGATGGGTCAGGTGTTTGTGCTAGGGGTAGGAAGGAGTTAGTTAGCCCTGTAGAAGGAAGAGAGAAAGAGTCAGTGCTGTGTGGAGCTGCCCGTGGGAAGCTCACAGAGAGACAGGTATGAGGGTTTTTAAGACAATAAGGGGCTGGTGCTTGTGTCAGTCGCGAGTCTGCCATGAGACACGGTGGAGAGGAGGAGCAGGAGAGGGCAGTGCAGCCGTGTTCACTCCTGAGCACGGATTCTCCTGCTGTAGCATGTGAGGAACGTGCATTGTGCTCGGCACACCGGGAGCACCCAGGAGGATTTTGGTAGCTGTGCATGGTTGGGCAATGGGCTGAGCTGTGCAGCCAGCCTTGTGCCAGCACCACTCTACAGGCACCAGAGACTGTGACTGCCTCCACAGCTCAGGAAAATAGGCCAGTGGCTCTGCTCCATCCCCAGGGCCAAAAGGCACAGCTCCCTCCCACGTGCTGAGCTCCCTCCTCTCCAAAACAGAGTGGGACTGAGCAGGCTGGCTGTCAGAAATGGAGCCTTTACATTCCTGTGTTTGGGTTCTGAATATTGCTGATCTGGGTTTTGGCAGCACCATTACACTTCACCTCATGCACCAGCTCATCACTGCAATTTCAGATTCACAGTGCATGAGTGCTTTTGTTTAATTAAACTTTACTGACAAAATATCAGCAGTGACAACAGGCGAAAATTGTAATTTTAGAGTGCAGTTGGAAATACACTTCTGGGACTAACATCCTGTCAATTACAAAGAGATGATGCTTACTCTAAGTAAATTTTGAAAGTGAACCTCAGAAAACCAGTTAGTTAAACTCTGAAGCTGTGAAACCAACATCTTAAGCTTTGAATTCAAAGTTCAGTCACCGGAGTGTAACAGAGAATACATTCAATAGTCCTTAATCTGATGTCTTATCAAGATATTCCTCCTTTAATTTGCATTATTGTGTCAATATAAATATTTCAAATCATCCAGCCATTCCACTGTAATGAATTTTACCTGGGGATGTGAGAAGAGACTGTGCAACTCTTGAATAGTTTGAATTCTGCAGATGATACTTTCATGTTGCTGTGCCTGGTAGGGAGATCTGTTCCTGGATAATTTCTCATAGCTGGTGATAGCAGCTGGAAAGAAGCCCAAGCAGAGTACTGAGGGAAAAATGTAGGGGAAGTAAAGAAAGAAAGAGGGCAGATATTAAAGAAAAGGAGAAGTAGAGATGGAGAAATGACCAAGAGTTATTCATAAACAGGGAGAATTTTTTTGCAGTGGAAAAGGCAACAAGTGTTAGAAAAAGTCCTTAAAATGCCACATATTTAATCCTGCTGGTAGAAGAATCTCCATTTCTAGTGGAAAACTATTGATGTCTGTGTTTCCCAGCCGTGTAACAAATATAAAATGCTCTCCCAAATTTAGCTCTACTCCAAATGCTACCTTTTGGCTTCCTGCATTTCTGATTGAACTGGTCCTCTTTCTTCATTAAGCTGTAAAAGTCACTCAATTTTGCCCCTTAAAATCTCTGCTGTTGTGTTAGGTGTAAAAGATTCTCCCCTCCTGGGGAATATTTTAAAGTTTTGTCTCAGTATTTTTTACTAAGGAAGCTGGACCTACATCTTGGTAGCCTGAGGTGTTACTGATGGTGTGTTTATACATTAGCTCCAACGTCATTTTTCACCAAAATCTTCAATTAAACAAGGCATACAATGAAATAATTTGAAATAAGACTCTTCTGGGTACAAGAAGAAGCCTTAGTGATGAGAAAAGGCTGAGCACAGATCCCATGAAGCCAATATTAAATGAGGGCTGATGGCAGAAGCTGTGATGTGCAGTGGCCTGGTAATGAATTATGTTGATGTTCCTTATATATTTTGAAAGCAGCTTTTCCAGGGGAAGAGAGTGATGTGAATGGGGTGTGTCACTGGGAACCATGCTGACTTTCAGTTAAGTCACGTTTTGATTAAAATTGATGTGTACCAACACTTTTCCATCTCTTTGCTGTTTTCAAATGTTCTACTGTCACACATGGAGATGTTTTTCAATTATCAAAATCCAGTGCACTGAGTTCCTCCACCACAGAACATTCCCACCTGAGTCTTTCCCTCTGCCATGCTGCAGATGGGGAAGAATGGGGACACCTGCCCCTACTGTCACCTCCTCTCTGGATCTGATTGAAAATGGAGTGTATTAAAACCTGTGCCACTTTCCAGCCTCTGGATTACTCCCAGGGCACATCCTTTCAGCTTAGAGCTTTCCAGAAAGAGTAAATTTTAACCAGGCAGGTGAGTGGCCAGTGGAAATCTTCCAGCAGGTCTTTCAGACCAGCTGCTTTCCTCTCAGAGCTCCCCAGAGCATGGCACTGCTGGAGCAAGCTCAGCAGTTTGGCCCCTGAATTTAGCCTGGCATGTGTTGATGTCTGTGGCCATTGCTGCTGACAGCAGGGTCTGAAGCACACTCTAAAGGACCCTGGCTGTGTGAACACATCCTGGCTTCTGGATGATCTCTATCCAAAGAGACACCATCCTCCTAGGACAGGACTGAGTGTAGCCATTGCTAGGAGTTTTGTTTCTATGCATTGCTTTAATGATGCTGCCATCAGTGCAGTGGACTGGACAATTTCTGTCTTCTCCAGGAAATACTGGGATAGGGTTTTCTGAAGCGTGCTACAGCCTGCAAAATATAAGCCAGATGATATCCCTTCCTCCTGCTGCTGCTGCTCACCTCCCCTCTGTTACCCTCTTTGGGGCAGACCTGGCAAAGATGAAAAGTTTCAAGTAGAAGGGCAGTTTTTGGTAGATAGGGTTGTCTCCCTGTCTGCTGTAGGTTTTAAGGATGTAATTCCTATTAGGATTAGCAGAATGTGCCAGCTGTGGGTTCCTGAGGGAAGGAATGGAGCTGTTCTTGCCATCATCACCTCTCTGAAATGGGCCTGGAAGCTACTTGGGAAGTCAGCAGCTCACAGACATATAATGATTTCCTTGCTTTTTGCTTCCAGCCCTGTTCCATCCCCTTGGATCCATTCTCTCCCCATTGGAAGGCACCATCCCACCAGGACAGAGGAGCAGGCCTGTCCCTGTGGAATGCCTTTGGAGCTGCTCTGCCCATGGGCACAGAGGTGAGGTCACAGGGGGAAAAGCCATTTCAGGGTCAGCATTGCATATTCCTCCTGGCCTTTCACCCCACAGGACTTGTCTCACACTGTGGATGATGGCTTTTCCCTGTTTTCTGCAAAACTAAATGAGTTCACCATTTTTTATGTGTTGTCATGTACACCACTTTGCCATCAGGATAATATTTGCCTCATAGTAAAGATCACCTTAAATGAATATTTGAAAATGTTATCATGGAGCAGCTTAACTTCTGGCAAATTCTGCTTCTTTTCCTCTGGCCTTTGCACTTGTGCAGTCAGGTCTGAAAAGTGTGTCACTGTGAATGTCACTTTGCCTGTCAGTCAAGGAAACTGAACGTGCAGGATAAAGCCAAGTGAATTTTTTACACTTTAGAACCCAGGGAAAACATTTGAGGAACCGAAGGGTTTATTTTCCCTACTTGGAGGTCCTCAGCTGCTGTCAGCAGCTCTGCTGAAGTTGGTTATTTATGCCAATATTCAGACTTCAAAACTGCAAATGTTAATGCAGAGAGCTGCCCTTAAATGCCACATGGAAGAAAATATGTCAAGGTCTCTAAAAGACTAATACACAAACACAGTCCAAGGCAGTGTTTTGCTTTTTTCTTCTTTTTTCTGTTCCCTCCCTATGACATCCCAATAACACTGTATTCCCTGTTCTCCTCCTGAGGAGAGTGATATTTCCCACACATCTGTGTGATGTCAGTGCAGTGCCTGATATCCCATGGAGCTGGATCATGGGGCTCTGTCTCTTTGTTTTCCAGGGGATTATATTTTTAATCCCAGATGTCTGTATATCACAGTACTGGTGGCTTTTCAACTTCCCCTTCTATAGAGGATGTGATCTTCATTTTTAATGAGTTCCTGAAATAAACACCTTCTTATGTTTTAAAGCACAAAAAAGAAAAAGGAACCTTTTTCAAAGTTCAACTGAAAACTTAAACATTTCCTTGAAATTTTCTCTCCTGTGGTAATCCACCTGTTTGATATGACTTTCTCTTTTGTCAACAAAGCTGGGCTAAAACTTTGAGGCTTACTCGGAAACTTTCCTCCCATGAGACTTCAGATTGACAAAGAAGGTATTAAACTTCATCAAATTAAACTCATCAAATTATGTGTTGCTCCCTTTTTTGCAAAGCTCCCTTACTTGCCAAACTAGATGGGACAAAATACAGTGCATATCATGCTGAATGCAGCAGTTTGGCTCTCAGTAATACCTTTTTAGGAGAAAATGCATATTGAATTTTTTTGGCTTGCTCATGCTTGTGACTTTTATTCAGAGTGGGAGGCTATTGTGTAGTACAAAATGACATGTGCAGTAGTATATTCATTTAATTGATATTTGTTGACACTAAGAGTCTATAATTTTTAACCTAAACTGAATATAATATCCTACTGAGATCTTCACATACCAACATTTCCTTACTGATCAGCTGGAAGTGTGAAATGGTCCTGTGAAGTGTAATCTAAATAAAAGCTTCCCATCATTTATACTCCATATCAGTGTAATCATTAACCCAAGCCTTGCTCCACAATGCTGGTGCAATTGCTGTTTTTATTTGTTTCCTTCCTTGCCCTCTTAGCACTTGGCTTCAACTGAATTGTTTATGAAACTGCTGTTCAGTATTTCAGCTTCTCTCCGGTCTGTCAACTTCTGCTTTGAAAATTACTTTGTCTCTTTTTAAAATTAAAAACTTGCTTGACACCTACACGGTAGTTTTAGCTTTTCAGTTTGAAATCTGGATTTTTAAACTTTTTTTCTTGTAAACCGTTTATTCTATTGTAATCTCTCAATAAGCAACTATTTATGATAAATTTTATTATGGAAAAAAAATCTTTAAGTTAGGTTTTAGTTTGTCATAGCCACAGCATTGACATGCACTTTTTCCCAAGGAAAAAATCCCAACCCACTTGAAGTGCTGTTTATAAAGCAATTTATAAAGTGCAGTCCATATGAATGAAAATTCTTCTCTTTTTTTATTTTTTAAAATCTGTATTTGATGAGTACCTGATGCTCAAGGAAAGACTTTCCCAATAGGAAAAATATGCTGCAGTATCATGAAGGTGGTGGATTAAGCTGGGAACCATTGTTCATTGAGCTCTGCACCATAAGAGATGCAAGCTGGAATTTGAAGATGAAATTTGGGTTTGAAGTTTGGCTAAGAATGGATAAAGGACATTTTTGCACAGTGGAGGTTGTACTGTGTGGGCTTTGCAGAGTGTGACTACAAAGACAAAGCTTTTAACAGGGGTAAGATTCTTCTTGGAACAATGCCAGGAGATTCCCACTGCTGCTCTCTGAGCAGGGCTGGAGTGAGCCCAGACCAAGAGAAAAAACCTCAGCAAAGCTGGCAACAAAGCACAATGGGTGTTGGTAGGCTCCTAGGAATTGGTCTTTATTTGGGGAAAAGAGAAATGAGGTTTTTTTAAAAAATTTCCTCTTTATGAAATGATGTCACGATGGATGCCAGGTTTTCAGAGCTTCTAGGAAATTCAAAAATTAACCTCAGTGCATTATGGGGAAATTTGGTAAGTTCTTGATTGAAAATATTACATCTCAGATGGGACTTCTACTGATAAGGTGATGTTCTAATCTGTTCAAAATATTGTTTGCAAATGGAACAATAATGAGCAGGAATATCCAATTTGCTAATTGTGCTGCTAATAGGTTATTAACAGCTGATAGTGTTTGCACTGAGTGTTGATGCTTGTTTCAGGTTGCTTCCTATTGTGTTAGCAGTATTAATGAGGCACACGAGGTGCTCATGTGATTTGTCCTCTGAAGGATCTCCCAGTTTTTCTGGGATTGGTAATGCCATTGTGTTTGTGATGCTAATAGGAAAAATAGAAGGATATGGCTGTAGGAGCTCTGAGGTGCTCTGGAGATGCAGCCACTCACACCACACTGCTGTCCAGACAGGAAAAGAGTAGGGCCAGGGCCTGAGTTTCACATATTTATACCATGATTTAATATCTTTGACTTTGTTTTTTTATTTCTTCCCCAATATCCTAGTTATTCCTGGGAATGCAGCATGGAAAACTGACATTTGCACAGCACTGTCTTTCTGCGTTGGGAATAATCAGCTCCACTTCCTGGGCTGTGTGTTTGGAATTGGTTTTGCCCAATTCACTTCATGTGTCACTTCATGTTAATCAACTTCCTACTCAAATTGCCTTTTCCTTGCCCAGTCATCTCTTTCCTGCTGCTCCCTGTTGCCAACTTCTCCCTTCAGATTTCTCCCTAACTTTGTTGAAAGTTAAGCTGGAAATGCTCAGAGTGATGTAAGTTTTGCTGTTTGCTGCAGCTCCACAGACAAGTCCTGGTTCCTCCCCTGTAGGAAATCGGACCCAGAGCTGTTCTTTGGAGGAAGAGCACTGTGGGAATCCCCCAGGATAGCTCAGGATGCTCGGGCTGCTCAGATCTTACTCTGGATTATTGCCAGTAATGGCTTTTGCAGCTATTCTGTGCTCCCTGCTGTCCTTTCTTTCTTTCTTTCATATAACCAGGAAAACATTCTCTGTCACCTGGAGATTAAATAATTGCTTAATGGGAGCCTTAGACATCTTTCAGCAAATGTGTTTTTGTATTTCACACACACAAATGTGCTCTTTGAAGTTGCAGGGACTTTCTCTCTTTTATTTTTTTTTTTCTGTGGTGCACCTTGTAATTGTGTCTCAGGTCAGGGTGCCATGGTGCACATTAGTTTTGCTTTGTTCCTGACAGACACACACCTCGTCTCTTCAGAGTGAGGGAGGGAAGGGCTGTTTCTCTCTGAGGTTGTGTTTGAATAAAAACACGCTGTTTCTCAAGGTAATGATCACTCAGAGACTGCAGCTACCCTGTTTATATTGAATATTTGAATTCACTTAGCAGGCTACACAGGCATATATTGCTTAGGGGTATATTAGCATTTATATTTTCAGCATGGAAGGTCAGTTTTCCATATAGCAATCCCTGTGTTTGAATAACTGCTCTGTAATAGCTGAATGCCTTTTTATAGGTGTGTATGACTTCTTCAATACCTTAATTTTGGGGCATAAATTTTCTTAGTATTGTATTATTTCATTGTTTTTATGAGGTTAAACAAACTACTTTGTGGATAACAAAACTAAGTCACAAGGGCAAGACAGACTAACCTGTACCAGGGAAGGGAACAAACTGAATAGAAGAAACACATGACTAAGGACAGAGTAACCCATATGTGAAAGTGAGAGAAAAATGTGTGTGCTTTAATTGTGCTTACACTTTGTGTACTCTAGACAGTGCCAAGTTTGTGCAAATGGAAGACCTTAAATTACATTGATCCAATGAGTGGGGAAGCAGTGCTAAATAAACACCTGTGGAAAGAACAGGTGCTGTTCTGGGCAGTAGAGCCTCACTGGAAAATCCAAACACATGAATTGATGCCTGGCAGAACTCTGCTGCAATATGCTACGTGAGCAAGGAGTTTGTATCTGTGGCTCTGTTGGTATTAGTAAATGAACTTTCGCTCTGTGGTGATTTGCAGAAGGGACAGTGTTCTTCACTCCTCCCCGGGGCTCAAGGCAGCAGAGCTTGGATTCAGCACCCAGGGCCAGTACAACAAACAGAGGGAAGGCAGGGCAGGGCTGGCACACCGGTGCCAGGCTCATCTCACAGCACTGGGATGTCACAGCAGCACGGGTGACACTCTCAGGGTGATGATGTGCTCGGTGAGGGGCAGCCAGTGTGACACAGCCCTGCCTGCAGACAGCTGGAGTCAAGGGTCCTTGACGTGAAATGGCAGGAGCTGCCTTCTTGGGGCTTTCTTTTCCAGCTGTAATTCTGAGATAATGAGCATTTCACTGTGTTTTCAGCAAAAGTAAGTAAGTGTTGCATAATTTGCTTGATTAGCGTGGGTTTTATTGGTCTGGCTTGAGCTCTCCACTGAGATTTGGGTACATCTGTCAGTTTTATTCTCTTTTCTCCCATCCCTTTATCAGGGACACATTTGCCTGGGAGCAGTGGCTTCCCTGGGGATGGTGGGTTGTTAAGGAGACTCAAAACTCATACCTGGTTGTTTTAAACCAAGATTGTTATCTTAATGCACTGCTTGCATGTGGCTGTCCAAAATGCTTATGAATTTCTAAGTTGTGAAAACCTTTATATTCTTGATTTGTTGTGCTTCCATTTTCCTTGAACCTTGGTTGTTGCTATCTGTGCTCCTGAGGGAAAGAAGAGAATCCTATCTCAGCTTGCACTGGATTAGGGGGTCCATGTCCAGATCTTGTTGATCTGGGAGAAGCTGAACAACCTCTATTTTGACAAGTAGCCTACGCAATTTGTAAGCTGTGGGTGGTTTTCTCTTTTTTAAAAATTTCTTTTGCTTGTAATTTTCTCCATAGAGAGCCCATGCACCATCAGTTTAATTGGGCCTGATGAATTTCTTGAGATCACACTGCTGCAGCTCTCAACCTTTGTGGTTTGTTATGTGTGCAGTGGTTTCCTTGCTAGACCTTCACCAAATTTTAGATTAGCACAGATGTTTTCTTTGTTATTGAGAAGACTGCCATAGTAGTTTTAGGAAGAAGAGTTTAATACATTTAGCCTGCATTTCTCTTTCACTTAAATACTGCTAGTGATAGAAATAGTTTTTAAACCCATTCACCAATCTGAATGTGTTGCCAAGGAACCGAGCAGGATGGGGCTGGGTTGACCTGTGTATTCCAGTGGAGTTTCAGGCAAGACCTGGCAGCTGAATAATTCATTTGTGAGCAGGTCACCAGGGCTGTCCTTGCACAGGTCAGTCACGATGCTGGGCTCTCTCCCTTTCATTCCTCCATCTTTCATCCCTCTTCACTTAGCATAGCTCAGCCAGCAAAGTTAATAGATTCCCATCTTTCGCTGAAATTCCTGTCTTGAAGGGGATGATAAAGAAGCAGAGGCTGCAGCTGCCCTCGGTGATTTGTGATTTATTACTGAGGGGAGAGATCTCCCTCCTGTTGTCACAACAGTGACAAGTGTTGCCACAATGCAGCAGCGATTGTTTAGATGCAACATGTAAATAAAACAGAGCCATCTGGACTGCTAAAGACACAGCAAACACAGAATTCTGCTACTGGGAGTGAATTCAGGCTGTTTCTCCCTTTTAGGTAATCAGAATCTGTGGGTTTCATTCACTTCTTGGAAGCATTTTTTTTTCTTTTTTGGTCAGTTACATTTCCAATCCTTGGAAAGTGCTGAAGTGTAAAAATCCACCAGCTCGCCTTTTTTTGATACATACAATCAACAGGTTTTCCTTTGAGCTAAGGCTCAACATCTGGGTGCAGGATAGGCAGGAAATGGGTACAAGTTTTCCTGTGAATCTGAGTTTTGAAGTTCTCCACCTTCTCATAGAACAAAAGACCAGAAAAATGTTCACTGCAGAATTTAAGATTGAATTCATTGAGTTGGACAGAACTGTGCAGTTACATGAAAAATTACATCCAAGGTGAGCACCTTCTGGTACTTTGGAGAGCTTTTATTATTTAGCAGTTATCAGAGATTTTTGCTGTATTTGGGAAGTGAAATAATTATGAGCCATGAACTGAGGGCACATTTTTCTTCCATCACTGATTGCTGCTAATTTGCTGTAGTCCATACTGCTTTAAATATATTGCCATTTTATGTTTAGATAAGCATAGGAAGGAGTTTTTTGGTTTTTTTTAACCTACCATGATTCAGGCAGCCAAAATGCAGGATCTGATGCTAGACCTATCTAGAAATATATTATTCTTTATATGTTGTGGCTTTAAGTGTCTTCAAAGAATCAATTTGTGGGAGGTTCTTTGTCGTTAATATATATATGAAATTAGCAGTGCATATTTCTATTGTTGGGATTTGGACAGGAATTACATTTTGGTATTTACTCTTTTTGCTGCTAGCATGAACTTGCTGCCATAAGCAGTGAATAATCTGAAGGCACAAAGCATCTGGCATTTCTGAACATCGTTCTTTGCTGCCACACAATATACAAGCATTTAGGCCATTATTTAGGCTGCTGAGGAAAAAAAGATTAGACTAGTGGAGCATAGAAAAAAACACCAAAGAGAGACACAAATATGTGAGTTCATTCCAGCAAGTGTTTGAGCAGCTGTAGACTTCATATTTAGTTCTGAAAAGGTCCATGTGGAATTCTATTCAGAATTTTAAATATGTGCCCAAATATGGTGTCTCCTGATGAAGAAAATAACTATTTTTCCACTTTCTTGAGCAGTTTTCCTGATTCTGTTTGTATTTCCACCTCGTGACCAGGCTTTGTTTGCTCTGGCTTTACATAATGGCAGGATTAGCTGAGAGTAGCCTCCCAAAATTTCAGGTAGCTCTTCCCTTGCTACACTCATTTTTCAGCTCGTTGCCTCTTTCTTTGCTGAGCTGGAGTCAAATCAGGTTTGGTTATTACATCTCTCCCAGGCAGGATTTGACTCCATCATGTACTGGAGATACAAGCCTTGGTTTTAGTGCTTCCCTCAGTATTTGAGCTCTCAATTTAACTTGAGGAAAAGTGGAGACTTCAGTGTGTGTGTGTTTGGGGTGCTAAAGACATCTGGGAGTCTTTGAGAATTGCTAAACTAATGGTCTGCCTGCAGCCTGACAGTGCAAAGTGCCTTCAGCTCCCTATAAATTACAAGAGTTTTGTGTTAAAGCAGCAGTCAGGACTTGCATGCAGCATAACTGGCCTGCTTTAGCAGGTTTTTAACTAAAATAGGTTGTGTCAAGTGTTCTGTAGTCAAATGAACTCTGCTGGTATTCAGGATCGTAGACATAATTTATAAATTACCTTTGATTTCAGAGGCTGCTAGGGAAAACATGAAGCCTATGTGCCACTAAAAGGGTCTTTGAGGCAGATGACATTTTTATGTACCTGACAATAGAGAAAACAGGATGCTGTGACAGTGTTTGTATTCAGAAAAGTCAGGGCTAAGTTAATGAAATGTGTAATTTGAAGTTGTGTTAATTTAGGCATGCTCATCCTGTCACTGAATGCTCCCAAGTGCTTCATTTTTGAGTGTTTCAGTGTATCCCTTTTCTGTGCCATCCTCATAAATTAACAGAGATGGATGTTTCTCTGTGGCTGTGCAGGCATCTGTGCAGATAAGCTGGCTGGTCAGCTGGGAGCCAGCTCAGAAACAGAACCTGGGAATTCTCTGGCATTGTGAGAGAATTAAGAAGTTAGGCAGAAATATTCCACTTGAGATTGCTGATGGGGTTGTATGATTTTTGTTGACTTGTTTGTGTGAGTCACAAGTAATGCATGCTTGTCGTTGAATTTATTTTTGGTTGGTAACTTTTACTTTCCTAAGTGTGTACCTGAGCCTAGAGAAACACCCCCAAACAATGTTACCTTCCTGCTTGGAAAATTCCATAAACTGTGAAGAAAGGAACGGGAAAATCTTGACATTTTCTTTCCATTTGCTAAAATTCACAGAGTTGGAACGTTTTCTCATTTTGCCAGATCTGGGGAAGGTTTGCCCTGTGCCAGATCTTTTGGGAATGTTCCCTCTGCAGCTTAGTGGTACAGCAAGGGATTTCCTCCAGCAGTGGCAGCATCCCAGCTGATTCACCAGGGGGGAAAAGAGCAGGGAGAAGGAGCAGAGGAGAGAGGCCAATAAATACTGCATGGCTGCAGCTCTGCTGCTCCCTGAGCCGAGTTAGCACTGCTACAGTGCACTCTGCAAAAATGTCACATCCCTTCACTGCTCAGCACTGAGTCGGGTGGAAATCACCAACTGCTTGTTTGGGTTGGCTTGGAGTCACCCTGGCATTTTAGAGATGGATTTGATCAGGAAATTGGCTTGTGTGACTGTGCTGTCAGCTTTTCCTCCCTTCCTTATCCATCTCCTTCTACTTTCCAATGGCTCTGCAATTTACTGCTCAACTTCAGCCAAAATTTTTAAAGGCTCAGAAATCCCTGAAGGGGTTATATTCCTACAAACATGTTAGAAATGGGTGGTTGGGTGCAGGAGAGACCCCCACTGGAGCTGCCACAGAGGAAAAAGCACCTTGCCTGTCATGACTGGTGTTTTTCCAGAGGGATGAGCCTGTCCATGGCTTTTGCTCTCTTGCTGGCCACACATGGAAGTGATGTCTGGAAGGGAAACCTGCAGGAGGAAGTGCTGGGAGTGTGCAGTAACCCAGGATTAGCAGCACAGAGATTTATTTAGGGATGCATCAGAGGCTCTGGGACAAAGAGGAGCTTCTGCTCCACTGATCCTGTTCTTGAGAAGGAAAAGCAGGATTTGGGAAGGGACTTGATTTTTATCTGCCAGTGAGTGTTAAGAGTGTTTGCAGAAACAGGAGAGAGGGCAGTTGCTCACTCCTCCAGGGTCTTTCCATTCTGTAACATACCCAGTCTCATTAAGAAGTCAGGATTTACAGAATTTTTTTTCCTATGAATTTGCAGTATATAAATACTGTCATTTAAAGAGCTTTCCCCATCTCTTGGCAAGCCACAGGTTTCCAAGTTGATTCCTTAGTGTTAGCTCTGGACAGCAGAGAGGAAAATAAGTCAACATCCAAAATGTAAAGTGGAATTGTGTTACTAGGTAGTTTTTGTAAATAAAGGAGTTTGGCCTCCACATAGAACCAGCTTCTGGCCTTCCCCTCTCTTTCACAATCAAGTGCAAGCTGTTGCTATGGTCTTACCTTTGTTCAGTCTGACCAAGTTGTAAATCTTTCCTAAAGGCAATAAAGCCTGGTCTTGGAATATACTGAGCTGATGTGTCAGCATTTGAGAGCAATTTTGGAAAGTTTTCTCTCTGATATATCCAGTCCCAGGTTCTTCTTCCTCTCTCTGGATCCATTTAGAAACTGAAAGCTAGTGAAAAAAAACTGAAAGCATAAAAGAGAGAGTTCAAAGTAGAAGCAGTTTATCCCATCTCAGAGATTAAGAAACCTGTTAGGTCAGTTTATTTTGTTTTACTTTCAATCTGCTGACTTCTTTCCTTGCACAGATTCTGGTTTTTGCCTTGTGAGAAAGAGCTGCTGAACTTTTTATCTACCTTTCCTGTAGCCCCAGGGATCATAGAGATCACATTTTTATCTCCCATTGTAAAAATGTAAAACCTACCGGACTTAATCTCAAATGCAGCCGACACTGGTACAAAATACAGTTCAGTGTGGGAAATATCCTTCAATAGTTTCTTTTGTTGCTGCTGAAAGAGCAGAATCACACAGGTGCTGGAGACAGATATGCAAGTGTTTTCTTCCAACTCAGAACATTTTGGAGAGGAATACACTGAAAGTATAATAATTCATCAGTATTTTCTGATGGAGAACCATACAGCAGAGTATAACAAAAAGTAGAGTTAGTCAAACTTGCTGTTGCAATGGAAATAACTGGATTTTCCCTTCAATTTATATCTGTAAAAAGAGAAAAATATGTAACAGGAAAGAATTTAGTTCAGCATGAGCTTGTAACCGTCAGTGAAGTCAGTGAAATTTGAATCCAGTCATGCACACTTGGGAGCACAGCTGGAGATGGACACCTGGATGCATGCAATGCCCTGAGCTGGACTGGGATGCTCAGCACATTTGCTGATTTGGAGAATCCCTTTGGGGGCCTGCAGACAGCAGACCCTAATTTCAGCATCTCAGGTGGACCTGGGGAGGCAAAACCAAGAATTTTGCTGCTCATACTTGGGCTGTTCAGCCAATGCACATCCCTGGGTGTCTTGGTTTGAAAGACTGGTGTCTGCCAAGCAGAGACTCTTTTTAAAATGGAGAATGTAAACCCTCTCCCTCCAAATTATTATAATTTTGAAATTAAGGGGGCACTCAGGAAAAGATATGGGAATAGGTGTAACAGTTCTTTACTAGGAAAATTAAAATAGAAATACAGTATTACAGAGAACAACCCCAAAAACACTGACAGAGCCAGAATACAACCTGACACCCCATCAGTCAGTCAGGGGTTGGTGCAGTCCCATTCAATGGTGGCTGCATCCTCCTGCAGTGACAGATGTGGTTCTGTTGGAGCAGTGCTCCTGTAGAAGGTGCAGTTTTCCTCCAAAGGTGCAGTGATGATGTGGAAAGGTCTGGCTTTTCCTCTGGAATCCAGTGGGAAAAAGCTGCTCTGATGTTCCAAATCTCAGTTTTTATCTAGGTAGGAAAGTCTTGGCTCCTCCCCCTGGCTGGAGCATCTCCCAATGGGATGATGCAATTTTATCAGTCATGCTCTGGGGCTCAATGGCCCATTAACAGGAGAGATCTCCTGGAGGAAGGATGGGTTGTGGAACAGGTAAAGAACACTGCTGCACTTTTTTTTAACAGATGGCCCATTAGCAGAGAATATCTCCCACAGAGATGAGGATCACTGCCCCACCTGGTTTCAACAGATGGTGATAGAATACAGACTTTTGGTCACAAAAACCTAAGACACTGGGATGCTCAGAGCTCTGGAAAGACTTAAATCAAGGAAGATGTTTGTGGGAAACAGCAGAGCAGCATCTTTCACCTTCTGTCAGATCTGGCCTGGAGTGATGTTTTTCTTGATAACCAGAGGAGCCTATTTTTGTCTCAGTGCTGACTTCTTGCTGCCAGCAGCACTCTGGAGTGAATGAAGCCATGGCAGGCTCTGCCCTTGCAAAGCTATGCATAATATTTATGTTACACTATGAGGAATACTTTGGGAATTTGCAATGTAGTAAAATTCCTCTCTCCTTCTCCTATCAAAATCTCCTTTGTGGAAAAAAAAAATCTCCTTGAGTGTTTCTGATTTATAGCATTTAAATAGGGTGGCCATTGGGTCATTTAATTTCTTTCTTCAGCTCTAAATCTTTATTTCTTTCTGTGTTTTGTTCAGGAATCTGCAATGAAAGAGAACTAGATTCTGATGATCATCTTGACATTATTGCTGTCACCTGTGTTGACAGGTAAGTGTGCCAAGCTGGTTTTGGAGGGAAGATATTTGAATTATTTGTGTCAGGTGGGCAAAGCTACAGTTACAGCCCAGGACCTCGGCTGGGTTGTGCTGGATTCTGCAGAGGTGAGTTTTTTAACAAACAAGTGGTCAAAAATGCTTCCAAAACCTTCTTGATCTCCAGAAAGGAAACTGTTCCTCTTTCTGCTTTGTGGTGGTGGGTGGTTACAAAAATGATCTCAGAGCAGAGGAATTTGCAGTTGAACTGCAGCCTGGAGTGAAGATGGCTGTAAGATCTCGTTGACTTTTATCCTCCTCCTCCACAAAGCACCTGAAATAAGAACTAGCAGGTAGAATCAAGTTATCATATTTCTTGTGTTAGACATTTTAACCCCTCCTGTTTTTATATAGGAGCATTTTATCAGTGAGGTCCCTGCAAATTTTCAGCTGATGTTAGGACTGGATGAAGAATTTATTGGATTTTGTACAGTTAGGTGAGAACTGATGGACCCGAGCCTCTTGTGATACAGCACAATCATATTTCTTTCATCTCTCTTACCTTACCTAAATGCTGCATTTTCAGTGTTCCCTATTAATAAAGACTTCTAGTCCCTATATTTATTATAAATGTCTTTATCTTTGCTTTTCTCTGATTCTTTCAAAACACAGTCCAAGAAGTTTTGGCAGCACTCTGGAGATGACTTAGAACTTCTTATGCAGAACAATTTCTTGAAGTAACATCACTTTCTTGGCTTTCAGTTTAGTAATTACAAAATAAATTGAAACATGAAACTCAGAAATCAGAAAACAAAAAGAAAAAGGACACTGATTGACACTTAGGTTTCCTTTGGTGAAGCATGATGCTGCTGTATGATCTGAAAACTAAAAAACTCATTTTCTCTGGGATAAGAGGAACTGAAGGTGCCTTTTCTTGCCCTGGCCACTGCAGGTGTCTGTGTCAATGTGCATTGATGAACACAGATCAAGGATTACATAGTGAGTCCTAACAGTGCCTTTGGATGAGCACTGGAAGGAGAATGAAAATACAAAAATTATGTAGAATGTGTCAGCTGGATTGCTGTAAAATGCATGGTGACATGAAGCAGTATAATTTGGATCAGAAGTCTGTAAAGATGGGAAAAGGAGAAAAAGATTTAAAAAATGTGTGTGCTTCGAAGCTCAGCCCAATGAATTTCTAGCTTATCAGGGCATTTAATAATTGACTGTTTCCTTCTGTGATAGGGTCACTATCAAAGATAAGCACACCAATCTAAAGAGAGAGGTACAGAAACATGTGTGCAAATTTGGATTTTAAGTATTGTGTTTCACAATGAGTTGAGTTGATGTGAATAACTGTGTTCTATTGGCTGAAATGTTTAAGTTTGCAGGGACACATTCCACTATCCCAGGGTGCTCTGAGCCCTGTCCAACCTGGCCTTGGACATTCCAGGGATCCAGGAGCAGCCACAGCCCCTCTCACCTGGGCTGGTGCCAGGGCCTTACCAGCTCCTGAGTAAAAAATTTCTTCCTAATCTAAATCTCTCTTTCAGTTTAAAATTATTCCCCCTTGTCCTGTCATTTATCTGCCATTCTCCTCCTTTTATATAAGCCCCCTCTAAGAAGCAGGTAAGAAATCTCAGGTGATATGCAGAAGTGGCCATTCTCCATGTGTGCCTGAAGAACTAAGTTGAGAAATTTGGATTTATTAAGAACCACAGAAAACTTTTGAGGTGAGGCAGTTAGTGATGGCAAGTGTGGAAAAAACCCTAAACCAACTGTGAGGGGGGGCTACATAAAAGCTGTGGGAGAACATTAAGCAGACATAAAACCTAACAGTAAATATCTTTTTAATGCTTCCTTTCTTTAGAAGTGTGAAAAAAAGTATTTCTAGTTTTATGTTCATGCTGAAAAAGGCTTTTCTCGTGCTGGCTCTGCCTCCTTTTTTCCTGCAAACAGCAAAGCAGAGAGAGGGTTTTGTAAATCTCATTAATGGGTATGTCCTGAAGGGTTTGGTTCACATGATAACCTTAATTATTGCCTTCCCTGCTCGGCTGCATTACAGGGAAAGCAGAGCTGCCTGCATGCTGCTCCTCCCCTGTGAGCAGGTGCAGGCACAGGTAGCTCTGGCAGCAGCAGGGACTGAGCTTTGCATCACAACTGCTCCCACCTGGAGGCACTGGAGCAGCAAAGTGAGGGGTGCCTCCTGCCCAGCCCCCAGTTTGGTAGAAACCAGGGAGCCCTTGCAGGCACCCTGGGCATCACTGCTTGTCATTCCTAGGCAGTCACGGTCACACGTGGGTGTCCTTCACAAAGCTTCTGTCAAATCCTCAATCAGCAGCTGCTCCTTGGGAACATTTAATAAAATCTTATCCTAAATATTTTCTCCATGGCAGAAACTGATAGTAGTATGCCTGGAGTGCAAGTGATGCTGGTTTTCTTATTAGGATTATTTTCTATCCTGATTCAATCAAGTTTTTTTTTTTTTTGTTTTTTTGCTTTTGTTGTTTTTGGTGTTTTTTTGTTGTTTTTTTTTTTTGTAAGTGCTTTTATATTCAGTTTGCATATCTTGATTAGGCTGTGATAATTTCCATGGCTGAAATCTCCAAAGTGTGCTGTCAAGAAATTATAAATGGTAATGAATTCACTTAATCAGGACTTCCAGGAGTACAATCAACGTGAAATCTAGTCAATTAGAAATAAATCTCTTTAAAGTATTTCTGGTTCTCCAACAGTCTCATTTGAGACCTTATGTTACCTGAGACTGAATTAGAGACCTACACAGACAGATAAAAAATACACTTTGTAAAAAAAATCACTGTAAAGGGGTGTAAATGAATCCAGAAGTTTAGGTGATGCTGAAATTTGCCTGAATTTCCATTATAAACGAAGTTGCACAACCACCAGCTGGAGAAAAGTTATGGTACCAGCTGTGACTTGGTGCTCTGCAGATCACATCTTGCACCTTGTGTCCAGATTTGGACCCACCACAGTACAAGAAAGATAAGGATTCTGTGGAGGGCCACCAAGAAGAAGGGAGCTGGAGTATTGCCCTGCAAGGAGAGGGTGAGATAAGCCTGGAAAAGAGCTGGATTCAGGGAGATTGCCCAGGCAGACCTGGGTAAAAGCATGGGCATCCCAAACAGATCCCATTGCTGGACCTGCTCTGAGCAAGAGTTTGAAATAAAGATCTCCAGAGACCCCTGTGACCCCAATGACTTGGTGATTGTCTAAGGCACAAAGAATCCAAGTCCTTATGTTCAGGGGCTGATTTTTTCTTGATTCTGCATTGAGAGAGGGATGCTTCAGAAAAACAGCCTTGTTGGTATCCTAAACTATCTCTAAATTAAAGGTATTGTGAGCAGATAACCCAGGGTGATTTAGCATGCTATTTATTTTAAATATTAAATTCCAAGCTAAACCTGGCATTTAAATAGCAAAAGCTGGAAGAGTTTATGGGTCTGTATTTTCACACAAGAACATTCTTTCTATTTTTTGTTTCCTTTCTTTTGCCTAATGGTCACAAACATGGATCTCATTCTGTTTGCCTCTTGCCTAAGAAGTGATATTTTATTTCTCGAGCTGTTTACTGAAGTAATAATTAAACCTTGGTAGTCAATGAGGAAACTGACTCTTTTAATTAGCTTAATTGGGTTGATTGCCTAATTTTTGTCTGGCTATAATTTGGTAAAAATGAGTTTCTTATCTGTATAATTAATTGAATCAAAAATCTCAAAGGTCAAGAAAATAATTTCTCAGTTTTTCTACGGAGTCACTGTGCTGCCTGGGTCAGTTTTGCAGATCACTTAACCTTTCTAAGCCTGCAGATATTTTCTCCAGTCTGTCGTCACCATCCTTCACCTACAAAAACCTAAAGAACGTCCTTGGTTGTGTCATGAGCTCAGGCTGGAGTATAAATTAAAGCCCAAGATATGCTTAGCTGGGGCTGGAAAATAGCTGGGGAGATGCAGGTAAGGTCAGAAGAGTTCCTTTTGCAAAATTACCTCTGATAAATAAAAAAAAGTCAGGGAAGTTTTTCTGCAATTAAGAGAAGCCTGGAGACCATCTGTCCCTGGGAAACAGGAATATTCTGTTTCTGCAGACAGACACAGATGGGCAGAGGGATGGTGAGGACAAAGCACATGGCTGTGTTTGCACTGGAGTTTGGCTAATCCAAGGGCTGCTCACCTGCCCTGCTTCTCCTCCATCCTTTCTGGGTCACCATTTGTTTGTTGCTTCCCTCTGGATTAAGGAGAGAAATGAAGTTGGTGTGAAGGCCAGGGCAAATCTCTCCCTGCAGGCTCTTTGGCAGGAGACTGGTCCAGAACTGCAGACCTGGAGCATCTGAGCTCTGTGCCCCCAAACCCCACCTGTGGACACTTGGTGTCCTCTGGAAACCTCAAGGGACGTTTCCTGCTGAGTTGAAATAGAAATGAATTCATTGAAACCAAACGAGAAAAAAACCCCAACATAGACAAGGAGAAAGGGCAATTGATTTTATTTGTTGTACCAGCTCTCAAGCAAAGATAACTCATCCTTTTATAAGAAAAACAGAGCATCTGTTTGAAGCTCTGCTTTGTTTTTAACTGGCATGTTATTCCATTGATTAAACTAAAGCAAGCAATGAGACTATTCCTGCCAACACAGCAATCAAATGATATAGTAGCCCCCACTAGGATCACATCTGAGGAAAATTCAGGTTGAACTTCATAGCAAACTCTAAATGCTAACCTGTGTGCAAGGAGGAGAGGGAATCTGCTTCATTTACTCTCAGAGTCTGATCTAATCTACATAACAAGACACCAGCAGTGCTTCTCTGTTAACATTTAATTCTGTTTGTATTTGAATTATCAGTAAAAAATGTTCTACAGGTAAAGAAGGTAAGCATCAAATGCAAACTAATGAGCAACTTTGTTGCTTTGTCCATCAGGGATGTGAAACTGATGTGAATATGTTCAACAAGCTTTGCTTTTTTTTCAGGCTTCTGTTGTAAATCTTTTTAAATTCTCTCGTGTCCTTTCCCTTCCAACATATCATAATCTTTTTGATATTTACGAAGCTAAGTGTAAGCAGAGGCTGGGAGCAAAAAGGCTGAAAGATAAAATACCTTGCCCTACATGCTTCTGTTTGGTAATGAAATTTGGTGGGCACCCCAAAATGACCATTTAATCTGTATTTTTAGGAACAGATAGTGACTATTAAAAATTAGTGTAGTACTTCAGTATTGCTTCAAGAACATGTCCTAACTACCCACATTGTAGCATTCTTGGTTTGGATAACTGAAGGGGAATATTTTCTCTCAGTCAGTGCATCTGCAGCTTATTTATTATCATAGCAAACTTGTAGGATGGGGCACTCAGAGCTGTTCTGGGCAACCAGTGCCTCCCCACCTTCACAGTAAAGAATTTCTCTGTAATATTTTATGTAAAAGCTGTCATGTTATGAAGAAATGCATTTTTCCAGATACGGGATTGAACTGGATAAACTTTTCCATGTTTCATGTTGGCTTTTCATACCTTGGCTGTTGATTTGCTCATGGATACAATGTTGAGTCCAAGAAGACATCTCAATTTTTGGATGTATCTGGGACAATGTGCTTGGTGCATTTCCTAAAACGTTTTACTGTTTTCCACCCTATCGAATTAGTTATTTAGCTGCTACTTATTCAAAATTTTTTTTTTTTTTTTTGGTTTACCATCTGTTTAAAGTGGTTTAGAATTCTGGATCAATACATGCTAAACAGGTCAATTTTCAAATTGAATATTGCTATTACAACTAAGTGCATGCAATTCCTGTAAGGATCTTATTTAATACTTCAAAGTGATTATTATTTTACCATAAGTAAACCATAGTTTCCACTGCAAGGAGTATTTAAAGAATGCCTCAGGAGCACTGTTGTCTATCTGCTGGAAAGCAGAAATTCTAATAAATGTTAAAACTCGAGGCCATGCTAAAAGCAGCCATAGAAATGAGCAGAGCCTGGAAGGTGCCTCTGTGGGGCTCACAGGGCTGGGCCTGATTCCCTGTCTGGAAGAAGGACCTTTAAATAAAGGTCAGCCAGAATTACTCTGGAAACCTTGCAGGGGCTTAAAAGAAGCCACTTAAGAAGTTGTATTGCCCCTGGGAGTTGGCCTTTACTGCAAGCTTCCCTGTGCTGGTCAACATTTATAAATACTTGCTACGTTTCCCCTATTAATATATTTAATCTTTTTTTTTAACCATTCTAAGCAATTTTACTGCTCCACCCTGTGCTAAATCTTTACACCTCATTCCTCTTCCTGCCAGCAGGTTCTGTTTTCTCATGTTGAAATCCTACTTCAAATGGTTTTCATGTTGAAATTCCACTTCAGACATTCAAAAGCTTTTTCTACATCTGCTTCTCTGCCTTCCAGCCTTCCTCATTCAGCAAAGAAGTTGCTTGTCTCCTGTATTCGTTGTGCCTATCCTTCCCCAAAATATCTCTTTACATCTGCCTGGCTGAACCTCAGCCTTTCCATGGAGATACCAGGACCTGCTGAATAGTTTACAGGGAAAATAAATGCTAAATAGAAAAGACAGAGAACAAAGAAGAGATTTAGCATCCAAAGCTGCTTGTTAACAAAAGAAACTCAAAAAACTATCCTGTGTTTGCAGAAATAGGCTGCTTGTGTAGATTTTGTGTGTGTGCAGCAGTGATAATGGTGAGGTACCTATGTTTAAAAATACTAAATTAAAAAAAATTACCTGCTTACAGACCCACTTTAATCATATGATGTTGGCATTTAAGACTCTAAATACCAAAAGTTAATGGGGCTTAGCCACCTCTTGGCAAGTCTGTGCAAATCTACATGAACCAGAGAACTCAGAAATAAGTGACAGGTGCAACAGTTTCTTCACACTATTTTCATATTTGTTTTCTTAATAAAAAGTGGGGTGAAGTCTCACTCTTGGGCCCTTTTGCAAAACAATTTGACACTTGTGCTGATCACCCAGCAAAGAAATCAAGGACTGCATAAATCTGCTCTAACAGAACAGTAAAAACAATTTCCTGATGGTGCTGATGAGAACCATGGATATGACCATTGATTTTGAATATTGATTTCCAATCAATAATTCAGTTTGGAAGCACGAGATGCCACACTGAGGAACAACAGCTTCAGAGAAAAGAACAGGAGGAATTTTTGCTCATCACTCTGGTACTGTAGTATTTGTGTCAGCACTCTTCTTCTGAAATATTTATCTGGGTGTTTCAGTTATTTAACAGAAAGATCAAAAATACATCACCAGAAAGTGAATTTAAGTGAGGGGCTGCTGAATGGGGACTAAAGCTGCAGTCAGGTTGTTGTCCCTGTCTGGTGGAGCTGGGAGAACAGGGGATCTCCAAGTGCCCCATCTCCCCCGAGGTTTTGCTGTGGATTATTTAGCACTCCCTGTGCATGTTCCACCTTTCTTCTTGTGGATATTTTCTTTTAGGTTTTGCCTTTGCCTGGCTGAGTTTTGTGTCTGTGGCTTTCAGCCCTGTCCTGCTTGGAGCTGTGGAATTTGGGTGCTGGTAACGTTTCCATCGGGGTAAATCATCTGGCTCTGTGCAGGGAGATCTCCTGCTGTCAGTGGTGTCTCGGATCCACTCCGTGCTGGCAAACATTAGTGCTGCCTTTGGATGAAGTGGTTCTGCCCTTTTCAAGCCCTGGCAGTTCACTTCTGGCCCTGTGCCATCCTTCTCCTGCTGTTTCTGCAAACATTTGCATAGTGATCCAGTTCAGAGGCATGATGGATGTTGAAACTAACCTCTCGAACAAAGAAAGAAAAAAAACAAAAAAAAAAAGCTGGAGTTTGACCTGGATCATTGCTTTGTTTTGCTTCACTGTTCATGTTAGAGCAGTCTGGGGACAAGGCTGGCGTGTTCTGGGGTGAGAAGGAGGGTGAGCTTGATTTTTGGGAGGCAATGCTGGTTTTCTGTCAGCTTTAAAGTTGGAGTGCAGAGGGACTCAATACATCAAATTGCAAATAGCCATTTAGAGTTGGCCTTCAATTCAAATTTTCCTCTGGTCTGACCTTTTCTGCCCAACCATGGGGAGGTGTGAAATGCATGGTGTGCTGGAAGTCAACCTTCCACCTTCAGCTCTGTCTGAATTGCATTTTTGTTTCAATATTATTATAATTAGAAAAGAAAATGCTTGATCTTCTCCAGCTCGTCAAGGTTCTTGAGCTGATATGTGTAATCCTGAATAAAGCCAAACAGAATCCAAGTGTTGGGAGCTCTGGCAGATTTTACACAGAAATCCCTTTCCTGAATAGTTTTCTTTCAGAGTTAATTACTAAATACCTCTTTCTAGCAGTGACTGCTCCTCTCCCAGCAAAGTTTTCTCACAGTCTGGTTCATGGCATTACTCAGCCCGTGACAAAGCCCACTCTGTATCCCAGATATTCCCACAGGTAGGTTTGTAATGGCCTGGCAGCAGCAGTCTGGAGGGCTTCTCCCTGCAGGCAACAGGGCTGCTATTGTGCAAATGAGTGTTTATATAAAAACACATTGGTCTTATCTTGACTAGAAGCCAGTGACCCCTGAATTCAAAACCTTGCTCTGAGACCTGGCCTTGGTGGCCTTGGACAAGACATTTGGTGCTCGTGCCTCAGCTGTGTTTTAGGGACAAACAAGACCAGGAGGGTTTGGTACTTTGCAAGGTCAACAAAATCACACAGAGCCATAATTAAGCTGAAGATTTTCAAACTTTTTTTTAGTGGGTTCATCTGATAATACCTGTGGATCAGTGAAGATCCCCTGTCCAGTGTGTCTCCCTATTAATGATATTTTAAACCTTTTCACATCAAGGTTACAATATCTAAGATACAAATAAATATAAACCTATATATTTATTCAATTCCTTTTGTATGATGTTTAGCAACCTTAAGGCTCCAAAGAATAGATTAATCTGTTGTAGCTCTTGGTTTTTCCCTGCTGTGTCTGTTTACACTCACTGGAGCACACCTTTCACCCTCAGAGTGAGTTCTGAGAGTTAAATTTTTTCCCATTTGATAACCTGTGCACTGTTTACTTCCAGACTTTTACAATGTTCTTGTAGGTTTTTATTTTTTAGAGAAAAAGCAGCTTGATGATGATGGTTTGGACTCTTTCAAACTCTCCTTAAAGGTGCAGTGGCAGCAAATGGCAGAATAAGAAATTCCAGCAGATTTTGTGGAAGCTGCAGGCTGGACAGAGAAAAAAACAAATCTAAAAATATCATCTGTAAAGGGAAGGCAGCAGTCTGAGCTCTGCTTCTTTCATCTGAACTGTTGGTCTGAGAAACATCACCTGGGCATGGCCCCAGAGGCTGGGGGCACATCCTGCTGCTCCCACTGAGCTAAAGGGCAAGGAGCTGGGGGAAAAGCCCAATAATAAGGGGAGCATAAAGCCATCCTTTCACTCTCATCTTCCTGCTTTTTTGTGGCCTTCCTGTGTCTAAAGGGGTGTTTAACCAGCTGCAGCCAAGCTTGCTTTGCTCAGAGGATGTGCAGAGGGCAGGGCAGTGCCTGGAGCTGGGGCACACTCAGTGTCCAGGAGCAGAGAAATGTGGACAGAGGACATGAGGTGGAACAAACAAAAGGTGGTGTGACGCTTTTCATTGTGTGTTTATTGTCAAGATGATAATGGCATCTGCTTTTATTCATTTACAGAGAATCTTGTCAGCATCTAGCACTTCCCTACACCCAAAGCAGCCACAAACAAAACATGATCAGTTTAACTGTAGGAATTCCATGATCTGTTGGGTTTTTGGCTTATTTTTTTTTAAGAAAAGGAAAAAAGGCATTCCAGACAATCATGATAAATCTAATCTATGTTTCAGCTGTATTGAACCAATGAATTGCCAGCTAGGAATTAGGAACCTGGGATGCAATATTTTCATGGCTTATACAAGTATTAATTAGTAAGGCAGGCAACCTGCCTTATTTTTTTGATGTAATAAGTTTGGTTGTGGAACAATCTTTTGAAATATCCTTGGGACAAAAGTAAAACAGTTCCTAAAAGATAATACCTTCCCTGTGGCAGCTGTGATAGCCAGTGGCTCTGGTTGACACATGGTGGAATCTTCCATCTCCACACAGCTTGAGCCAAACCAATTGCCAGTTTCTCCAGTTTTCAGATAGTCCTGTTTAAAAAATGGTGTTAAATGATCTGTTTGTCTGCTGTGCTGGTGGGGCCCATATCCTGTTCATTTTGCCACTGTGGATACAGACTTTGATTATCCTTTCTGTACTTACTTGTGCATCATTTTCCAGAAGATTAGGTGTCTTGTGCCTTGTTGATGAGTCTCCAAGGAGTTCTTTGTCCCACTATTTATTAAAGGCTTGATTCCTGGGAGCTGGTTCTTCAGCTGGAGATTTCCCTTTCTTATTCTAGAACGAGATATTCCTGTGTAGTTTTTGCATGAAAATCCACTTACCAAAACCTAGGGAAGTTTTTTCCTCCTAGTTCAACTCTTTGTTTGGCTGCTGTATAACTGCAGTTTGCTGCTGCCTGTCGAATCCACTGCCCTGGAATGTGTTGTTCTCTCAGATGGCTTTAGGGACAGACAAACCGTGTGATGTCTTTCTGCTCACACTCGCTGGTCTGTACCTCTTATGCCCTTAAATTCTGTGTATTGTCCTGCTTTATTTTGGGTTCACATGTTTTAGCAGTGGCAGATAAATAAAGAAGCCACAGAAATGTTTATGCTTTTTATTGACTTAAGGTGCTTTGGAGAGCAGCATTAATCTACAGTTCAGTGAAGCAGCAAAAAAATGAAATACTCCCTGCAGAGTTTTCCTTTGTAAATAGAGCCTTGCATTAAGCTGCTGTGAACTGGCTTGCTTTGAGATTTCTGAATGCTCTGGTTTTGTCTTCATTAGTAATTTTAGCTGAGGGTAATAACACTGGAATTACCCTTCATCAGAATGAGGCTTGATGATGTGGGGATGTGATATGATGTGCTGTGGGAGTGCTTGTCCTTGACCTCCAGCCTCAGGCCTCACCCACCACTGCCCAACCAACCTTTGAGCACCTTAAAATGGGAAATGACAGTGGCAGCCTTTGGTCCCTGCTCTGGAGCCACTGCTGGCACAGTAACCAGGCTGGGAAGAGGGAATGAATTCAACTAAATTGGTTTAAACTAAAGTGTAAGACATAGTAGGAAAAAATGTTCTTTTATCCCTTGCTGTTGTTTGACTTTATTTACTTGGGCTGATCTGTACAGAAAATGTGTATTTGGATACCTCAGTACAGTCACCTGGTTTATGAATGACCTTGGTCAAGTCACTTCACCCTTCCGTGCTTCACTTTTGCTTTACTGTCTCTTTTTAAATGTGAGCTGACAGTGGAACTGCTTGTTTGGTCCTTCATTTATTTATTTATATTTTAACTGAATTTTTTATTTTGAGTTAAAAAGCAGAGGAATTGTCTTGGAAGATTACTTATAGAAAAATAAGAAAAACAATAATGCATTTTTCTGGCCTAAATTTGAAAAATTATGTGATGTCCAAGCACTGCAGAGTTTATTGTTGGTCTTTTCAGTTTTTTTCACTGTAAATGTGTTCCACCATTTTTCCATAGAATAATAATTTTCATATCCTCAAGCAGCTTTGAGTTTGAGGGACAAAAAAATTCTTTAGCTCTTGTAGGTGGAAAAGCCCTGAAGGAAAATGTTCTGCTGTTCTTAGTGTGGGACCCTTATTACAAATGTCTTTAGTCTGGAATAAACATGACTTTCATTTTAGCCTAAGCTGTATCACAGACTAAAACTGCTTCTGAGCTCTGAGTATGTATAATGCACAGATTTAGGCAGTGTTGGTTTATTAGGATGTCGTGTGAGCCACAAACCACAGAGCAGCACCTGTGCCTGTCTGGCTCCCTGTAGAATGTCATTTTTTGGTTGGTTCCACTATTTAGGAATATTGACTTTTATGAAAACCTCACCTGTGCAGATTCTTGATCTACAGGATGACGTTAGTTTAGCATTTACATTAATGCCCTGAAATTTATTTTCCCTGGGAGAAGGAGGCTTCAAAGCCAGGCCTATCTTTTAGTACAGTTTACAGCAGTGTTGGTTAGCACAGGACTGGGTAATAATGCTGTTTTTTCTGGATCCTTTGGGAGGTTGGGTGTGCCTGGGAAGGAAGGTCATCTTCTTTTTTATGACTCTTTTTTCCTTCTCCTGCCCTTCCTCTTCTCTAGTAAATTGGTAGCCAGATTTATTTCCTTTACACTCTGCCTACCCACATAATTGACAGAAAGAAATAAAACGAGGATAAACCATAAAACTTCCTTGTTAAATGTATGTTATTTCCAAGATGAAAAAAATTTGTAGCTGATTCATTTTGAAGACTTGAACTGTAACTTATTTTTTTTTTCTTTTTCTCCTTTGTATTGGCAGAATAAAAAACTTTAACATGCCTCGTAGCCCTACATCAAGTGAAGATGAAATGGCACAAAGCTTCTCTGACTATTCTGTTGAGTCTGAATCAGACAGCTCCAAAGAAGAAACTATTTATGACACAATTAGAGCAACTGCAGAAAAGCCAAGCAGCAGAATGGAGGACAGTCAGAGCAACACTTTGGTGATTCGAATTATCATACCTGACCTGCAGCAAACGGTAAGGCAGAGTGCACTGCAATTAAACAAAGTGAAATTAATGATTAGCCTTGCTGCCTTCAATCTGCAGTATACCTGTTCCCTTTTCTTCCCTTTTATTTTTTTTTACATATTACAGACGAAATTCATGTTTTATTTTAATGTCTATGCTTTGTACCCCAGTGGTTTATCTGACTGGTTGCCTCAACTACAGGCACCATCCCTCCCAAGGGAGTGGATTTAGTGTGTTAACCTGATGAAAGCCATGTTCATAAAGCAAAATATCTCTCTGATTTGCATTGAGAGATTTTAGGTGAAAGAAAGAGATTTAGGAACCCATAACCTCATCAAAAGATGAAGACTGAATAAAAAAGTCACCTGTTAACTCTGTGCAAGTCTCATATATGTATGGCTTCTCTGGTTCCTCTTCTCATGAGATTGTGATTGACACTAGACCAGGGTCCTGCAAGAAGTCATCAAATTCTCTCTCTTTACTGTATTTGTTCTTTTCTGTCACCCTGCCACACAAAAAACATCCCTTTTAGAGAGCCTGTGGCTTTTAGAGTGTTAAGGTGAGGAAAGAGAAGCACAAATAAACCTTTCCTTCCTCCTTTGCTGCCGTGCCTTTACTACAGGGTGTTATTTCTGAACCTTCCAGCCAGAGAAACCAACACAAGTGCTGTGATAGGAATAACAGTGTCACGCTGGAAAGGGGCTCGGGAGAGTCTGATTCCATCTAGAACCACAATTTGTCCGAGTTTGTTATGAATTATCTGAATTACCCCGGGTCTCCCTGAATGCTGCTGCCGGGATTTTCAGTGGTAGCACCAGCCTTTTGGAATTTCCAAGATGATTATAAAACACATCCATTTAATGGATGTGAGCCACGTACATCACTCTGTGCTGACATGTGAGAACTACATCATGCCCTGCTGCCATGGAAGATCTCTCTCAGATGAAACTCTTCCTTTCTTCTTAATTAAGTTCATTTTTAGAATGCTAGAGATGGGTGGCTGCAGCCAGGCAGGGAAGAGCTGTTTTGACAGTGTGCCCTCAGGTGTGGTTCTGGAGCTCTTTTTTGATGATCTTACCAGCTTGCTCTGCCTGTGACCCTGTCAATGAACAGATCCATGGAAATGGAATGGAAATACCAGCTTTACTTGCTGTGTTTACTCTGCTGTTAAAACCACAGGGATAGCAGCTTCCTGAAGTGCTCTTCTTTAATTACTCTGTTTTTTAGATCAATAGTAAGTTGTTTATTGACACTATCGAGACAATTTCTAAAATTAATTTTATCATTTGTTCATTTTTATTGCTTTACTTTTTGTATTTCTTTTTCCTTTTCAATAAACTCTTCATGAAAAGTAACTGAATTGTTTTAAGCAGTTCTAAAGCAAGTATTTCTTATTTATCAGCCCACAAACTCTTTGTCCAAGAAAGTAAAACCTGGATTCAGGTTAACAAACAGGAATATTGTGGGATTAAATGTAGTGGAGCAAACTGTGGAGAAAATCAGTTTGAGCTGTTGTACATCTACAAGCCAGAGCAAACATAGGCCCCATTTCCTGTATAATTATGATTAATTTAACATACAAGGTGTTTAAAATTAGTCTGTTTAATCAAAGAAGCATGAAAAAAACATAATTTAGTTTTCTGCTTTTTTTGGTTTTTAGGGAGCGTGATCAAGACTATATTTGTTCTAAGGAAGACAAGTTTAGGGGTTTAGATAAAATTCAGCCCACTGGGAAGCTTTAAAACCTTAGCCAAAATCCCAGAGAATGAAGTTTGCTCATCTGCAGTGGCTGTGGTACAAACTGCCTTTATTTCACTGCAGGTATGAGATAAGCACCAAGCAGCACGAGTAGGATGTGCTGCCATGGAAAACTTTACAAATTACCACTCATTGTAGGAAGTCTGTCTTGTTGCTCTTTTATTCTCGTTTGAAACTTGGAAGACAATGTGAACCTTGACAAGTTCATACAGAGCCCTTAAGAACAATTGCTTTTCAGTTCTTATATCAATTTTTTTTTTCTCCTTCTCAGTTCAGGTGGTAACTGAAACATTTCTTGGTAGAAATGATAATTTCTTATTGCCTCTGTGCATGACCTGTATTCATGAGTGTCATCCTTCTCACAGGAGGGTGGAGAATATTTAAATGAGTGACTGAAAGATTTCCTGAGCTCAGTAAATCTCCTGAGGGAATGGAGAGCATGGAAAGCCCTCCATAGTCACAAGGAGAGTGGGTAAAAAAGCTGTATTATCTGGAATATATTATTTGGTTTGCATCCAGGCCCAGTCATCTTATATCCATTTGCTTTTCCAGCCCATGTAGGAACAAATCCCAAGTGATGCTGCCTATAAGTGAAATCAGTCTGGCTCTTCAGGAGCTGTTGTCAAGAAAATCTCCTTTAGTTTGATATTCTGACAGTGATGGTGTTTTGTGCTTAGAATTGCTCTTTGCCACAGACACTGAGAGCAGTTCTGTCAGCCAGTTGTTTTAAGGAATGTTTTCATCATTTTATTATCAACACATGGTTCTTGTTCCACTCTTTTGTTTTATCCTGTACTTATGTGCTCCCTCTGGGTTATGTTGAAATTAATATTTTATTAAATTCTGAGGCTGAGGTGGGTTTGGGTCTGATGCAGACTTCTCTGAGATGATTTCTGCCCATCTGTTCTGCTGCTTCACTTCAATAATGAGCATTTACTGATTCCTCCCTCCCCTGGTTTTTGGAGTTTTAAAAATTATATTGGACTTTCCATGCAAAATGTTGTTTGGTAAGTGGCAGTTTGATAAAGCAACAGCTTAAGTTGGAGACACTTTTTGGTGTTCTGTTTCTGCATTGCTTTTTATCCTTTTGTATCCTTTCTTTACTTTTTAAATTATTTGTTGGTTTTTAGTATTAAGAATATTTTCCTTTAGTACTTTTTCTTCTCAGATAAAACACTTTGTTTACTTTGTGCAATTTTTACTTTAAAAAGAGTAGGAACCCAGTTGTCACAACTGCAGCTCGAGTCCCATTTTTCCTTGGGATGCCTCATTTTCATTTATTTCCAGTCTTTGCTGCCTCACAGATACTCCAGGTTTTCTTTTGCAACTTTTCCCAAGTATTCTTCTGTATCCCACTTTGTGCCTGATTGTTCCCCTGCTGCTTTCTGTTTGCTCTTCCTTGTTTTATCCTCAGTTTGACAAGAGAAGCATTGTGCTGCTGGTGTCTGTTCAATGCCCTTGATGTGGGCAGGTGATCTGCTGGCAGCCTGGCCACACTGGTTTTGCTGGCTGTCCCCTCATGGATTCTGTGTTTCCTGATGGAGAGCAGTGTTCCAGCAGAGAATCAAGATAAACACAGCACAAACCAAAATCAGGCTCTTGTTTCCTTTTCTTTCCGTGATGACAAATTCTCATTTGTGTTTCCCACTTTTTGGTTGTCACATCTTTAATACCAACATCTCCCATTGAAAGGAATAACTCATATTTTGATATCCTGGCAATCATATTTTTAGAGGCAGCTGTACAAACCATTTTGTCGTGTCTGTCAGTCACAGCAGTTTGTGTGATTGACAGCCGAGAAGAAAGAGATGTTTGCTGATTGATTTTAAGCAGATAAATATTATCCCTCAGACATTCTGTATCATGAGCATTATTCCTACTGAATTAATATCTTCCCTTCAGCTGGGGGAATTGTATTTTCCCCGGCTTCCCATCCTGCCCTTCAGTCAGTGAGTTGCTCTCACCAGCATGCAGGAATGCAAGATTTTAATTGACCGTGTCTGCCGTGATGCAAGGAGCTTTCACATCCCACACACAGGCCTTGCCTCTCAGCAGCCAGTGCTGACATGCTGTCTTGCTGCTACACTTGCATTTTCAGGGCCCTGATGTGGTTTTGACAGTGACTATGAGCCACTCAGGGCTTTCTTTTCTTCGGTTGTTCTTCGTGTTTTTTTACAGTGAATCTATCTGTCAGCACAAAACATCTTTGTTTCATGTGTTTCTGTAGTTCCTTGTCACTAGACTATCCCTCTATCCCTATTCTTTAATTTTTTATTTCTTGTGGTTGAAGATTAGAAAAAGTTGTGCCTTTTTTTTTTTGACTCTGCTGCTGTCTCCTTTCCTTGTGGTCACCATGCCATGTGTGCCTAATGAATTGTTCCTTATTTCATAACTAGAGCAGCCTGTGTGTGGGTCCTGCTGTGCCTGAGCTGATGTTTCCTCAGGGTACAGAGTGTGGCAGTAAGAAATGACTTGTCTGCAGGATAGAGGGGTGGCTGTGGTGCTCCCTGCCTGGAGGGCTGCCAGGACGACACAGAAGCAGCACAGTGGAGTTGTTCCAGGGACAGGCTGATGGAAAATGCACCTTATGCAGCATCTGAGTGCCCCTTTTTATCCTCTTGGTCAGCACCTGCCTCTGAGAGAGTGGTAACAGCTCCACTTCTATCCTGCCTGGCTTCATGGAAAGCATAAATAATCGCTTTTCTCACTACTTTCACTTTTCTCAGTCTGAAATATTTTGGTAGCAAAAAATTCTTCAGTTCTCGATTTACTTTTTACATGTCTGATTTTATTTCATTCTAAATTGCTAATGGGCTCAGCAATTTTTACAATGAGCCCTCTTTTGTTTCTTACAAAGCACTAGAAGAGCTGGGACTCTCACTGAATTAGTTTGTGAAATATTTGCCTGCCATAAAGAACAGAGAGAACACAATAACAGACTGAACAAAATTGAAAATGTTGGATTCTCCGAGTGCATTAAAAACCAGCAGACTTAATTAAACTGTGATCAGAAGTAACTGCTTTGTATTTTAAAAATCAAAACAGCATCATAAAAGTCCAAAATTAGTTTGTTTCATGTAAGAAAGACTTTCCTGGGAGAAAAAAAATACATAAAATTTCAAAATTATCTTCCCATTTGAATAACACTCTTTGTAATCTTTCAGGATATGTGGATAATGTGTGGATAATGTTAGAAGTTAAGCTCATTACACACCTTGTAACTGACAGTTTTGTGAAAAGTGCTGATGTTTGAGTCTGAATCTTGTATTGAAGATTGAATCCATGTAGGAGTCGTGGGGCAAGTGAGGTTCAGAAGGAGCACAGGGATTTCAGACTGATTGGCCTTGCAAAGTCAATGCTGTAACTACTGGGATGTTTGGGAAAGAAAATACTTGTTCCAATCTGCTTTGTGTCCCTCTCTTCTTCCCTTCAACGTCTAACCACCCCCAAATTTTTCACAATACATCTTGAAATATAAAATAAAGAAAGGAAATGAAAGCTGCTTCCTAACCAGCCTTACTTGTGACAAAATCTGACATCTCATTTTATACTGAAGACTGTAAAGGATTAAAGCAGAAACAGCACTGTGTGTTCAGGATGCACATCAGAGGCCCCAAATTGCTTTCTAGGCATTGCCATCTGCTGGTACCTTGGAACCAGTGACTGCAGTGTGGGCAAAACCCCTAAACTCCTCAGGACCCTGAATTCCAGCTTGGTAAGAAGCAGAGAACTGGAAAAGTTTGTCCAGATTTTCAAGTCATTTGCTTCACCTTGTACTGTTCCTGCCAAACTTGCTCTCAGATAAATGTAGCTAAAAGGGAAGTGGAATTCTTGCCTGAATATAATTTTTTTGCTGAAATCCTTGTGAATCTAACTGATATAGAACAGCCAAGAATCAAGTGGATTAAACACCTTGTAACATCTCTTTTGAATAGGTTTTCCATGAAGGAGCTCTCTCTCTGAGCAAGGATATGTGTGTTTCCCTGGTGTTTGTGGAAGGACTTGAAATGTCCTGTGTTTTATCAGTACTTGTGCATTAGGCATTATCAATGCACATCTGAGATAGAATTCTTGTTGAGCAATGTCTTATCATTGAATTTATAGACTTACTGTGTATATTCCTAAATACTCACAATATTTGTAAATTTTAGAATGTAAGACGCTGTTTAAATTTTTTTTCCACTAATGGAGTTCCTTAAAATATTTTCTCTTTGCAGAAATGCATTAGATTTAACCCAGAAGCTTCAGTGTGGGTTGCAAAGCAGCGGATTTTGTGCACTTTGAACCAGAGTTTGAAAGATGTCCTGAATTATGGACTGTTCCAGCCTGCAAGCAATGGGAGAGATGGGAAGTTTTTGGATGAGGAGCGACTTCTGAGGGAATACCCACAGCCAGTCAATAAAGGAGTGCCTTCACTTGAGGTATTTTTAGACCTAACATCTGAAGCATTTCTATTCTGATACAAACTGTGCAGAGCTCTGTGTTTGTGGTGTCTGCATGCACCTGAATTGCATCTGGGAAATAAATGCTAATCTGCAAGTCTGAGCTTGAACCCTTGCTCACAGAAGTTCTGGCAATCCCTGCTTGTGGAGCTGGTCCAGCCCCTAAAAATTGCGGAGTCAGCCCTCCTGGTGATGCCTGGAAACCCAAGGCATCACTGCACAGTGGATTTTTGAGTTTTCCTTTGCTGAGGACACAGGACACGTGTCTTATTCAGTGATTTAATAAAGAAATGTAAGGCTCTAGGTGAAGCTGTTGGATCTGGGATTAGGTTTGCAATAGCAGTGTAGGATAACCAGCCTTTGCTTTCTCCCAGAGTGAGCTTTCTGTCTCAGTGAAGCCTTTTCAAACCCCCATCTAGTTCCCTCTGTGCCATCCTTCAGAGTGCACGGGTTGCCTCTGTCTGTCTCCTGGGAAAGCAGCAAGGGGGCAGAGGGTGTGTGCTGGAATTTCTCCCTCTCTGCAGCTGGGGAGGAGCTGGGCAGGACTTTTATGGCACTGGACAAACTTGGAGCAGAGCCAGATCACGCAATATAGCAGCAAACTGGGGCATGAAACCGGCATTTAATTAATTTTGATATTGCCTGTATGGTGGCAGATCAACCATTAATAATGTGCAGTTAATAGACTCCACTATAACACAAATCCAAGAGCAAAGAACCAGGGTACTGAGAGGGCTTCAGGTCTTCCCTTTCCTAGGGGTTTATTTCAGAGTTTCAGTCACTGATGACCACATAACAACTGTAAGCAAATTGAACAGCCACTTTATTTTGTTCCTGTTGTTTTTTGTGAGTGTTGACTGCAGCAACTGAGGTGTTAAAAGTGACCTTGTGGAAGGCTGGTGTTAGAGCCTCATTCAGTGCAGTCCTTGTCCAACAGACAGGCTGCATTCCTGGAATTCTACATGGGACAATGAGAGAATGGTAAATTATAGCTGTGGAGACCCCCATGACTTTTGCTACAGATCTTGCTACAGTGCCCAAGCTGCTCAGGATAAAATGTGAGAGTTTCAGCCAAAAAGAGAGGCAATCCTCAGAACCTCATTCACAAAAACCAGTCCTGTTCAACATCAGGAGAACTATTCCCATGTGCAAGTTCCTCTTACTTTAACTAAGGGATTTTCAGGTATACTTTTTTTGTTTTTATATTTCAGAAATGCTAAGCTGCAATTTTGAAATCGATAGTTTTTTATTTAACATGCCTTCCCAGCTCTTTCTGTCTGAGACTATAAATGAAAGTACACAGAAATCCTTGGGGAAAAGCTGTTTTCAGTGTAATTCTTGCTTATTTCTGTAGATTCTAGAGGCTGATCTCATTTCCAACACACGTCCACTGATCTCAGTGTATTTGTACAAGATATGAATTTTACTTAAATGATGTAAAACTATATGAAATACTGAGCCTATTTCTAAGATTTAAAATTTTTTTCCTAAATCTACTATCACTGTGGATGATGCTTCCTGGTAAGGTCAGAAAATGATATTATGGGCTTTAAGTTTTCAAATTTCTTCTTCTTTTTCCTCCCTCAGTTTCGCTACAAGAAAAGAGTGTACAGGCAGTTCAACCTCGATGAAAAGCAGCTGGCCAAGCTTCACACCAAGGTACTCCAATTTCCTGCAGGAGTTAGCAATTACCTCCAATGGGTGTTGACACCAGTTGACAAAATGCTTCGTTTTTAGTCAAAATTTTATTTTTGAAATCAGAGGATGATTCATTTTTCACTCTTTGTTTCAGGCCAATTTGAAAAAATTTATGGATCATGTCCACCATCTCTCTGTGGAAAAAATGACCAAGATGTTGGACCGAGGACTGGACCCAAACTATCATGACTTAGAAAGTGGAGGTCAGAACAATAAAACTAAGCAGCATACAGGAGTACCTTGAGTTATTTAAACTTAAATTGATTAACAGGCTGAATCTCACACATTCCTTCACACCTCTAAGCCAGTGGAATCTGTAGGGCTTTGCTGTCCAAAGGAGATAACTGATAATTTTCTGCTTTTCTTTGAACAGTATTTTAAACATTATTTTATAAAGTAGCTTAACTTTATTTTATAATTTTGCTCACCTTTTTCCAAGTGTATCCTATTCTCTTCCTTAGAAACACCCCTAACTCTGGCAGCTCAGCTTGACAATACAGTAGAAGTGATAAAAGCCCTGAAAAATGGAGGAGCACATTTAGACTTCAGAGCCAAGGATGGAATGACAGCTCTGCACAAAGCAGCCAGAGCCAAGAATCAAGTAGCCCTCAAGGTAAACAATTTCAGAAAGAAATTATGTGCTATCTTATTAAAAAAAAAATGCATAAAGGAGACTATTTTCAGTTAATTATTGTATTGTCCTCCATGGATCCTTTAAGATGTGCTTGTTCTAGTGCTTTCTTGTGGCTTTCAAATCTTAGCATTTGCTTTCCATAAAAAGACTTTCAATTTCTGATTTATCTTTTCCTGGTAGAAAGAAAAAGTGGTGAAATTTAAGCTTATTCATTGATACACTGAGATCTGTCTGAGGAAATAGGAACAGCATTATTGTCACTTACCTCTTTGAAAGCAGCTTCCAGTGGCATGGATTGCACATTATGCCTTAACACAGTGTCTTCTGTTTCCTTTTGTATTTTAACAGGTATTCTTAAATCACACTGATGGTCTAGGTTAAGTCTTAGGTTTATGGCTTTTGCTTATTCCCTTTTGACAGATACTCAAATTGCATGACATTTTTGAGAAAGCACCTTGGAACTGAAGAGGTGAATGTGTTGCAAAGGTGATGCAGCATTTTCAGAGCTGACATTTCTGAACCTAGTGAGAGGATGGAAACTGGACATTGCCACTCCTTCTTTCTGTGCCATGCCCAGAGATCCCTTTAGATCCTAATTCTTCCAAGGTCATTTCTTGCTTAACTTAGTCTGTGCTGTGGCCCCCTCTTACCAGCTGATAAATAGGTGAGCAGAAGATGTTATGTCAAGTATCAACCTTCTACATACTTCTTCGGGTATTTTTTCAGGTAAAATAGGCAGAAGTCCCTCCCAAATCTATTTTTCACAGTCTGTGATTGCTTTCAGACCCTTTTAGAGCTGGGAGCATCTCCCAACTACAAGGACAGCTGTGGCCTGACCCCTCTGTACCACACAGCTGTGGTGGGAGGGGACCCTTTCTGCTGTGAGCTCTTACTCCATGAACATGCTACAGTCAGCTGCAAGGATGAAAATGGATGGCAAGAAATTCATCAGGTAGGAAAGATTTGCTATTTTGGGACTTGCATGAGGAAATGTGCCACTGTTGTTCTAGGGTTAAGTGCTATTTTGAAGTAGCTGCACATTCAAGTATGAAATTCCTCCCTTTGTCTATCTGCATTTTCAACTTCTTTTTATTTATTCACTTTGCATCCTGCTGTGGTGACTTAGAAGTAGAAAACTGTTCCAGTGGTGTTCTGTAACTTTGCAATCCTCTGGTTACTGTGGATTTTGCTGCAGAAATTGCACTGGCCATTTTTATGTCATGGACTCTTGCAGGTTTAGATTCCAGTTCGTGGCACTTCAGTAGGAAAATGGAGCTCAATCTTTTGGTTAGATGCCAATGTCAGTGTCCTTGGTAATGCTCCTTGTGTTTTTGTCAGGGGGCTTTCCCCTTGTCTCTGCTGAACTCTACAGGAAGATTTGGGTTCAGGATCCTGTTATTGGGTCCATCAGCCTCTCACTGTCCTCTCCACAAACGTCTGAATGTTATCCAGCAGTTGTGTAAAAATGCTTTATTGATTTCCCTTTGCATAGTGATAAAGCCAGGAATAGATGAAGTTTAAAGATTCTAACAGTCCCAGTGTCATTGCAGCTACTTCATCATTTCTCTGTATGGATGAGTTTGGATAATTACAAAAATTGGAACTGCTGTAGTATGAGATAAATAAAGATACAAGTAATCAACCTTACAGGTCTTCCTGGGTCATTTTGACTCTATTTTCTGTGCACTAAATTCTTCAGTTCACAGCTTTTTTTCTTCTTTTCCTGCAAAGAAATGGGAGGTAGCTTTGGCATCCACACTTGAATTTTGAATCTGAGCTTTTTCACTAAGTGGGTCCAGGTCAAGGTTGTTTGGATCCATCTCTAGAGTAGAAGAAAAGAAAGGAATTATTTCATTACCATATTTTCTGAGGATGTGGAGAAAGTGGATTGTCCAGATCAAAATATTGCCTCATCTGGACTCCCTGAAAGCACAGAGAAAATGTCCCTCTTTTTAAACCCCAGCCCCATACTCATAAGGTTATTACTTCTCATAATTAAATAGAGCTTTCCAAACCCCCTGTGTTGGTTGTAATCCTAAATAAATCAATGTTTACATCTGGGTTAGGAACAATCTGTTTTGACTAATCAATAATTCAAACATTCCTCAATGAATCAGAAAGGATGGGAATTTAATTTGTGCACTGAGCAGTCCACTTAAATTTTCTCTTCCAAATTGTAGATCCAAGCCAGGTGTGTCAGTCTGTACCTCCCACTAATTTCAGGAGTGATGAGGTACCTCAGAAAGTCTGAATGGATTTCTATATCTGTATCTCTTACCTTAAATTCTGATTTATGCAGCAATGATGCTGATCTGAGGTACCACAAAGTTCAAAACGTTAGAAGTTGGGAAGTGCTTGGTCAGTGAGCCATAGAGGAGAAGGAAGTCAAGTAAAAGAGGCTGAGGACTAGAATTGCTGGGATTTTTCTAAAGCTTATTTGCTAATCAGGAAAGTGTCTAATTTCCATGAATCTTCTTCATAGAGGCTTTTTTTTTTCCAAAAATCCAGGGCCTAACCTTTTGTTTGAGTGACAGATAAAGTAACTCTTGAAGAATTGCCTCTGTTTTGGAGCAGTGCTCTGTGTATGCTGTGTGTCTGCTTGACATCACAGAACCAAGATTTGCTTGGATTTTGGTCAGATTTTCCTTCTAAGGCTTGTAAGAAGTTCGGGAAAAAGCTCTGGCACTCTGATCATCTTCAGTGCCATCTGGTGGGCAGCGTTCCGGAGTGCAGCAGGACAGAAAACTTGTCACATTTGAGTCATGAACATGAGCGGATAAAAAGTTCCAAAGGCAGTATTTACTTGATCCCTTAGGCTGCCATTCCCAAAATATTCAGATGGTTAAAGCCAAGCACAGGATTGCTGTACCTGAAGTGCCCACACTGGGGTTGGTGCAGGAATGCACATCTGGCTGCTTGTGCTCCCATCAGAGAACCAGGAGTGGTCCTAAAAATTAAAACCCTCAATAAAAACAGCACCTTCTCTGCTGAGAATCATTCTCTGGAAGTCTTGCCTAGGCTGTGTAATAACCAAAATATTGATGCATCCCTGCCCAGGCTTGCAGGTACGGACACGTCCAACACCTGGAGCACCTGCTGTTCTACGGCGCCGACATGTGCGCGCAGAACGCCTCGGGGAACACGGCCCTGCACATCTGTGCCCTCTACAACCAGGTGAGAGCCCCTGCCCTGCCACCAGCCTGCTGGCCCCTGCAGGGACAGAAATGTCCCCAGAAGGAGCTGGGAGCTCAAAGAATCACGGGATGGGTTGGCTTGGAAGGGAGCTTGAAGATCATCCAGCTCCGATCCCCTTCTACGCCTTGCTGCTCCAATCCCCGTCCAACCTAGCCTTGAACACTCAGGGGTGAACCATCCTCAACTTCCCCAGGGCTTCACCAGCCTTTCCATGGATGAACCAACCATCCTCAACTTCCCCAGGGCTTCACCAGCCTTTCCATGGATGAACCATCCATCCACAACTTCCCCAGGGCCTCACCAGCCTCTCTGGGAGGAATTCTTTCCCAATATCTGATCTAAACCTGCTCTCTTTCAATTTGAAGCCTTTCCCCTTCATCTTATCACTACATTATTTTATATGCAATGAAGTGCTCCAGGCTTTAAAAAGTGGTCTTAGAAGCTGGAAAGAACATAATTAAAATTATTTTATTGATGTTTCATTCACTGATTACAAATAAGGCTGCTCATTGTAAGTAGCAAGAGTATGGATATTAGAAATTAAACCTTATGCTTTACCAGCTGTTTTGGGTTTGATTCATATCTAAGTATTTGTTTCCTATACAGAATTTATTGCTGTTATTCTATAATTTAATTTCGAATTAAATAAGAAAGAGTTATAAAATGCTGTGGAAATATCTCTATACAGAAGATACTGGATTCTTTGCTGTTTACAATTTGTGTAGTAGAACCTTTTGATTTCATAGCATTTTATATTCTCTTTGCAGGGATGGGATTGGGAGGGGATGAGTTTTAACTGTGTTAAAATTGAGCACCTAAAATATTACATTAAATTTGGAAAGCATGAGATGTGACTGTAAACAGCAAAACATCTGTCAAAGCATCTGCTTCTTAATTAATTACCATCTTAGCTTTTTTCCTAAAGTCTTGTCAAGACAGATTCCTCAATTAGGTCTAAAATGCCCTCAGCTTAAAAAAAAAACAATCTTGGGGATAATCTGACATTTTTTAAGAGCATACACTTTTAGCAAAGGTTGTGCAGTGTGAGGTGGGAATTAGAGTAGTCCTGTAGAATGACAGTGTTTTTATGCAGAGATGTGTTTTCCTGGCCTCAGTAGAAGTTATTCTGCAGGAGACTTAGAGATTCTAATTGAAACTGAATCTACAAATTTTCAAATATTTAAACACTCACTAAACTTGGCTTGGTGAATGGAACTTTAACATCTTCTGCCTGTACTGTTGTCCTTCTGTTTTCCTTCATCCAGTGTATGTGGAAATAAGAAGTTTCCCTCGGGATGCTGTGAACCTTAATCTGTGCTGATTTTGCCAGTGTTTCTTTTCTTTTCTTTTCTTTTTTTTAATGGAAAGTTGTTATTGGTTCACATGGAAGGAATGGTGCTGCCTTTTGCAGCTGGCGAGGATGGCAGGGACAGCAGGATCCTTCTTACCTCCCGATTCCTGTAGATGGAGTCGTTACCCGTTTGATCTTCCAGTCTCCTCGGGGGAGTTTTCCTGGGTTATTTTCTGAAGTTGGTCACTTTGTTTTCCTGGATGTCAGCGAAGTCCTGATCTGAATAAACTCTTGGTTTTGAAAGTTATTCCACGGCCATGCAGTAATTCTGGTTTTTGCTGGGATGAAATGTTCCCTCTTTCACTGGAGGACTGGATCTGAGGTGAAAGCTGCTGTAGTATTAAAATGGAATATAATCTGACAGATGGGGACAAAACAAAAAGGAGCAAAGGTGAAGTTAAGAATGCTTCTGTTTGTTTCAAAAGACTAAAACTAAATAAACAAACAAACACAGTTCTTAACCCAAATACATTTTCTTGGATTTTTTAAATGTTGAACAGCTCTTTGACAGCTTTTGGCAAAACTTTTCTAATCACAACCATTTAGTTAATAAATCCCTTTGCATGTTTTTGTTGCACAGAAGACAGCTCAGTTAAATTTGTAGAGTCTTTAAATGTATAATTCTTTCGGTATTGTAATATTGGATGATTTATTCTGATAAACAAATGAATAATCAGCCAATAAATACAGTATGTTTTTCAATATAATTATTTACGTCCTCAAGTTCTTGATTAAAATTGGGCATTGATCAATTGTTTAGAGATAGAGAGAATGCAACTCAAGTGCAGATTGCAGTTCTAACAAACGAGACTATCTCAGTTAATTGTATATCATTAAAAATTTTAATCCAAGAGATAATTGATAATTTACCATCTTGATCCATTCTGTTGTTTTTCAGTTGAGGAAAAGGTAGGATAACCTCCTTTTCAGATACTCTTAGGGTAGCCCTGTGATTGGGAGACTTAATGGGACCAAGAATCCTGTGTGGGAAATTAGAAAACACAATGACAGAAATGATTTTGAATCATAATTCCTGTAAATTAACCTGTGACTCAGAGTCTAGTAAACAAGCTTCATTACTGTCACTAAAATACCTAAATTATGCACTTTGTCTTCTCTGACTGCAAATTTACTGTTCAAAGTGAAAGGTAGCACATCCAAATACCTCATTAGGTAGAACTCCACAGCACAACATATCAAGACAACCCAGAAAGCACAACAAAATCAAGAACAATATTTATAATCAGGGAATATAAAACCCTTTTGAAATGTGAGCTTATATGCAAGATGAACATTCAAGATGACAAGAAACAGAGTCCATACAGGAATCATCAAAAATTCTGAGAATCCACTCAGAACCTCCAGGGATTTCTACCAGATTGTGGTCAGTTATATTTAACAGCCATGGAGAGCAATAATTTAACCAGTGCACTGTATTGGACAAAATAAATTGTTTTTAAGGGATTTCCTTTGTAGATTTTCTCAGTTTGGAGTTTCTGAAGCCAGATTTTCCTCCTTGTGCTGCAACTGCTAGCATTTTTTAGGGGAAAAGAGAGGCAACAAGGCTGGTCAATGCAGTGTGTATAGACAGATAAATAATTTCATTTGTACTAAAGAAAATATCATACATTTAATATTGAGGATAGGTAAAAAAAAAGTCCCCAACAAAATAAGTGGTAAAACAGCTTTGTTTAATTTTTAGCAGGATGGAAGGATATAATTATCCCAGTTCTATGTACAATATTGTTTTTTCCTACAAAATAGGCAAAAAGCACATATGGGAGTCAAATTTCTGCAAAATCTGATTTGTCAAATACGGAACTTTGTCAGTACAGTTGTTTAAAAATGTAATAAGGTATTTACTTCTTGCATTGCTGCATGTTTCTTTATACTTGTCTAGTGTTTGTAATACACTGCAAAGCACCTGAAGCCCTGTCATTTTTAAAATGCTATTTTAACAATTTAAGTTCTCAGATCATTTATTTGGTTTATTTTTTTATCATGAAAATACAGACCAAACACCTCATAACCTCTTAGCAGTCAAAGTCTCTTTAATGCCAAAGGATCCTTATGAACAAGTTTCCTTTTCCATCGTTTTCAGGAGAGCTGTGCAAGGGTGCTGCTATTCCGGGGAGCCAACAAGGAGATCAAGAATTACAACAGCCAGTCTCCATTTCAGGTAAAAAAAGGAAATACCTCTCCCCCTTGAAATATTGGGAAGAAAATATCATGTGAACTTGGGTTTGGGGAGAAGCCACACCCTACAAGGCTGAACACAGGTGTGGAGTGAGTGAAATCTTTGGATTTTATCTGATTCACTAAGTGAAGATGTCCTGGAATACTTAGGAATAAGAGAAAAAACACCCTCTGGTGACACTGTTAATGAGTTTGAGAATTCTGTGGGTGACAAAAGGTGAAATCCTTGGTGTTCTGCAGTTAGATGTGCCTTGCTCTGTGCTGATCTCCAGTCCCATGTAAGACAGATCCTAGACCATGTAAGAGTGATCCAAGGATTGTCTGGGCACTTTGGTTTGCTTGGCCCTTCTTGATTTAGCCAAAAGGCAGCTCTTCCTTCCTTACATGTGAGGCCAAAATGCTGGGCTAAGTTTCAGGGATGGGATTGGCTTAGTGCACCATCAGCATTAGAGGCTGGAGCTGCCATCTGTTATCTCCAAAAGAAAATGGAAGTCTTGCTTTGGATTAGTCACAATTTTACCTCCATTTTCTGATATGAAAGCACTTTCAGTAAGCTTAATTAAAAATCCAAATGGAAGAGAATCGTTTGTCCAAAGGGTTGTCAGGTATGGCTGACAACCTCAAGCCCTTATTTCTGAAGCAGGCTTAATTAGCCTGAATGTCAGAGAAACATTCCTAATGCAAAGTGACACGTGAAAACTCGAGATGGAAACTGTAATATTTGAAAAAATAAAAACAACCCCAAAACAAACCAGAAGAGTTTTTTTCAAGTTACAAAAGTCTGTGCTTCTGGAAGAATGATGGCACAGTGCCATGAACAGGCACTGAACAGGAGGGGACTTTTTGTTTCCCCAAATCAAGGAGTTTTTCAGCTAAAAGAATCCCAGTTTATCTTTCCTTGGTGTGGCTCCCCCATTACCTTTTGGACCCACTTTGGATAATGCTGCCAGAAGCTTCAAGGAACAGTGCTTTGACAAGTGAAACAGTTGGAATTTTTGCTGGATCCATGTGGGTCTCTGAGTTAACTCCTCCAAGTTCACGTGCAGTTACAGGGCTTTCAAAAAAAACCTCCGCCAAATATTTCTGTATCAGTTTAATTCCCTCCATATTTTGAAGGTTTTCTGGGCATAAGTTGTGCATCTCAAGAGCTTAAGAGTTCTGCTTGCAAATCCTAGCCAGATTGTTGTTTACTTTTGGGACCATTTTCCTCAAACTGGGGAAACGGTGCATTAATAATTTAATTTTAGGCACCATTTTCAGACTGCTAATAATATTCTATCTAAATACATGGTAAGCACAATTCACTAAGTACTGGCTAATACTTATCTCTGCACCTCAGAATTATGAAATGGAGCAAGAAAAAACCCTAATTATGGGAAGGATGTGTTCCAGGGTAATCTCTTGGATTATTGTGTTACCTTATGTCTTTGTGGTTAAATTTCCTTTTTGGTTTGGGATTTTTTTGGGGGAGGGTAAATATTATACAGAAGAGCTTTCATTTGTCTTCCTCTTTGTGCTGACAACTTCAGCATTCTTGGTCTTGCTCTTAGAACAGAAAAAGGTGTAAGGAAAGTAGAAAAAGTTCCATTTTATCTGAGTGGAGTGAGTAGAGGAAACCCTGACGCCAGCACTGCAATAAAGCAGCCTTAGAATTAATTCTTTGCCATCTGTCTGCTGCTGACCCAGTCGATCAAACACCACAAGTGGAGCTGTTATAAAATTATGCAGAATCCCCTTGAGTTAATAGGATTTTGCATACTAAAAATGTTTGCTCATGTAATCAGCAGGCAGGAACATCGAGGCATCTCATATGTACATAATGAGAGTGGTTGGAGCTGCAGCATCTATTCCTTTGAGTCACCTCCACTATGCCCCTTTCTCAGCAGCCTTAAAAGGATGATTCTTTGGCATTGCTGCTCGGAAATTTGATGATATGAAAGCTATGCTATGCTGTAAAAACAACAGGATCCAGACATGAAGAAATTTGGGTGCTGTTTTCGAGGCTTTGTTTATTTTGGTGAAAATGAGTGGCAGAGTTTGTATCAGGCATCGGTGTCCAATGAATGTGGTGCGATTTTGCCATCAAAAGAATAAATGTGCACATGCTCATTTCTCACCAAATCACAGGACTTATTAAAGCAAGCATAGATATACCAGATTGCGGAAAAGAAAACTAATCTGGGCTGAATTCTGTGCCACTTCATTCAGGGATCCCACACCGTGCCCACCTGGGATCTGGGTGTCCTTTTTGCCTTTTCAGCATCCAGCAGAGTTAGCATGGGAATGGCATTGCCAGGTGCTGAGGACACAGAAAAGCTTGGCTCTATTTCCCAGTTAAGCACCTACCCCTGTATTAGCTGCCTTTGCAGGGATGTGCTTCATCCTGACCCATTCCTGGGATGCATGGAGTGAGCAATCAGTGTTGGGTACAACTGATGTCACCATTGCTGAAGGTCTGCAGAACCTGGGGTCAGCAGAGATTTTCCTGTTTTTTATATTTAGCAATTCGAGGTGAGATGATACCTGTGCCACAGCATTATATTATATTGCCAGTTTTGTTTATTAATCACTTACTCAGCCCATCTGGGCTGGGCCATCTAAATACCTTACATGCTATTTATTAGCTTTTATTTTATTAGTAAAACCTCAGGAATATCCTTTCAGAAAAGCCATGGTATCACATCACTGTCCACAGCTACTTGGTTTTCCTTGCATTTCTTGCACTTGTAGATTAATGTAAAATAATTAATTGCTTATCTAGCAAATATTAATCCAATAGCTAAGAAATATGTTTTGCAGTCTTTACAAGGTGTTGAAATTAAGTGTAAGTTAAAATGAACATACACCTTGTTTATCAGGTCTTTCTCTTTTAGTGATCAGCAGCACCATATAAATAATTCAAATGGGCAATAAAGCACTATTTTAGCTAATAGTGCTAATAATTAGTCAGTGTTTTTAGAACAAATGTGTTTGAACAGCTATTCTGAGGTGCCATTTAGTGCCACCTTTTAATGCCAGAGTTGTACCTGAGAATGGTTTGTGTCTCAGGCATCCCAAATGATTGTGGCTTTTGCTGTCCCAGAGCAGCCTGGGTGATCCATGTGCCTACATCCCATGGATTGCAGGAGCAGCAGCAATCTTCCAGCTCCACTGCAGGTAGAATTGCTCCTTTCAGTGTGTTGGCCCTGCCTCTATTTTCAATTGCTCACATTTTTTTAATTTATTTTTTGCCAGATTTGAATCATTTGAACTATAATTTTCCATGCCTGGCATCTCTGTTGTTTAGAAAAACAAAATGATTCAGCTCTTTTGGAGTCTGGGTGAGGGAAAACATGTGTTGTTTTCCTCACACTGAAAAACTCTGCTGACCCACCCCTCCTTGTCCTCTCTCCCCCGTTGTGTTATGTTGTGGTGCTTAGTTTTATTTTCTTTAATTGCCCCGTGTGCTGATCTCCATGTTAATAACCTGGCAGTGGGAACAGTTTCCAGACTGACTCAGACACAGGGGCTCCAAAACCAGGAGTAGGAACTAAACCCATGGATTTGGAAGCTAAGCTGGCTGGGGGGAAAACAGACACAGCTGGGCATATCCAGCACCTCACTAGAATGACTTCCCTTTTTGTATTTTCTTTTCTTTATTTTTTTTTTTAATTGGAAAGGGTGTGAAAGCTAATTACCCAAAATCTCTATCAGGTGCCTCAAAAGGGCATCTTCACAAATATAAAATAATGCCTCCTATCATGATGTTAAAATATGGAACCATTGTGTTCATGAAGCATATGAATTACAGGAAGACAAAGACTTTGCTTTTTCCATGTATTTATTTCCATCCTAATTTCTTTTCTGAAGCACCTGTGTGAATAATGAATCACAGAATATTGGGTATAGTTGGCAAAAAATACAGCTATGAGCTCATGATGCCTTCTGCCTTTAGTCATACTGCAAGCTTTTTCCAGCTTTTTTCTTGATTTCAGTCAAATAATGGAACTTATTCATACTTTAAAAAAAAAAATCTATACAAGTGACCATTCCAGAACAAACTATGGATTTTTCCTTTACAAATCAAAAATGTATGTGAGTCTGTATACATGTAGGCACAGTCAGCACAATTTCTTAAAAGGACATAATTAAAATAATAATAATAATTAAAAGGAAGGGGAATAACTAAAAGGGAGGGGAATTGATATTGGGGGAAATGGTGGCAAATGAAATATTCCTGAGAATATTAGGAGATACAGGAGCAGAGATATACATATGGATACAGAATGGAGTTAAATTGATTCCTCCTGACTCAGGGATGGTTTTCTTAGTGCTGGCTGGTTCCTCCTGACCTTTGTTTTAACCCTGTCATTTTTCAGAAAAGCAGCCAAATGGAAGTAAAGCAGTAAAGCATAAAAGAATGAAATTATATGATTACCTTTTATTGAGAAAGGCAAAATATTGCCATGCTTGGAGATGCTAAAAATACTTAACTGCAGGATGTGTCTTCATTTTTTTTACCAAAAGCAAACTTATGGAGGAGTCTCCATGTGACCATCTGTTGTGTTGTAAATGTTGTTCTATGTAAATGATCCAAGACCCCTTTTTTCCCCTTTTCCCCATTCTCTCCATGCTCAGACAGGGCTGTCCAGCTGACATGCCTCAGGTGTTGCCACAGGCAGTCCAATTTCTCTGGGAAAAGTGGACTCTCTGAGGTAGTTAGAAACCAATCTGTTTGTTCTTCCACCAGGACAAAAGCTCAGAAGTTATAAAAGGGAACAAATTAGGCAAAGTAAATTGTAAGGGTCACCACCAGGTCTTGCCCTAAAGTAAGAAAGGCTTGAGTGTGATTCAGACACTATTAGTTGCCATGGCTGGAGTTACAAGAAGCAGTGGGGATTTGTATAATCCTAATTAAACCATGTAGTTTTGAGATGTTAAAACCATTTAGTTTGTTTGGGAGATAAAATAACCTGTGAGTGGGACTCGTGGGCACTTCGGGTCTGCAGGAATGGATTCATGCTGGAGTTATGATGGTTGGGTGCTGTGTGGCATCATCTCTTGCTTTTGCATTTCAAAACAGACTACTCAGCATTATCTTCTGGCTACATTCAATTTCTTGCTCCTTACAAAAATGTAGGATCTGTGCCTGTAGGACAGACTTAGCATCTTCTTCCACTGCCATTTGGAGGGAGCATTCCTGGCATGCAGTTGGCAATCCCATCCCCATCAGAGTATGTTATTGGCATGGACTATTGCTAGACTGCTGTTTCCAAAGGTTTTATTGTAGTTAACCCACAGAGTTTGGAATGGAGCCACCAAATGTATTAGGTAAAATAATCACAGTGTCTTATTCACCGATGCATTTTATCCTAAGGGCTTTCCAAAAGGATTTCCAGCCATTTGGTTTAGCAGTTGAAGCAACACTATATTATTAAGTGTTTGCAAAACTGAATTCCCAAAAGTTTCTGCTGTGAAATAGTGGGAAGTGTCTGTCTGCTGTGAGTAGGATGACTTTTTTTCTGAAAGTGTTAGGGGAAGAAGCTGCTAACGTGGTGGGTTTTGGCTCTTCCATGAGGTAAGGCTGCCTGGAGAGGTGGAAGATTTCACCTTTGCAGCAGCACGGACCCGTAAACCCTTGAGCTGAATTCTCTGCACAGCCCAACGTTTCCTGTAGTGCCAAGGAAAACAACCTAGCAAAAAGCACACATTCTCAGCCTTTTTCTAAGAGAGTTCAGCTGGAGAAGATTGCGTTTCATGCCTTTTTGATTTAGCATATTATTGGAGGGGATGGAGAAAATTAAGTCAATTTTGTTGCTGGCTGTGTCTTATCTGATTCATCTGATGCTGCAACCTGGCTTTATCTGCTTTCAGTAAATACTCCTTTGGAACCGCTGCTCGCCCATGTAGCAGTAATAAGGATTATGTAATAACTGGCTTTTGATGGCTCTTTCCAGCTTGAGCTAGATTTTCCTGAGGAATGAGTCTGTAATTGTAAATGTGTGTGTGTATCACACTTGGCTTTTTCTGCTTTGTTTTAATTATTAAAACACTAGTGCAGAAAAACGCATCTTGCTTGAGGATAACTTGCTGGGTTGTGTTTCAGCAGAGAAGCAGGAAGAAGATGGAAGATTTTTTTTTTCCTTTTTAAAATAGATAGAAACATAAAATTTCCCAATAGATGCAGTGACCATGGAGGAGGCTCAATACAGCCTGTACAAAGTAGGATAACTAAAAAATCTGAGTTACTTCTCCTTGCAAGAAACGGGAGGAAATAAGCTTCGTGAAGCAGCGAAGTTGTGCCTGGGATGGATTTGCCTGCATGTTCCTTTTTAGGTTTCCTGACATGTTTCCTTGTAACTGTGCTCGACTTGCTGGTGTATTCAGTTCAACACTTCCTGTCAAGCTGGTTCTTGCGTAACAACGACTCCTTTTGTCCTAGGAGTTAAGTTTGCATTTCAAAGCCTAGGGAGGAGATGATTTAGAAGTGATTTGCTCCCATGTTGTGAGGAAAGGACTTACATTTTTTATCTTGGTGTCCACGCAGGCTTAGCTTAATCTGGAGGTATTCAGTCATGGCTAATTCATGAATGAGAGTGGTTAGATTTTAAGAGCTCAGTTGTGTGTGTTCGTGAAAGGACAGTGGAGAATAAAACACAGGTTCTGCCTTTTAAACCTTAGTAAGGAAGACTGGAAAATGAACAAAGGTGCCTGCAGGCATTTTAGGTGTTGTCCAGTCTTGCTAAGACAGCGCTGCAGGACCTGAAAGAAAAGAGGTCATTCAGAGTGATTGCCTTCCCCATATTCTGACTGGAATTCGCTCAGCCCTGGCACAGCTTCATGGCTACCGAGTGTATTCCAGAAGACCCATGGGGGCTGTCAAATCTCCTGCAAGCAAACCCAGCATTTTTGCAAGGAAAATGTGCCAGCAGCTTGCAGCATACTTTTTTTTGATAAAGTCCAGCTGTATTTGGCTGCACTGTGTTGTGTGTTTGGCTGTTTTTAAAATATTAATTGCAGAAAAGTATTTAGGGTAAAATCTCAGTTCCTTTGAAGTGGATGAAATCCCGCTGATTTTGCTGGGGTGGAAGTGTGTTCCTCACACTTGAGACACTTCCAAAGCCATGCTATCAACTCTTCCTATATGACATATTCTGCTGAATATGATTATTTTTAATTAACATTTCCTGTTCCCGTTTAATTAACATTTTTAGTACGGCGCTATTCTTTTAAGTTGTACAAAACTGCACAGCGCATTGCCACGAATAACTTGGGTTATGCAAAGTCTTTGCTGCTAAGAGTTAATTTGCTGCAGCTGAAAAGAAGACGCCGTGTTTTCTGAGGGCAATCTTGGTAAGAGTTTCAGGAGGCAAAAGCAGTGCTTGGGAGGCTGTGGTTGTAAATTTTCTTGCTGAGTGTGGGATATCGTTGCATTTCCTACAGCAGAAGCCCCTTTGTCTTCATCCAGCTGGGACTTTGGCCTCGTCACACCCGTCGTGGGATGCTTCCCAGGGTGTGAAGAACGCTGGGATCTTGGAGCCTGCAAACCCAGTCTTTGATTGCTATTAAAAACAGCCTGAGTAGCAGTGTGAGGTGGTCAGGGAAGCCTGGGATTGCTCGGAGGGTTACGTAAGCGGAGCTGGCGTTGGGAAAAGCGGGAATGCTCTGCCCCCAACGCCGAGGCGAAACGCTCGTGGCGAGCCTTTGTTTAAACTGTGCTGAAATGTTCCAGGGAATGCTGAGGAGCCTCACAGAAATATTGGCCCTCTCCCCATAATTTATATTTTCAGATGCTAAAACTAGTTGTTGAGCAAATGTAAGGTGCCTATTTTAGGATGCTGCATGTCAATATCTGACTACAGATGGCTCCGTGAATCATAGTTGGAAGAAGGGAAATGTTAGACACTAAGATATTGTTGCTAAGAGATTTTAGTACACAGTATGCTAACATGTGCTGGCAAATTTGGGAACAGTAGCAGCAGAATGCTCTTGGAGGAAAAAAAAAATCAGTGGTGAAGAAACTGTCTTCAAAGGACTATTTAAAGGATAGTAACATTATTGTGCTTTGTTGTATCGAGACCTGACGAAGATGAAATTGGCTTTCAAGCAGATAATAGACAGAAAACATCCAAAAGGTAAAGCTAATCCTGCTCTCCAATGAAATAGAAAGTGGATATTGGAAACAAAAAGAAAAAAATTACTTTGGGGTTTGAATAAATCAAGAGCCAAGATTAAAGGTGGTGGTTGCTGATACTTTGCCATCTACTGGACATCAGATATATTAATATATACACAGTTAGTTCCTTTCAAAATGCATAATATTGAGCTTGTATTACATTATATAATTAAAAAATGTTAAGAGTTCTCTTCTGTCCAGGAGAGAAGCATGCAGGAAAATGCTGAATATGATTTTTTTTACTTGTATTTCTTCATAACATTACTATAAAGTAATTTAGGAAAATTGTCAGCATTTTATTGACCTGGTAGAGATTGTGGGTTATTTCTGCAATTAATATAAACCTTTGCTGGCTATTATTTAAAGAAAATAAATTCAATTTCACTGCTTTTCTTTATTCTCTCTTACCTTATTTCATTGAGTTTTGACAAAACTTGAAAATGTTACACCTGAAAGGAGACTTCAAGTGGATAAAATTAATTTTATTTTATAAAATAAAGCCTTTCAGATCTGATCTATTTTCAACAAAATCATTACTTTTTAAGTATACAAAATACTGCACAACCATAAACTTCCTAAAGTAGTGATTTGCTTCTGATGTATTTCTAAATAGATGTATTACATCTCAACTACAGAATTTATTATTTTTTAGTGAAGTTTTTTAGTGTAAATGTGTGTCTCTATAATGCAAGCATATATATCTCCTTGAGGTCATGTTTTATGTCATCCATATTCTATGTATTCAGCAGCACTGTTAGATAAAGACAGGGAATTAGTGATATTAATAGAATATTAATCAAGCATTTGGTTTTATTTTTTAATGAGGTGAACCAAGAAGCTTCCGCTACTTTTATTTTGCTGTGTCGTTAGCACCAAAGTCAAAAATCAACTGCAATCCATGGAACTACAAAATGTGGGGTGAAACTTTGCCCTTTGATTTTTGCAAAGTGAAATAAGGAATTCATGATTGTCCAGCAGTTCTGCATTAGATTATTTGGCTGTGGTGATTGTGTCGGATTTTCCAGCTGGTTCAGAGAAAGACACCTTTGGAATTCTTAACATTCTGCTGGAAAACACCTGAGGTCTGCCTTGTGATTTGAGCTCAGGGCAATATTTGCCACATTGTCACGTTTTGTTCAGGCATTACAAGAGGATGCTTTTGCTGAGGAATCTGAGTTCCAGGTTCTTGTGGTGCTCTTTGAATCAATAAACATCTCTCCAAGTTCAGGCTCCTGGAGCCAACAGCGGGTGATCGATACATTTCCATCCCACACCTATGGAAAAGAAATTCGGAACACAGATTGCTTCCTGCTTTTCCAAACTGAACTCCATCTGTCCCGCTGAGGAGTTATAAAATCCACACGCTCCATGAGAGCAGCTAATGCAGATCCATTTAGGATGGGATTTGTTTGAGTCTGCTGAGCGTGCTGGGTCATTTTGTGTCACCATTTATCAGGGATGGAGCCTCCCGCTGCTGTGTCCTACACGGGCACACATGGGAACAGGGTTTTGGCACTTAACCTAAATTTAACTTCCTGATATCCTTGGGGATGACTGCTGTGGGCTTGATGGTTTGCTGGGACTAAATTCAAAGTGGCTTTAGACTCCAAGTATCTCTTTGTTTTATTAGGGAGAGCTTTTCTTTCCAGAGGACATGGTAGAAAATAAATTCGTTGAAGTTTAGCTATGTTACATTTTCATTGCCCACAGTAAACACCATTGGATTTTTCTATCAAATTAAAGAGGTGTCAATCTCCAAAAGCTGTGGGTATTGAAATGTGGTTGTGTATTTTTAATACTAAGCAAACACATCCTGATTATGATATGTGGAAGAGTATTTCTGAAAATCTTTTAATTAAGGAAGTGATCCCAACCCTTCCGTCTAAATTCCCTTGTGTTAATGTCTCACGTGCCTCTGCTCATAGTGAATCCTGTTGTGTGATAGCTGTGACTGCTTGAGTGGTATTTTTTCATTGTTAAAATAATGTAGTCCTTGGTGGAATGAGAAATAATTTATGATTTTGTGAGCCTGTGGTTTAAGTGGAAGGCATTTTCTGGAGTCTGATGGTTGCAGTCTCGTTCACAGGGTTGTGTGACCTCTTTTTTGTAGCTCCCACTGACGATGGGAACCTGAGGGGAAGATTTACCTCAGTGTCCTGTGTGTCCACCTGCATTTGCACTGATGTAATTCACACTTTGTGCTGGGCTGGAGTTACCTCCTTTAATGTACAGCACCATGCCTGAACTTTCTGCCAGTCCAAGCTTTCTGGAAAAGCTGTCATTCAATAAGCACTGCTGGCTGGCAGAGACAAGAGAAAGGGGAAACATCAGCCCTGAAGGAAAGAATAATGAAATGCACTTTCCTTTGGAAAGGGAAATTGGAAGAGAAGAGCAGGAGGAGAAAAAGCAGGAGGGGAGTGGTGCTGTTTTATGTGCTCACTGTGAATAGCAGCTGCAGCCCTGCAGCTCCCTCTGCCCCCTCCAAAGGCTCTGCATTTCAGAGCTCTGGGTATCTCAAATCTAAGCATGTGCAGCAGAAATGCAGAAGCCTGGACTGAGTGGAACATAAATGTACTAAGAGGCTCTCTTCAGTCCCACAGAGAAAGTTTGTCAAAGTTCATTGTCTTGATTTAAGAGGGGACAGCTTCAGTTTCTGTCTTTTTTCTGTTGTTTCTCCTTGGGTGGAACAGTTTGTTCCCAAGAGTGGTAATGTAATTTAGCCGTGGTGTTTGCCTTTCAGGGACTAGCCTATAAAGCTCTAAAATTGTATTTGTTAACAGGCTACAAAATCATGCTCTAATTTAATATAATCTCTACCTGTGATACATTTCAAGAGCAGGAAAAAGTCAATTGTGAAAGGTTAGTGCCAGGTAAAGTGTAGATACAACTTCTTGTTTCCCAAAAGGAACAAAAAACTGCATTTAATCCCCATTAAAAAATGTAAATACTTGAATGTAAGTAAATTGATATCTTTAGAACTGCATTTATGAGGCTAAACAGAGCTGGTGGTGAGTCAGTGCTACTTCTGTCTGATTCAGAGTCTGAAAACATTGTGAGACTCTGTCACACTGAAACCTGTAACAGGACATCTCACCAGTTTCACTGTTTACACAAAGTACTTTTATTTGCTATTATTTAAACTAAGTTTCTTTGGGGAACACGATTCAGAAAAAAACAGAACTAACCTGATGCCTCAAATATTTAACTTCTGAATTGACTCCTGAAAGAAGGCAACTTAGAGTGCCTTTATCCAGAGGGAACATTTCTGACTGCGAATATCAGAAAGCCAGGGGTGAGAACGAGACCTGCTTGTGAAGGTGCCAGTGCTGGGATGCTCCCACCTCCTGCTGCTCCCTCCCAGTCCCTGCCTTGCAGCTGCTTCATTCATTCATTCATTCATTCATTCAGGTTTCCACTCGGCTGAGCTGTCCCTTGGTTACCACCCGTAGCAACTCGCCAAGTGCCGATTAAACTCCTTCCCTTCCTGCCTTGGCTCGGCAGCGCAGCATCTGGCACTGCCTGCCATGGCAAACAGCGAGGCCCTGGAAGCAGTGGCATCATTGGAAAGAAACATCTGTCTGTGAGACAGCGAGCGAGACACCGGGGTGTCTGTGACAGCTCTGCTTCTCCCGAGGCAGAGGAAATATCTGTGTAAACACAACCTTTCTGGTCACGCTGCCTGTAACACGCCCCGAGTGACAGCCAGCCCCTGGCTCTGTGCTTCAGGGTGGCCCAGCTGGGACCCATTTCGGGCACTCCATTAAGTTTTGTCACGCTGGAGACAGATCACTGTGGGCACAGGAGGAAGTGTCACTGTCCAGCTGCATGGTTTTATCCTCTCTTTTGATTTTGTATGAGTTGCCTCCTACCAAGATCCATCTTCCTGCTCAGCTTTACTCTCTGCTCGCTTCCCTGTGGCAGACTTACCCAGGCCAGACATGTGTGTTATCAAAGGTAATTTGTTAATAATTAGGTGCCAGTGTTAACAGCCTTAGTGGGGTCAATTAAGCTTGGGAGGGAGCTGATAAGTGATTCACTTTGGTTACTATCATTCATATAAAATTGCCTCTAATGCTGATTAAAATAAACCCAACAAGATAATTTCTACTCTCTGTACTGTAGAATGTGGCAGGACTCCCAACCAAATGTCTGCAGCAGACAAAGATTCTGGTTTGGGATTAAAAGCACCAAATTACTGAGTCAGGCTTTTCTGCTGGGCTTTGATTGACACCGTGCTGGGACCCTGCAGGTGAACTCTTTCCGATTCTGGATGCAAAGTAAAGACATCCTTTAAAAACAGGGCAAAACACAAAGCAGGTTTTAGTGGAAATTGTGTGTGAGTGATGTTTTTATTTCGTACAAGATGCAGAACCAGGTTTTATCATATTTTCAGAATAACGTGACTGAGGACATGCAGGCTTTTGATGTGAGATAAATGTCAAAAGGACGATGTGAAAGAACGTTTGCTGCAGGAATGAAGGAACCTGAATTATGGCAAGACTGCTGCATATGCAGTTTTAGGAAAGCTGCAATTTTTGAAGCTTCAGCATAACAGAGTCAGTAGATAGCCCCTAGTTGTAAAGTGCTACCTCCAGCCTTTCATGGAGATATTTCATGTCTGTAAACATGCACGTGATGCATTTTGATGACTGGAATCCAGTTCCTACTGGAATTGGAAGCAAATTCTCACTGCAGTTTTGCTGGCTGTGCTACTTTTTCACTGCCAAGAGGAGATGTCTTGTGATCAAAAGAAATCTCAAACAAAACCTTCTTTCCTGCCATAACCTCTTAATTTTAAATCTAGCACTTGTCTACAGAACATCCTGAAAAGCAAACTATGGCTATTTAAAACCATGTGAATTATGAAGCATGGAGAGAATCAAACTCTAGTATTTTCTGCCAAGGCACTACATTACTATTTTTTATTAAAGTACAAAGAAATTTAGTACAAATATAGAACTTCAGTTAGTCTGATTTAGGTACTTGATCAAGGAGAGAATTTCCACCACCTTCATTTGGTTGCAGCTCTGGATCTTGTGAAGACAATTCACTTGTCCCAATGTATTCACATTTACATTTTCATGTGAACTCAGTATAATTTTGGTTTAAGACACATTTGGATGGGAAAAGGCTGAGGTTGCTGTGCTTTGTGGTTTGCAACTGTACAAATTGAATGAGTATAATTTTGTGTCTTTCCGATTTTGCTCTGACTTCACTTTCTCCCACACATTTTACCCATCAAACTTAAGTGAAGTGCATTGATGTTATGCCAAGAAATATTTGTACTTTTTAACTTTTCCTTGCTTTCCTTAGATCTTAACATATCTTTCCTTCATTTTGCTGTAAGGATTTTACATACTGTTTTTAGCACATCGAAGTGAATTAAATTGAGAAAAATGGTTCCTTGAGCTTGCTGAATCTCCTGCTTGGTTCAGAAGCAAATATGGGAACAATTCCCTGTCAAGCTGTCTCTTAGTTATCTGGAAATATCTTTTTTCCCCCCCAAGTAATAAAGTGTGTTTATCACTTGAAGAGCATGTTTGTACTTGAGGTGTAAAATCTGCTCAGTATCAAAAATTCTTTCATTTGAGTACCATGGCTGCTGTCTAGCAAGCTGCCTGTCACTGCTGAATTCCCCCCCTTGTTGGAATTTTACTGCTAATTAGGGGTAATATCAGAGAGAAGTATTATCACTTCCTTACAATGCAGAGAAAACCTCAGAGCTGCACACAAATGTTGCTGTTAGGAACCCGGAGCCAGCCAGGCTGCAGAATTGGAAGTTAAAGAGAGAGGATTAGTACAGCTCTGCTGCTGCTTTCCTAGTGCTGTTTGCCAGGGGGAATAATGAGCTGCACTTCAGGGCTGCACAGAGGAGGCTGGGGGCCAGATTCAGATGTTTTATCCATGCTGAGAAGCTGTTTCTCTCTGGAATAAAGGATGCCTTACCAGTGTTTAAAGTAATTTTCAGATGGATGGTTTCAGGTGGTGTTGAGGTGTTAGTGCATCAACTTGCTTGTGTCCAGGCTCCCTGATTACAGAATCCCAGAATGTTTGGGTTGGGAGGGACCTTAAAGATCACCCAGATCCACTCCTTGCCACAGGCAGGGACACCTCTCACTATCCCAGGTTGCTCCAAGCCCCATCCAGCCTGGCCTTGGACACTTCCAGGGATGGGGCAGCCACAGCTTGGGTGTAAAGTCTTCAATTTCAGGGATTTCCATATTAGTTTGTTTTGGTTACTGGTAAATAAAATTGTCCATTCAATTTCCTAGGTTGAGTGCAGAAATAAGATCTTAATGCTTGTTACATTCAAAGTTAATGCTGACATTAAATGTACTTCATACACTCCCCAAGACCATTTCAGCATTTAAGTCTTCTTTTGCATCATTCTTCATACATGGAGAGGCACAAACTAGCAAATAATTTTTCTTGGTCATCAGCTCAGAAATTTGCATTGGATTTTTAATAATTTCTCATGTCTGACTCTCTTGGATATTGTCCTATAAGCAAAAAACCTAAAAACTAAAGCAAGTTTTCAAATTTTATTTTTTAACCCATACCCTGTAGAGGCAGAAGTTTCTATGAGAAAGATGAGCCCAGCTTATGCCTTGCACATACATCAGGAAAGCCACAGTGCCATTAGAGAACAGGATCTGTCAGAGCTGCAAAATGGGGCCAGAAAAGGCAATTCCTTGATATTCAGGGCAAAAAGAGAAGAAAAAGGGAGAGGTCAGCAATGGCAAAACTGAATTGCTTCCCTCGCATCTGTCAGAGATGTTTTTCTTTTAAAGTCCATTTAAATGAGAATTCAGAGCTGTGTTCAACAACCAGGAAATAAATGAAAAATTGTCATTTTAGCACTCGATGTATTTAGATATTTTAAACTCTATACATATGCATAAACTTAACCAGTCTCTCAGTGTGTTTTTTGTTGCCTTAGTGGTACCTGAATACTGGTAGCTCTTGCTTCTCTCATGTACTTTGCATTTCAGCTCCTGCCTTTATTGCTCAGGTAAGGAGCGAGGCAGGAGCAATTCAAGGGACATAACATCTGCAGTGTGTCTCTCCTGCAGCATTCCCCACACACCTGTGGAGCCCCCAGAGCTTTGGGGATGCTGTGCTTCATGTTCACTGCTGCCAGCACGTGAGGAGCAGCAGCTCTTCCAGCAGCCTCCTGAGACTGCCACCACAGAATTCCCGGGAAATGGGCAGCTGGGGGACTGGCAGTGCTCTTACAAACAGATTAACATCTCATTTCTCACTGGTGTTTCAGTTATATATATTGCAGAACGAAAGTAATAGAATTACTCCACTTGGTGAAATGAAAATACGTTTGCCTGATGTTTGTCAGTGATGTAACATCTTCTTCTTAGCAAGTGGTGACGATGTATTAATTGTGCCTCTTTTACAATCCTTTAGGTGGCTATAATAGCGGGAAACTTTGAGCTTGCTGAATACATCAAGAATCACAGGGAAGCTGATATTGGTAAGCAAAATATTTGCAGACTCTGAAAATAAGTTTTGCTTGTTTGTGCCAGGATTTTGCAGAGATATTAAAACTGATTCTGTGTGAGATACAACCACAGTGCTGGTGACATTTCAAAGAGGTTTGAAAAGTAACTCGTTTTAAAAAAATGTAGACACAAAAAAAGCTGAAGTGTTTTCAAAAATACACTCTGAAAAGGAAAATCTGATGAGGGGTAAGTGCTTTCTAAGTATAAATCAATCAGTTTGTAGCAGACTAAATACACATCCACTTACCTGGAAGGGCCACATTGGTGCTTGCAGGTTATTTTGGCCTCACCTAAAGCAGCTCTCTAATAGGAATAATTGATCAGAAAGTCAAAATGGATAAAGATGCTTCTCTAAAATTCCTATATGGCAGAAGCCAACTCCCCATATCCATGAAAGCATTCCCTGTCACTGAGTTTGGTGAGATTAAGGGTAGTGACAAGCCTTATGGGCCCTTGACAAAAAAACTGGAGGCTCTTTCAAGATCTTTATACATAGAGAGATTTCCACTAAAATAAAAGCCAGTTTGATACAAGTGCCTGGTACAGTTTAATAAAATGGGTTAAAATGCTTTAATTCAAGTTAATTAAAGTTCCACAGAAACAGCCTGAAGTCGAATAAAAAAAGGCATTTCTTTTGCAGCAGGAGGCTCTGTGTAGTCGCCTGCACTGATTTAACTCAGTGAGGCAAATCTCTGACTCGAGTATTTCATTAATATGGGAAATTAGGCCAGCTCACATGAAATATAAAACTAAGGATGTGAATTAAAGACTACTTTTCCTTCCTGGCTGCATGTGATCTACAGGGATATGGTTGAAAGTTCTGTGGTAATGTGAGTTCTTGTAGTGCTTTCAGCTCTTGCAGAGTGCACTGAGAAAACTGAGGGCAAAATGCACCAAAGTCATAACTTCTGCATAAAAGTTCAGAGACAGCATGGAAAGGTTTTTTTTTTTCCCCTTTCCATGTAAGAATTCTTCATCCTTCTATATTTATTAATAATCTGTAAAACATTAATTTAAAATGAACATGTTATTCTTACTAGGTTGAGCATCTTATTGTTGTTTATATGTACATGTGGGTAATGCTTTTCTTTTGCTAACTTGTAGAATTTGGTGATTTCTAGAAAAATGCTTAGAAAATAATTTCCACGGGAAGATTCTCCAAATTTTTCTGATGCCTTCATTTTTGCCACTGAAAAATAGACATATTGGTACTTCCAATATTCACTTGCAGTTTTTGCAAGATGGTGGATTGAGCGTGACTATTTAAATTAATAAATTTGTCTTAAAGTTTAAACATTAGGTTATTTCCTCCCACCTAATTTAATCGAGCTGGACATTTGTCCTTTAAGTTTTATTACTTATGAAAAATGCAGCTGTTGAAATGTCCATTTTTGGAGCATCTCCCAGTGGGGAAAAAAAAAAGAAAAAAGAAGAGTAAATCAAAGAACTGAATCCTGAGCAGAAAAGCTGAGAGCTGCTGTGATGATGAATGTGCAGAGTGATGTCAGCATTGCAGCTTCAGCAAAGTTGGCTTTTGCTTCTCGTGCTTGTATGGTTACCCACTGTGTTCCTGTAGTCTGGATGTGTTCCAACTTACATCACTTGAGCAATGCACCTTCTTAGAGTCAGCAGAGGGGGAAGGAAGAGTGAAGAGCTTGGGAAATATCCTCAGGAAGATGAGGACAATTCATACTGTCAAGTCTCCTGAGAAACTTTTGATCACTCATCTCTCTGAAAGTGTGGTTTTGGTTACATTCTGAATTTTGATACCAAACAAGTTCATTAAACCTTGTTATTATTTTAAGTTCGTTTAATAATCCCAATCTCTCTGCACTTTGTAATTTTTTTAGACTCTACTTTAGAAGTAGAAAATTCTGATTTACAGCAGAGCCACTAAATCTTTGTCCTACAGATTAAATCCCACTGAGATTGTTCTTCCTTCTTCTTTTAATTTAATTGTAAAGCACTTATATCAAACAGAGGTGAAAATTAGGCACATATAAAATAAGCTTCTTCACAATAATTGTAAAACTTCCAGCTGTTCTGGAAGAAGAAGAAAAATATAAAAAATATTTAGTTTAGAGCCAAAAAAGATGAGAATAATGTCCTATGGAGTAATGTGAACAAACCTATAAAGAAAGAGCCTTGCAAGGGATTCCTGTGGCTTTAGTCCAATAAAACCCACCTGGCTGATTCTACCAGGAAAGTTCTTACTGCAGACTGGGATGAGGCAGTTCTGTAAGACTGAACCAAACAGAAAAGATAAAGGAATCCAAGGACAGGAAAAAAGGATACCCATAAAGGATTAAAAACAAGATCTAGATTTCATTGTATTTATTTCTTTTATGAGGGAATCCCTTTTGTTTTCTCGGCAGATGTTTGAAAGGTGGATGGAAATTGCTGTATTATTTAAAAGTAATCCTATTTGAAACAAATTATACTAGTATTTTTCATAAAGCAAGAAACCCTATTACCATAAGGTACTTAGAAACTTGTTTTACAAGCAGTATGAAATGCTTAGTGTGGCTTCCCAGATTATTTCAATTCATCATGCTCCCAAATTAGTTTTTTTGACGAATAATAACAGCACCAGAGTAGCTTATTTTAATTATTGATTATTTTGGAAGTCTTGGGGACCAAGAAGTGCATCCCAGCTCAGTTGCTATTGTTGCATCTTCTTTTTTCCTTCTAGGAAGAACTTACACATATGCCTGATGTAAGCAGTTGCACACCATTAAAAATAATAATTCACGATAATTTTAATAGTAATAGTGTCCCTTTTAAACTTCTTTTTTTAACTAGCCATAGCACGTTTATAATTTATTTAACTTTATGCGTTTATTTATTGCAAACTAAGAGAAAGTAATGGATTAAAAGATGTGATGAATAGAAAAGTTAATCCCTGATTGTTTTCATCCAGCCTGCAGCTGTCTGTGAGTAAATGAGCACAGCAGATTTAGGAAGCATTTGCTGTACAGAATTTACTATGGCTTCTATAGGATGGAGGTACAAAACCCAATCATATATGTAAGAATTTTGAAGCTTTCATTAGATACAGATATGCAGATATTAAGTATGTTGCAAGCTGATAATCCTTTGGCTTGGATAACCTATTTTTAAATCTCTCTTTTGCCTTGGTTCTTTGTGATGGGATGAATTTTCAGACGGACTAAATGACATGGGTTGTTCTTCCTCAAGTGAACAAGGTTTGTTTTCTATTGTGCATCTTGTCCTTCAGCAGCTCAGGAGCTGGGAATGATAGGATTCTTTTGTCTGGCTTTTTGTTTGCTTTAGGAAAATGAAGCACACTGAGCTGGTGTGCGAGTTTTTGGTAGTTGATTAGCAGACTAATACTTGGATACTGTTGCTAGGCTTCAAGTCAGAGTTCCTGTATTCCTCTATAATTATGCAGAGAGATGTGTGTGTGTGATGGTTTGTCTGTGCTTTCACATGGGTGTTTTTATTTTGATAATTTTGAAAATCTGCTAATAGAGTCTGTAGATGTATTCCACATAGAGAAATTGCTTTGAAATTAAACATTTTTCAGGTATGAGTAAAAATTTGGGGTTTTTAACTGACATTGTGACTGTAAACATAAGGAATGTGTATTTTATTGTAGAATAAGCAGAACAGGTATTTCAGAACACGAGGATATTAGCTGGTTTGTGGTAGAATTGCTTTTCTAACTCATTTTCTTTAATTAGATGAGAGTGATTGAGGTCAGCAATCTTGGTTTTTCAGCTGCAAATGCTGCTATTAAACGCTGGCCAGCCCAAGGAATATTCTGTTTGTTTACTTATTTATTTGGGTTTGGGGAACTGTTCAGTAATTTTGATTTTCATCAATCAAATGCCTGGAGAATACTCCTCAAGCTGGGGGAAATCAGATTGAGACAGATAACAGCAGAAAGAGGAAAAGGCAGCAAAGCAAAAGGAAAATCTACAAAACTGTCGGCAATGTGCAGTGACTTGTTCTATTTTTATCTCTTGTTATTTAATAGAAGCAAAAGGGACAGAAACATCTATTGTAGCCCTGTGCAGTTGTCATTTGTGAGCAACCCTACCTGTTTCAAATGGTAGTGAGCATTTAACCTGGAGGAAGGATGATATCTGTGTAATCTGGATGGCAAAACCACCGAGATGTGAATTTCCCACGTTTCAAATGCATATTGTGTGGTAGGATATCATAATTCTGCGTTCCTTTGGCAATTTCTTTCAAATATCTGTGCCAAACTAATCATTATTTCCTGTGTCCATAGAAAAATACCCCTTTGCATTGATGATGTTTAGGCTGGGTTACAAGCAAACAAATACTGGTTGGTATGAAATAAATCTGTTGCTATTATTTCTCTGTTTTCCTCCAAATGGTTGCAAGAAATAGAATTTCCTGTGCTCGGTCTTGCTATGTGTCAGCAAACAAATTGGAAAACTGGGAATTGTGTGTTAATGTAATTACATACTGAAATGTAGGGCAGAGCTTGAAAAACTTACCATGGTTTTCCCTTTCCCTTTGATCACAAGTTAGTTATTTCAGTGTGTGCATTGGTGCAAAATCGTACAGCAATTCGCTTTATTTCAAAGTTTAAACTTCATTTTCAGAAGCTGGTCTTGGCCTTTGAACTTGGGTGTATTCTGTGCATGTAACAAGGACTGCAGGCTGAGGCGTGCAGATTCTGTGGTGTGTGTGGCCATTTCTGAGGCTTACTTGAAATTCTGAGCAGGAAGGAGAGGAGAGATCAGGTGCCATGTGTAAGTGCAGCTGATTGCAGAATGCTCTGGCCTGCTTTGGGGAACCAGCCTGCAGTGTGTCCTTGCCACCTGCCAGGTAGGCAACGCCTGTCACAGCCACTCCTGCCAGTGTTTATTTCACAGACTGAACCAGGAGAGCCTGGTGCCTGAGCCAAAAATAACCCAGTGGAGGGATCCCAGGCTGCTTCCAGTGCCCTTGAGCTAGTTTTGGTCTCAGGCAGAGCTCTGGGCTGAGCAGTGGCTGCAGGTCACACTGGCACAGCCCTGGAGATGCCTGGGAGGGTGGCAGGGGAGAGGAAGGGGGGAATTGCTCTGGGTTTGAGCCTTGCCCTGCTCTTGACACCCAGATCCAAATGGCTGGAAGCGTTTCCAGTTTAGCTCCTGCCTCCCCCAGGCTGGCTCCCAGCCAGCTGCCAGTCCAGTGGCTCCCATCAGCACAAGTGTCTCTCACCTTCTCTGCACCTTCCAGGCTGGCACCATTGGACCCAGCAGTTGCAATTGTGCTGTTTTTGTTCCTGTCGTGGGAGCTGTTTCATCAGAGTCAGCTCAGAAACCTTTCCCAAGCCCTTCAAGACACAATTCTTTCACTACTAGTGGCTTGTTTTGCCTTTGATTTTTTTTTAAAATAGTTTTCACTGTCTTGACCCACTGTATCGGGAAGTAAAATCGGAGGCCATATACAGAACCTAGTGCAAGTGACAGAATTAAAAAAAGAAATAAAGCCATAAAACACAGGTAGAAAAAAGTGATTAGAGGTTGCCAGGGACAGTGGCTCCGACAGGGACAAAAATGGAATGTACTCTTGTATATCAAACAGGTTAGCAAATGAAAAAGGTTAATTTCTTGTTTTACAAAAGCTAATTTAGTGGGTTGTGCTGTCCTCAGAATTCTGGTGGATTCCATAAAAGGGTAATGCCATTGAGCTCACTATACAGGACAAGGGGCAAGTTGGGAGCAGACAGCAGTGCAAGTACCCCAAAGCCTACAATTCTGAACTAATATTTCAGGCAAACTGGAGCTTCCAATCATGATTTTCAGTTACACCCTGTGAGTGAAACTTCCAGTATTGTTCAGTGGTAGCTGGATCTTCTGACCTCTGTATCTCCCCTTGGAGTCGCTGGGAATGGTCAGCAGATGACCCATCCCTCAGGAATCTGCTTTGTGATTCAGCCTGGTGCCTGATCCTACACCAGGATGATCCTACACCAGGATGTCTTTGACTGACTGGAATTGGGCTGAGGGGATGTAAAAAAAAAAGTACTTTTGAGTTTATCTGTGACCTGAAATTTGTTCAGTCATCTCTGATTCGGTTTTATAGGTCATAGGTCACTTAACTGGAAGAGGTTTATGTGATCATGCTGTCTGACCTTCTCATGGTGCAGATTACATCTTTTATATTAACTAATTCCTGTTTGAACTGGATTAGAACCAGGAAAAACATTTTGCCTTGTTAAAGACCTGCAATACTGTCAATGAGATTTGGAAAACTGTGTCCTGGTCTTGTGATCTGATGGGGCTGGATCCTTTTGTTTTGGTTGTTCTGGAGTTGATCACCCCTTCTCTGAACAGGCATATATTGTTTCCTGAACCACTCTGCCTGCTGCAGCTGGACCCTGAGTGTGGCTGAGACTCCTCAGCTGTGCTGTGTCAGTGCCACATTTTCCTTCCTGAGCAACTCAGAGCTGAAATGTTGGAGAGGAAAATCTCTGAGGCTTAAATCAGATATAAGAAACCACCACGTTTATGATGGGGTTTATTTCTGCTGCAGTTTGGTCAGCATTATCTGAGGCACCCTCTGCTAACTTTTCTCAGGCTCCACTAAAACCGGTATCCCTCAATTTACTGTAATTGTGCCTTTTCTAAGAGGCTGTGCCCACTGAAGTATGTGACCTGTGCATTTCAATCATGATATTATCTATATCTATCTCTATATCTAGGTCTCAGTGTAACAAAACAGGAGGGTTTGCATGGCCACACCAATATTAGGCTATTAGGAGACAAAGGGTTGCTGAGATAAGGGATGTGTCAATTCAGATCTGAGATATCAGGCTGCCCAGTAAAGGATGCTAAAGAAGGAAAGCTGTTTGAAGAGCCTTCCAGAGAGTTCTTGTATTCCTCAAAAGTTAATGTGTTTTCTTTAAATCATTTTTTCCACACGAGCCTCAAGAGCTCTCCAAGACTGTGTCAAATGCCACGTGGGATTTCTAACAGAGAAACAGTGGAGCCAGGTCAAAAATAGAGGTAGGACAAGTGGGGAAAGAGATGTGTGCAGGCTCCCAGGGCTCTCTATTCCTTCCATTTACAATGGTGAGAACACAGGAAAAGGAGATGAAAGCACATGAAATAAATGCTAGATTAAAAAAAAAAAAAAAAAAAAAAAAAAAAGGCAAAATAGAGATGGTTAAAAATAGTCAGGAATGATTCCTGAAGAAAATTCCTGTGTTTCCCAAAGTAAATGCAGAGATGAATTAAAAATACCGAGCAAACAAACTCCTCACCAAAAAAACCCTCAAATCCCTCTCCAACCCCCTGCCCAAAAAAACAAAAACCCAAAAAGGAAAAAGGGAAGAGAAGATAAAACAAAACCTCATGAAACTCTGAGGGTAATGTATGTCCTTTTGCTGAGCACTTCATCACAAACCTCTTTATGCACCCAATAATTTCCTTTCTGTGATTAGGCTAAAAGCAGACCACAAAGTTAAGACTGATGGCACAGGGTTAGGTTTGTAACTTGTGAGTATGTGGATTTTTATGTGCCATCATTGCTTTATGGAAAAGAATAGAACTCCTATTTGGGGAAGAGAGAAGCATGCAGGGAATAATTGGATGTGGATGAGGAAAGCCTTCCAAATACAGATGTAATTTTATTAATTTTGCAATTGTATGAAACAAGTATTTGTATTTTTAAAAAAACTTCCTATGAATAGAAAACTAAATATTTGCACGATTTTAAGGCTACTATCTCACTTTTAGATTGGTTCAAATAAACTTGAAAAGGGTTAAGTTGGACTATTCAATTGCTAATATTGGACTATATAACTGCTAATCTCTGTTTATATTTATTTACATTACATTACATTGACCCCCTTACTTGCAACTCCTCTTTCTATTATGCTGAATTTATATTGACATAATTTTTAACAGCTCAACATAGCAGTTTTCAGTCAAACTCCATTATTTATAGAAATGAAGTTATGTTTTCCATTCAATATACAATGGTTTGACAATTTAAGAAGCGAAGTTTCACTGAAGAAATTTGTTTTAATGCCTCATGAATACTCTGATTTTAATAACAAGGTACTACTGTCAGAACTTTGTGAAAATTGATCTGGTAATATTCAGCCTCTTTAAAAGGAAATAGTATCATCCCAGAAGCCTGTTTGTTGTCAAATTATAGATGAGGCTTGATGGAGGGACAGGCTTTGGAGCGCAGAGCTTTGTAATGAGTGTAATATTTCACACTGTATTTCACACTGCTCACAATATTTCACGCTGCTGCTGTCACTCCATTTATATCTCAATCTCCTGGGCTGGCTCTGAGTCTTTCCCATGGAGTTCAGGGTAAGATGCAGCTTTTGAAGTCAAGGTCTTGTCACACTGTGGAAGACATGTTCAGAGTAAACACTTTGAGTATTTAAATCAGGTCTCCTTTGGATCTTGAACAGAGATTCCAGGGAATCCAAACCTAATGATGCTACTTGAACCTTTTCTATCATTCCCTCTCCCTTTTAGTGAGCTGGTGTTTGGAAATTTTTATTTCTCCAATTTTATTTTCATTGCCCTGCATGGCCTGGGAGATCTCGTGGTGTCCAACAAGATTGTTTCCTTAGCAAATCTCGTTTCTGCTTTGACTTTTTTTAACTTTTCCATTCTATGCATCTTGATAATTTCAGATTTTGAAGCCAAAAGCCTCTTTTCTCTTCCATTTTCTAGGTAGTGTTGCTGAACTAATTGTTCAGAATTGTTCATAGAAGACAGAATTATGATGCCACCTTGATTCAGAAAAAGTTGCAGACTAAATATTATCCATCCAAGTGGCTCTAATTGGGTGAAATCCCTGCTGAATGAAAACAACAAAAGATTGAATTGAATTGAAGATTTACAACATTAAGATTGTATTATCTGTGTATATGTGGAGATATCTCTGGTTTCTGTTATATATTTCTGCTGACTCCAGAAGTCCAGATTTTGTTCCTCCTCCTGTGTGTTCTCTTACCAAAAACCCTATTACTTGATAAACTTCCATTCTCTCTGCATAATCTTTCACATTATAGCATTTTCATCTTGGGAAACAGCCTCTTACATCTCTTTGGAACATCTGAGGTAGCAAAATTTAACATAACTTCTGTGATGCATTTTCAGTTTTAAATGTGCCTCATCAAATCTGTAATTCAACACAGATCAGTTATTTATCCTGAAGAATTTATTTGTTGCTCCTGAAAAAAACCCTCCCAAGTGCAGGCTTGCTGGTTTGTCCTTTGAGTCCCTTTCCTTTCTTTTGGCTCCCCTTAGCCATGAGCACTCCTGGGATTGCAGGCACCAGGGTGTATTTGTAATTTGCCCTCAGGGATTATGACAGGTTAAAATTTATGTTTCCATGTGTGTTGTTTGTCCTCTTCCTGCATTTCCCACCTATGGGAAGCCCAAGCCCTCTACTTGTCCAGATGTCTGGGGTCACACCTTGCAGGAAACCAAAAGACAGAATTTTTGTGTTAGTTGAGATTTATCCTTTTTTTGAGGGCTAAGCTTTTTATTTTGGGTCAAAGCCTGGCTTATCTTGCCAGCTTCATTACCACTCTTGAGAATGCCAGGTGCTAAAGAGCTCTATTTTTGCTGTGCAGATCAAGTGTGTCTGGTTTTTTGTGGCCTATTTTTACATAATTCTTCATTCCATGGCTTGGAAAAGCTGTGAAGGAAACGAAGAGATTGTAAATAGCTAGAGAAAACTGCTATGACATTATTACAGGAAAATAAAGGGGAAGATCTGTCTGTGAGATTGCATTTCTTAGAGGGCATGGAATTAAAATTAAAAGCAGGAAATGATGCATACAAAAACAAATAAAATAACAAGTGGAATGGTACATTTTGTTAGCTGTATTTCAGCAGTCAATTGACTATTTCCAGATAATTCCATGAAGAATGCCTTTGAATAAAGAATTCTCAAGTACTGGTGGCTCAGAAATGTCCCCCCTTATCTGCAGGTGTTCCAGGGCAATTTAATTTAGCATTCAGTATGAAGCAGTCACCTGAAGAATGTGAGATGCTGAGGAGCCTGATGCCTCTTTCTCCCTCATCTACTCCAAGGGGTTGTGCTGTGACCCCCTGCCTTAAAAACGAGCAGGAGGATCCTGGAGGGAGGGAAGGAGATGCTCTGGTCCTTGGTGACCCACACAGGGACTCTGGCACTGACCTGGCTGCAGGGGCAAGCACTTGGGTCCTGCTCATGGCACAGTTGATTTTCCTGGTGTGGAAACCCCCCCAAAAAACCAAACCAAAACAGCAAAAAACCACTTGCAATGACCTGCAATGTAACAAAAAGGCAAGAAAAAGTTCTTTGAGCTGGGACCAATAAAAAATTTGAGGGCAATACCAGAAGTTTTTTACTCTGAGAGGCAGCACCTGGGAGGCCACAGACTGGGAGCCCTGAGCTGAGATTTGGACTGTGTTTAATTCCAAAAGCTGTGCCACAGGAGGTTGTTGGTGCAGCCTGGCAGCATCAACGTGGCTTGAGGAATGCTTGGAATGAGGTCATTGTTCTGCCCCAGCAGCTGCCACATCCAGAGCCTTTTATTCAGCACCTAGCACTCAAATCCTGATTGGATTTGTCTAACTACTAATTTCACCCCAAATAAAGATATTATCATTTGTTCAGCTGGTTGCATCTTGCCTGTTTTGGATCCCTTTGCCATGTAATCATGGGTTTTTTCCTGTTTCTTTCTTTTCTTGTCACCTTTCCTCATTTTTCTTTCACTTCTGCCAGTGCCAGCTCTGTTCTGTATTGTACCTCTGTGCTCTCCCAGCTCTTTGCTGGGTAATTCAGCTTCTGTTCCCCTCTAACATACATCCTTTTCTTCTCTCTGAAGAAGCTGCAACAATTTCTGCATGTATTGATTTTTGCTTCCCTCAAGCAATTCTGTACAAAACTGTAAGATAACCGGAGTAAGGAAAATCATTCCCTCATTGTAGAAGAGAGCAAGGCTCAATTCCAGCCATGTGCAGGGTGGTCTTTGCCACCTTTTCAGAGCTCCATCCAAAGCTAAAACTCTTTTCCTTTTGCAAACACTTCTTTGATGGAATTCCACATTTTGCAAGGTCTGTGACATTGAGATTGGAGTTTAGAAATCAAAAAAAAAGTTAAAAGTGATCCCAAGAGTCTGGTGACTTTATTCCTTTCCACTCTGTACTTAGGATGGAATACGTTTGATCTTTTGATCCATTTGCATAGCAATGTTTATTCAGACATCTTCATAAGCAACAGAGGAACATTCTTCCATGTGAAATTAACCACGAGACAAAAAAAAAAATAGGAACTAATCTGATATTGTTTATTTCAAATAAACAAAAGCAAATTTCATTAGCTAGGTTGCTAATATAGGACATGCTTTAGGTTTTTAAGGCAGGACTGTGTTTTCCTTTTTGTCACCTTTCTGTGTGTGTGTGTGGGGTTTCATTGCTGCTTTGGCTGTGCACAGTGGGAGGACAGAAGTTTTCTCATGATGGTGGGATGGAGAAGGTTTTCCCTTCCATCATCTTTCCTGACAAAAACTGAAGCTTGAAGCCACTCTACCTCCAAAGCTGGTGGAACTTTCTCTCTACATGCCTGCACTGCAGGATTTTTTTGAGGGGTTTTTCTTTTAAGTAAGAGTCAAAATCCTGTGGACTAACACCACTTCTCATCCTTCTGTGGAGTCCAGGCTCTTATCTTAGAAAGTGCATTTCAAAGTTATGTACTGGCAGAAATTTTATGCAAGTAAACATAATTTTTGGTGTGTCCAGAGATTTAGAGAGAGGAGTGCTTGGTAAAACTTTTTTGTAAGATGGTAGGCTTAAAAGAATTTGAGATTTGTTCATTGTTTTACTTTTATTTTCTTATTTCTGAAAAAAAACCCCTCAGTGTGGGATTATCCAAATGCAGTTTGTGTTTTTGTCCACCCATGGCTGTGTCCAAATCAGCAGTTACAGTTTGTTCTGTGCTGGCTGAGGAGGGAGAAAGTTCAAATGACAGGGGGAGTTTTCCTGGTGTCTAAACTCTGTTATGCAAGTGACAAATCGAGTTCTGCATTAAAGAAGTGTAAATCTGGATAAAAGCCACAGAAATTATTGCGGATTTAGGCTAGGGCCTTATCTTAGGGTGTGTTTGGGTTTCCTGTTGGAGAAGAAAAAACACAAAATCTTTCTTTTTTTTCCTGGCAGTGGCTGGACTGTGTCCTATGCCATCTCAAAGATAACTGTGCAGATTTTAAAAAATCTGCTTCTCTTCTCGTCTTCTGCCCAAGTGAAAAAAGGGAGTAAGCTGGGTGTAAGGAGTTGTTTAAAACCTATTTATTTATATTTATTATTTGGTAACAGCACATTCTTGACACAGGAAGATGAACTCGAATGGGTTTCTGATATCCAAATATTGGTGCTGATCTGGAGCTGAATGTAAATTGAAATGTAAAACTTGGGGGTTATTTCTGCCATAGCTGCTTTCTGAAGGAGCAAGTTGCAATGACATAAGCTTCATATCCCGTGTGCCTGTGTTACACCAGCATATGGCTCAGACACTTTGCTCCCATCCCCAACAAAACGGGCTCCAATTTTAGAATGCCCTTTACTGCATCTCTACTTTTTGATTTTTTAAAAATATTTCAAGTTTTGTTTTTATTTTTTATTTTTTTATTTACAGCATTTTAGAAATCATGCTCAAGTCCATTAAGCTTTGCAGGAACTAAAAAGAAATAGGAAAACAATGAATATTAAAATACATGAATGTGGAGGCTTGAATTCCCCATTATGGTTGAATTCCTCCCAGGCAATAAGGGAAGGTCAGGCAAGTATCATATCATAGTAAAGAAGTCTCAGAATTCTAGCAAGTTTTTTATTTTTTTGGTTTTTTTGGTCAATACTCCTAAAATTTGACTTTGAGAATGCAAGGTCACCTCTGCTGGATGTCCTTTTCAAATAGCTTTGGTATGTTGTTAAATAACATTTTAGAGTTACTTACTCTTGATGTGGCAAGATGGGAATGGGTGATCAAATCCAGATCAGTCTTCTCTCATTAAATACAGGATATTTTCTGTAAAGCTGAATATCTTTTAATCGTGTAAAATGGAACACACAGAGTCAAGATTTACTTGTGTATAAAATAAAGCCATTAGGGCTACTTTTTTGTGCTGTTTTGTTTTCCCTGCAGACATTTTGAAAAGAATCAGTGTAATTAGCACTGACCCACGTGAAATTTGAAATTAAAGTCAGTTCTCTGTCGACTGATACTCAAGTTTTTCTCTTTTACTGCATAAAATTCAGGATAAGGTCATTTTAGTTTAAATGCAAAGAGAGTTCTCAAGTATTTGCAAAATTACATATTTCATCTCCTTTATTTCTGGGATGCCATTGCTTTGTATCCTGGGTCAGCAATTGAAGCAGAGGAGATTTTTAATTATTCAACCTAAATGAATAATCAGTTTAATTTTAAGGACGTGTTTATAATGTGCCAGTGACATAAATAGCTTGTTGCAAGGTATTTTTTTAGCTTTCAGTTGATCTGGAATTTAGGGGTAATTTTTTGGCAAGGAAATACCTCCAGTGTGTGGAATATTTATTATAAGTCTGTAGTGAAGCATCACCTCTGAAGGACCAAATGAGAGATAACATTCTGTGGGGATGTGCTTGTGCTTCCTGGGGAAAAGTGGAGATCTCTGTGGAAATCTTCCAAAAGGCCCCTTGGCAGTTTTGGTGTGGATTATATCAACATTCAGAATGTCTTGGTGACTTTCCATAAAAAGGGCCCAGCCCTGTTCTCTCTGTCCTGGGCTCCCTTGGCTGAGTGGAGTCTGCTGCTGCAGAATCACTGCAGCACAGGGAATTTAACTCAAAATCCATCATGGGAAATAATGATTGAACTCACCAAATTCTTTCTGAAGCAATTTTTCATCACAAATTCTGCATGTAGGAACACATTTTTTTCTCATTGTGCCTGGAATGTCTGAAATTTGGGATTTTTTCTCTTTAGGCTATCTGATAGTAAAGTACATTTCTGAAAGGACTGCAAAAATATATAACCCTAAAGGATTTTTTTGTTACCTGGGGTGAGGCCTATTTTACTTTTTTATTCATTATTTTACACTTTATAGTTTTATGGTTATGACAGGAATGTCTTCTGCTTTCTGTCATTTTGTAATTTCATAATTTCATGAAATCAGGTCTAGAGTAGCCAATTCCATCCAATTCCATTGAATTGAAAACTTCTCTGCTGTGGGAGATCTGTGGGGGAAAAATGAAACACAAACAAAACTGTAATGGTTTTCCTTAAAACCACAGGGGTTAAAACTATTAAATTCTGATAAAAAAAAATTAATGCATGGAGTTTACAACCACCTGAGTGTTTACAACCACCTCGATGAAAATAAATTTAGGCATGTGGAAATACTTCACGATATAAGATTTATGTAGATTTCATGGAGAATTTATGCAGAGTAATTTGTATAAGCTTGCAAGAATTATGCATCCCTCTCCTGTTCACATTAGCCTGTAAGTAATGGTGGATAACTTCTAAACAGCTGACTGGGAGGGAGGCAAAAAAATTAATTTATTCTTTCTGATCTTCATGTATATTCCTAAAGATAATAAAACAATTGCTGTAAATCAAGGCCTAAGATATTTCCCATAAAATCTCAGTACTGAAAAGGAAGGTGGTGACACCAATAACTTCTTCCCTTACTGGAGATTTTGTATATAATTTTATTTTGCACGCCCAAATGTTCACAAGTCAGGTGAAGAACAAAGAGGATTGTAGCCAGTGCTAGAATGATCACGGGATATTAATAGTGATAATAATGATAATAATGATAATGATGACGATGATGATGATAATAATAGTAATAATAATAATAATAATAATAATAATAATAATAATAATAATAATAATAATAATAATAATTCAGACTTTCTCAGGTGTGTGCCCAAGCACCCACCTTCACTGACAAGGAGTGAGAATCTATTTGAATAAAAGCTGAGCCAGTTCCTTTTCCAAGCATGGGCACAGGCCAGTGTTTGTAAGGGGCCAATTCCCAGGCACAGCCCCGGGCTCTGCAATGACTCGGCTGCTCCCACGGGAGGCTCCAGTCTTGTGGAGGAGTGTCAGGAGTTGTGAATGATCCTCGTTCTCAACTGCTTTCCCTTGATTTGCATTTGCTTCCGAGCTGCTTAACCACGGGTAGATTATTTCAATTTTCCTGCTGAATAATGCATGAGGGTATATAAGTGGATGTTCCTTGGCTGAGTGGGCTGCAGATTAAAAGTGTCAGCTCCTTTGCAGCATTAATGTGCATTTCTTTCTCAGGTTAAAGCTGGAGAGAACCTAGATATGCTTTTTTAGGAGAACTCCTACAAGTGCCAAAATATTGGCAATGTTTGCTTTTTCTCTTCTTTTCTCTTGACTACCTGTTATTTGAATGAAAAAGCCAGTTGCCAATTTCCCAGCACAAGCTTATTTTCCTCGGGACTCCCCCTCAAGATTTCAATGCCACATTGTTGTACCTGCTGCTTGAGCTTCCTGGAAATTATCAGGAACAGGGTTTATTTTTATTTATTTCTCTGTTGCTCCTGTCAGCTCAGAGCACTGATTCCTTTTCACTCCTCCTTCTTGCTCTTTAATATGTCCCAGAGGAATAATTTGGAGTATCCTTTCCTTCTCTAGCAGCCTTGGGGCACATGTAGAGGCAGTTTTTGTGTGTACTGTGTGGAATGTTTCATGGAGGTAGAGCTAAACACATTAAATGCTGTAATAATTGAAATAACACTTTAGCTCACCATGATCCACTTATTAGAAAAACCTCTTCAATTTTTTTTCCTTTATTAATTTATTAAGGAGCATTTAAGTATCTTACAGTACGCTTGTTTCAGTCTTGGACTATGCAGATATTTTCTTCTTTTTCAGCTTATTGGAGAAATACCCTTTGATGCTCCAGATTTCTAGAAAATTAAAGCACAACAGTTGTTCTTGTTTGCTTGTGGTTAGTCTTGTATTTATAGGGCATTTATTCAAGATCATAATTGGATCCCTAAAATATCAAAACTCTGAAACTTATGGGCCGTTTTAAACAAAATATTTAATTGGAACAGTGAAATGTGAAACTTTCCAGGGCTGCTTTAAACATAATAAGTACTTTAGGTAATGGTGTTCAGTATGAGAGTCCTGTGGGAGTGTGGTTAAAAAGAGCTTCCTAAAATATGGAATCATGCCACTGAACAAAACAGTCTCCTAAACCAGAACTCTTCCAAACTCCCCAAGTGTAACAATATTCCTTGGAATTACAGACATGAACTGTAGCAAAGTATTTTGTAAAATAATGTTTTCAAACTCAGCTTAGCCTGATGTTTTATAAGATAAAAGATTGAAGGAGTGTGAAACTGTAAGGGCTGTGTAGTAAACAAGGCACTGAGTTGTGCAGCTGCTTAAAAAGCAGATACAGATTAATAGCTACAATAACAGAATGCAATAAATATTTAAAACCAGCCCAACAAGTATTTTGTGAACTTCTTATGGCATTTAATGCTGAAAATGGCAGAGAAAATCTCGGGCTGGTTTCTGGTTGTAAAATACGAATTCTCAAAACCCAACCAAAGAATAACAGAGAGGAAACAGAGGGAAATCATGTTGAGGTTGTGATTTAAGTTTGAAATAATTGCAGCATGTGCTTTGCGAGCTCTTTTTGTGCTGGTGCTGCTGCTCTTCCAGGGCAGGGGGTTGTGCTGGTGCCTTGTCCCCCTGTGCAGATGTTGGTCCCTGACCTGCACATTTGTCACTCAAAGCAGCGTTTCTTTGCTCCAGCTATATCACTAAGATATTCCAGGCTTCCAAGTCCTGTGCCACCTTCTTGTGCCAGCCTTGATCCCATTTAATGCTCCTCCCGACCTTCCAGTCTCTCATTATCATTTCCTCATAGAAAGAGCAGGAGGAACTAAGAGGAAGCAAAGTTTCTTCCTCATCTCCTCTAAATGTTTGTTCTGTCCATTCCTCCATTTTCAAATCATACCATCAGAAGAGCTTTGCTTTTATGGGTTTCTGCTTTCAAATTCTCCCCTTTACATGGAATTCTGACACCTAACT